>NC_086445.1:569587860-569941968 GCF_028390025.1 Pseudophryne corroboree
GAGGCTAAACACCTAATTGGGATACTAATACAAGATTGGAGTATACCTAGCGAGCATTTTTCTTATAAATATTCCCCATCAAATGTGGAAGACCTATCATACCATATAAGGAAAACTATATTTTCGCTTGCATACCAATTTCTCGGTCAAATCAGTATTCATACCTACATTTATGTGTATGTACGTTGGATCCTCTGTGTGAATAAAATAAAAGTTGCATTTGAATTTTTTCAATACAACCAAAAGGTGTGCCCCAGAAAAGACGTATAGTCACTTCTGTTTTTTTGTCTTCACAAAATTCTACTTCCCATGACTCAGATCAATCACATCAGGGTGGGTCTTAGCGAAATGCGACAGAAAACAAAAACCCAGTGCCATGTTACCATCTGACCTACGCCATCAATATGATTTCTAACCACCTATGTGTGGGCATTGGCCATCTATTGCTTAAGAGTGAATGGAAAGCCAAGCGCACTAAAGTGTGTGTTGCGTGGCTGATTTACTAAATATAATAGTGGTTTACACGTTATGATAATGTTTTATAATTTTCAGATCCGTAACAATGTTTGTCAGAACATGGATTATGATACTTTCATAAAAATACAATTAGCAAGATCCTATGATTTACCTTTACCCATTCCATCTGAAATTCACTTTTGTAGCGCATCTCACATTTCAAGTCTCTTAGAAACTCAGCTTTTTTCCCATTTGTCCATCTCAATATAACACAGTCTTCATAAGGTTCTGCGTCTTTAATGACAATGGGTTCAACCTTTACTGAAATACACAATACACAGCTATTTGTGAAGATTCCAGTTAATGCTGCATTCATTTGATCAGTGGTGACCAACAATTTGTATTTGTGTAATTTTTGTTTCTCTAACGTCCTAGTGGATGCTGGGGACTCCGTAAGGACCATGGGGAATAGACGGGCTCCGCAGGAGACATGGGCACTTCAAGAAAGAATTTGGATTCCGGTGTGCTCTGGCTCCTCCCTCTATGTCCCTCCTCCAGACCTCAGTTTGAATCTGTGCCCAGACGAGCTGGGTGCTGTTCAGTGAGCTCTCCTGAGCTTGCTGTAAGAAAGTATTTTGTTAGGTTTTTTATTTTCAGGGAGCTCTGCTGGCAACAGACTCCCTGCATCGAGGGACTGAGGGGAGAGAAGCAGCCCTATTCTCTGAAGATAGGTCCTGCTTCTTAGGCTACTGGACACCATTAGCTCCAGAGGGATCGTACACATGATCTCACCCTCGTCGTCCGATCCCAGAGCCGCGCCACCGTCTCCCTCGCAGAGCCGGAAGACAGAAGCCGGGTGAGCATAAGAAGCAAGAAGACTTCGAAATCGGCGGCAGAAGACTCCAGTCAGCACTGCAGCTGTGCGCCATTGCTCCCACATACACCCACATACTCCGGTCACTGTAGGGTGCAGAGCGCAGGGGGGGGGGGGGGGGCGCCCTGGGCAGCAATTAGGACCTCTTGGCAAAAGTTGGACATATATACAGTTGGGCACTGTATATATGTATGAGCCCCCGCCATAATTTTGTACAGAAACGCGGGACAGAAGCCCGCCGCTGAGGGGGCGGGGCTTCTTCCTCAGCACTCACCAGCGCCATTTTTTCTCCACAGCTCCGCTGAGAGGAAGCTCCCCAGGCTCTCCCCTGCAGATACATGGTAGAAGAGGGTAAAAAAGAGAGGGGGGGGCACATAATTAGGCGCAAAAATCATTATTACAGCGGCTACAGGGTTAACACTAAGGTACTGTGTGATTCCTGGGTTATATAGCGCTGGGGTGTGTGCTGGCATACTCTCTCTCTGTCTCTCCAAAGGGCCTTGTGGGGGAACTGTCTTCAAAAAGAGCATTCCCTGTGTGTGTGGCGTGTCGGTACGCTTGTGTCGACATGTTTGACGAGGAAGGCTATGTGGAAACAGAGCAGGAGCAAATGAATGTGGTGTCTCCGCCGACGGCGCCGACACCTGATTGGATGGATATGTGGAAGGTTTTAAATGATAATGTTAATTCCTTGCATAAAAGGTTGGATAAAGCTGAAACCTTAGGACAGTCGGGGTCTCAGCCCATGCCTGATCCTATGTCGCAGAGGCCGTCAGGGTCTCAGAAGCGCCCACTATCTCAAATTGTTGACACAGATACCGACATGGATTCTGACTCCAGTGTCGATTACGATGATGCAAAGTTACAGCCTAAATTGGCTAAATCCATCCGTTATATGATTATAGCAATTAAGGATGTGTTGCACATCACAGAGGAAACCCCAGTCCCTGACAAGAGGGTTCATATGTATGGGGAAAAAAGGCTGGTGGTGACCTTTCCCCCTTCACACGAGCTAAATGAGTTATGTGAAAAGGCTTGGAAATCTCCAGATAAAAAACTGCCGATTTCCAAACGGATGCTTATGGCGTATCCTTTCCCGCCCACGGACAGGTTACGCTGGGAATCCTCCACTAGGGTGGACAAAGCTTTAACACGCTTATCCAAGAGGGTAGCCCTGCCGTCACAGGATACGGCCACCCTAAAAGATGCTGCGGATAGAAAGCAAGAGGGTACCCTGAAGTCCATTTATACACATTCAGGTACCTTACTAAGGCCGGCAATTGCGTCGGCTGGGGTGTGTAGTGCTGTAGCAGCATGGACGGATACCTTGTCTGAGGAACTTGATACCTTGGACACGGATACTATATTAATGACCCTGGGGCATATAAAAGACGCTGTCCTATATATGAGAGATGCTCAAAGAGACAGCCTACTGGGCTCTAGAATAAATGCAATGTCGATTTCTGCCAGAAGGGTCCTGTGGACTCGGCAATGGACAGGTGATGCCGACTCAAAAAGGCACATGGAGGTTTTACCTTACAAGGGTGAGGAATTGTTTGGGGAGGGTCTCTCGGACCTGGTCTCCACAGCTACTGCTGGAAAGTCAAATTTTTTGCCATATGTTCCCTCACAACCTAAGAAAGCACCGTATTACCAAATGCAGTCCTTTCGATCACAAAAAGGCAAGAAAGTCCGAGGTGCGTCCTTTCTTGCCAGAGGCAGGGGCAGAGGAAGGAAGCTGCACAACGCAGCTAGTTCCCAGGAACAGAAGTCCTCCCCGGCTTCCACTAAATCCACCGCATGACGCTGGGGCTCCACAGGTGGAGCTAGGCCCGGTGGGGGCGCGTCTCCGAAATTTCAGCCACAAGTGGGTTCATTCCCAGGTGGATCCCTGGGCGATAGAGATTGTGTCTCAGGGATACAAGCTGGAATTCGAAGAGATGCCCCCTCACCGATACCTCAAATCGTCCCTGCCAGCTTCCCCGTTAGAGAGGGAAATAGTGTTAGCTGCAATTCACAAATTGTATCTTCAGCAGGTGGTGGTCAAGGTTGCCCTCCTTCAACAAGGAAAGGGTTATTATTCGACCATGTTTGTGGTACCGAAACCGGACGGTTCGGTCAGACCCATATTGAATCTAAAATCCCTGAACATATACCTGAAAAGGTTCAAGTTCAAGATGGAATCGCTCAGAGCGGTCATCGCAAGCCTGGAAGGGGGGGATTTTATGGTGTCTCTGGACATAAAGGATGCATACCTTCATGTCCCCATTTATCCACCTCATCAGGCGTACCTCAGATTTGTGGTACAGGATTGTCATTACCAATTTCAGACGTTGCCGTTTGGTCTCTCCACGGCACCGAGAATATTTACCAAGGTAATGGCGGAAATGATGGTGCTCCTGCGGAAGCAAGGGGTCACAATTATCCCATACTTGGACGATCTCCTCATAAAGGCGAGGTCCAGAGAGCAGTTGCTGATCAGCGTAGCACGCTCTCGGGAAGTGTTACAATAGCACGGCTGGATTCTAAATATTCCAAAGTCGCAGTTGATTCCTACGACTCGTCTGCCTTTCCTGGGCATGATTCTGGACACAGACCAGAAGAGGGTTTATCTCCTGATGGAGAAGGCTCAGGAGCTCATGACACTGGTCAGAGACCTATTAAAACCAAAACAGGTGTCGGTGCATCACTGCACGCGAGTCCTGGGAAAGATGGTGGCATCATACGAGGCCATTCCCTTCGGCAGGTTCCATGCGAGGACTTTTCAATGGGATCTGTTGGACAAGTGGTCCGGATCACATCTTAAGATGCATCGGTTGATCACCCTACCCCCCAGGGCCAGGGTGTCTCTCCTGTGGTGGCTGCAGAGTGCTCACCTTCTCGTAGGTCCTAGATTCGGCATTCAGGACTGGGTCCTGGTGACCATGGATGCAAGCCTCCGAGGATGGGGGGCAGTCACACAGGGAAGAAATTTCCAAGGGCTGTGGTCAAGTCAGGAGACTTGCCTTCCCATCAACATCCTGGAACTAAGGGCCATATACAATGCCCTACGTCAAGCGGAGTCCCTGCTTCGCGACCAACCGGTTCTTATTCAGTCAGACAACATCACCGCAGTGGCTCATGTAAACCGCCAAGGCGGCACACGGAGCAGGGTGGCGATGGTAGAAGCCACCAAAATTCTTCGCTGGGCGGAGAATCACGTAAGCGCACTGTCAGCAGTGTTCATTCCGGGAGTGGACAACTGGGAAGCAGACTTCCTCAGCAGGCACGACCTCCACCCGGGAGAGTGGGGACTTCATCAAGAAGTCTTCACGCAGATTGCAAGTCGGTGGGAACTGCCACAGGTGGACATGATGGCATCCCGCCTCAACAAAAAGCTACAGAGATATTGCGCCAGGTCAAGAGACCCTCAGCCGATAGCTGTGGATGCACTGGTGACACCGTGGGTGTTCCAGTCGGTCTATGTATTTCCTCCTCTTCCTCTCATACCCAAGGTGCTGAGAATCATAAGAAAAAGAGGAGTGAGAACAATACTCATTGTTCCGGATTGGCCAAGAAGGACTTGGTATTCAGATCTGCCTCTAAGACAGGACTTGTTGCAACAGAGGCCCTGTCTGTTCCAAGACTTACCGCGGCTGCGTTTGACGGCATGGCGGTTGAACGCCGGATCCTAGCTGAAAAAGGCATTCCGGATGAAGTTATTCCTACACTGATAAAGGCTAGGAAGGATGTGACGGCTCAACATTATCACCGTATATGGCGAAAATATGTGAGTTGGTGGGAGGCCAGGAATGCCCCTACGGAGGAATTCCAGCTGGGCCGTTTCCTTCACTTCCTACAGGCGGGAGTGACTTTGGGCCTTAAATTGGGTTCCATTAAGGGTCAGATTTCGGCCTTATCCATTTTCTTTCAAAAAGAACTGGCTTCTCTGCCTGAAGTTCAGATGTTTGTAAAGGAGTGCTGCATATTCAGCCCCTTTTTGAGCCTCCAGTGGCACCTTGGGATCTTAACGTGCTGTTGAGTTTCCTAAAATCACACTGGCTGGAACCACTCAAAACGGTGGAATTAAAATATCTCACGTGGAAGGTGGTCATGCTATTAGCCTTGGCTTCGGCTAGGCATGTGTCAGAATTGGCGGCTTTGTCACATAAAAGCCCTTATCTGGTTTTCCATGCGGATAGAGCAGAATTGCGGACCCGCCCACAATTTCTGCCGAAAGTGGTTTCATCCTTTCATATAAACCAACCTATCGTGGTGCCTGTGGCTACTACTGACTTGGAGGATTCCGAGTCACTGGATGTGGTCAGGGCTTTGAAGGTTTATGTAGCCAGAACGCTACGGTCAGGAAAACAGAATCTTTGTTTATCCTGTATGCTTCCAACAAGCTTGGGGCGCCTGCTTCAAAGCAAACTATTGCTCGCTGGATCTGTAACACGATTCAGCAGGCTCATTCTGCGGCTGGGTTGCCGCTGCCTAAATCAGTTAAGGCCCATTCCACAAGGAAGGTGGGCTCTTCTTGGGCGGCTGCCCGAGGGGTCTCGGCATTACAGCTTTGCCAAGCGGCTACTTGGTCGGGTTCAAACACCTTTGCAAAGTTCTACAAGTTTGATACCCTGGCTGAGGAGGACCTTGTGTTTGCTCATTCGGTGCTGCAGAGTCATCCGTACTCTCCCACCCGTTTGGGAGCTTTGGTATAATCCCCATGGTCCTTACGGAGTCCCCAGCATCCACTAGGACGTTAGAGAAAATAAGATTTTACTTACCGGTAAATCTATTTCTCGTAGTCCGTAGTGGATGCTGGGCGCCCGTCCCAAGTGCGGACTTCTTCTGCAATGCTTGTATATAGTTATTGCTTAAATAAGGGTTATGTATAGTTGCATCAGGGTTGATCTGATGCTCTGTTGTTGTTCATACTGTTAACTGGGTAAAGTTATCACAAGTTATACGGTGTGATTGGTGTGGCTGGTATGAGTCTTACCCTGGATTCCCAAAATCCTTTCCTTGTACTGTCAGCTCTTCCGGGCACAGTTTCTCTAACTGAGGTCTGGAGGAGGGACATAGAGGGAGGAGCCAGAGCACACCAGAATCCAAATTCTTTCTTGAAGTGCCCATGTCTCCTGCGGAGCCCGTCTATTCCCCATGGTCCTTACGGAGTCCCCAGCATCCACTACGGACTACGAGAAATAGATTTACCGGTAAGTAAAATCTTATTTTCCTCATATGAGCTGCAGTACATCTCTGTGGATAATTAATATGTTACAGCTATGGGCCCAGTAAAGTATGATGTCAGAAGACCAGTGTAACCACTTCATACAGACTTAGGGGGGTATTCAGTTAGGTCAGTTTTTTTCGCCTAGGGCAAAATGGGGTTTCACCCTATTCAATAGCAGGCCCGTTTTTTACCCTAGGCGAAAAATTCAGCAGGAGCAAAAAAATTGTGGATCGGCGAATCAACGTGTTTTCTCACCTGCGCTAGTGAAAATGGTTTTCGGCGATTTTGAGGCATTTTTCGTCAATGCCTTTTCACCTTTTTTTGTTAAAAAAACATTCATTACACAACATTCAAAGTGAAAAACACACAGAAAAAAGCAAAGATATTTTATAAATTCTGCCTCTGCTAACCTTGTGCATGTCAGACATATTATTGTATAATCTATTGTAAATGAAAATCAACAGTTGGCTTTCTCAGACAATTTCAGTTCTGCGATTTTCCTGAAAGCTTGTTGGGGTAATTATATACTGTATTAAAAAAACAACAACACTGTCGCTGCTATCCCCCTATTTGCGTGTCATACAAATAGTATTGTTGTATAATCTAACATAGATGAAAGACACAAACCGTTATCTCTGAAATCATCCTGTTCCTGACCTTTGCCAGGAAAACTTACTGTTTTGGTGTTATTATTTCCCGTTGGTGACTCGGATGTTGCTAGCATACACCCAACATGAATAGCTCCATCTGGTGGCAGGTTACTCACAACTGTACATTAGTCACGGCTAGCAAAAAAAAGTAGTAGTAAGTCTCATAATGGACCAGATTTAGCGATTCTGCTAGCCAAAATCTTGTCATGCCCCAAATCACTGCATATGTAGCTGAGTGATTAGAAAAAGACTGCACATACACCACGGTCGCACTGTGCACGCACCAAGGTACCTTAACAATGCGCTCGCAGTGAGTCATTGACAGTCAGAAAACATTTGGGGAGGTAATGAGGAGAGGGTGTCTCTGCCTACATCTGTGATTGCGCACACAGAAAACATGGCACCAGAGTCGCAGCTCCCTCACCCATTCTAAGAGACCATAGAGTAATTTGAGGAGGTCTATGCTGGTCTTTGTAGCGCTAATGGGAGTTCCTAGGGGTGGCTCTCAGGTAAACTATCCCTCAATCTGGATGTATTTTTATATGAGCCTTTATCATAAAATGGCAACTGAGACCAGGAAGAGGTCTAAGATATGTGAGTTCTAAGGTTTCCAGAGAAAGTTAAATGTTGCATCATTTTAAGAATTGCACTTGCTGGGAAAAACTGGTTGTGGCTCGGTTCTCTCTGCTTACCCCAAAATTCTCTCTAATTCTTCCAAATCCGATCGGATCCCCCTGACAGCACAATGTAGAAAGAAACCCATAGGCTTCTATAGGTTAACGCCAGCAAAGCTGGCATTACCCACTGCACCGAAGCCCTAGCATTCAGGACTTAATGCATATGTGATATGTGGTAAAAAAAACCCTAGGACAAAAGTTTCTTATTAAGAAATTTTGAAATAAATATTAAATAAATTGTGTTTATATATCATCCTTATGTTTAATTGTGTGGTGAGGGACAGGATTGGCTTCCGTTTGTCCACATATTTTATGATTGACAACTACCAGCACTGGTTTTGCCTATTACATAACCATAAATAATTTGAATTGGTCCTGCACCAGCAATCCAAGGCACCCTTACAAGTGTCCCGAGGCACCTCTGGTTGCCAAGGCACACAGTTTGAGAACCACTTGCTTAGAGTATAAGAGAATATCGGAGAGAGCACAACCAGTATCCTGTATACAGGGGCGCTATAAGACAGGAGGAGGCCCGGGTGCAGCCTCCTCCGTTCGGGCCCCCTCCTCTCTGCTGGCAGCGATGAGAGTCTGAGCACTAGAGCGCTCAGACTCTACTGCGCATGCGCAGATCTACGTGAAAATGGCGCTGCAGCCTTTTTCCCTGAGATTTCTCTACTGCGCATGCGCAGAACTCCGTGAAAATGGCCGCTGGGCCATTTTCACAGAGTTTTAATACCGCCGTGGACGTTGCCACGGGACTCTGGAGGGGTGAGTATTTAGAAAATGGGTGCAGCGTGTGTGGTGGGGGCCCCCTCTGGACTGAGGGGCCCATGAGCACCGCACACACTGCACCCATTATAGAAATGCCACTGCCTATATACATACCTTGATGAAGTGGGATCACACAAAGAGGTTCAGAGGTAGCAGATCCTAACTGGTTTTCCACAGTAACCCATACTGCAAGTGGCTTCAAGTTATCAAAATTCTCCCGAGAGATGTTGCATGAATTCTGCCCCTTTGTGTGATTGCAGATTATTTTACTCTGTTTGGGGATTTCACACTGTTCTTCTGAGAAATTTCCAAACCTACAAAGGCAAAAAAGACAAGAAGTGTTACAAGTCTGTGTTCTTTGATAGAGGGTGGAGTTTCTCAGTCTGTCACAACATCACTTGCCTGGAACTGTGTAGTATGACGTTGGTTGTTAAACCTGAGTCTCTACCAAGTTGCCATGTGCAGTCCAAAATATTAGCTGTAAGGTTCATGAGGCAGCTGAGGTTGGTGGGTGGAGATGGTAAAGCTGTAAAATAATGATTATCAGGGGTTTTGTTTTAAGACATACAATAAGTGGATGCAACTTCTCATATTAAAATTCTATAGTGTTTAGTAATATAGAGTCAGCACACCACTGTGGCTTACGGTCATTAGGTCGACAAGACGTAGGTCGACAGTCATTAGGTCAACCACTATTGGTCGACATGGTCATTAGGCCGACCTGGAAAAAGGTCGACATGAGGTTTTTTTTTTTTTAAATCATTTTTTTACTTTTTCATACTTTACGATCCACATGGACTACAATTGGGAACGGTAACTTGTGTCGAGCACAGCGGTAGCAGTGCAAGGTACCTTGCCTGAAGCATGGCGAGCGAAGCGAGCCATGTGAGGGGACACGGTGCACTAATTGGGGTTCCCCATTACTTTATGAAGAAAACTACACCAAAAAAAGTAAAAAACTCATGTCAACCTTTTCCCATGTCAACATTGTTCTTGTCGACCTAGTCACCCTGTTGACCTAGTGCATGTCGACCAATAGTGGTTGACCTAATGACTGTCGACCTAAATCTTGTCGACCTAATGACCCATACTCCAACACTGTGCATAGGTTTGCATGGGTACAATATTTGGAGTCATAGCTGGTGATTTAAAAATTTCTCTTTTGATAGTAACCATAATAAAGTCCATTTAATTCAAATACAGATAAAGCAAGCATAGCTTCTCAGTACAGATAAAGCAAGCACAGCTTCTCAGTACAGAAAAAGCAAGCACAGCTTCTCAGTACAGATAAAGCAAGCATAGCTTCTCAGTACAGATAAAGCAAGCATAGCTTCTCACTACAGATAAAGCAAGCATAGTTTCTCAGTACAGATAAAGCAAGCACAGCTTCTCAGTACAGATAAAGCAAGCACAGCTTCTCAGTACAGATAAAGCGTGCATAGCTTCTCAGTACAGATAAAGCAAGCATAGCTTCTCAGTACAGATAAAGCAAGCATAACTTCTCAGTACAGATAAAGCAAGCATAGCTTCTCAGTGCACCATAACTGTTCACTGTGATCTATTCTATTATATGACAAATATCTTACTATCTTAGCTGTAAATAGTTCAGTCTATATACGTTCATTGGAAAAATAATAATTTTTCTGTTGTCCTTTATAAAAATCAGCATTTCATTTGCAACTAATACATTAGAATCAAAATGATGGGCAACAAATGGACCACCAAGCTTTCACTTGTGGCTCCCAGTTCCTTACTGATTTATGCCCATCAGCCCTTTTCCTGGCTTTATGCTCATAATCCATCTTTATGTTATGCCCCACCAAGCTTCACCAGCAGCCCATTCTTACTGAGTAACCGCTGGGCCCAAAGGTGAAGTTCAGTGGGTTATAAAATACAGAATAAGACCGAACTTGATTTTAATATTTCCCCAGAGAGACCAACTTCAACATCATGTGACCTCCTCCATTTAACATGGAAACCACCTCAGAACAGATAGAGGCCACACGGTGTCAGCAGCACATGTGAGATCAGAGGTGGATGGGCTGAGTGATTACTGTGTTCTTCATTAAAGTATAGAATTTTTAGGTATGTGTTATCAGCAGGGCTGCCATCAGAAATTGTAGGGCCTGGGACTGACAAAACAGGTAGGGCAGCACCACCCACACCTATGCACCATGGAAGCAGACGTTCTGTGGGATGAAGCAGTATGCTTGAGAAGGTCCATCAGGTCTTTAATAACTGAAGAACAAAAGGTAGTTAATGAACAGACTAAATCCAATTAATGCTGTTTAGCCCACAGGACAGCTGCCACCACTGAGCACTGGTGTCAAGTACCTGACATACAGACCATGGCAAGATGTATTTTGTCTAAGTGCAGGTAAAGTGTTTATAAAGCACAACTCTACAATTCATTATTTGAAATAATTAATTTCATTTCATACCACTAATGCTATTGTGCAGGGCTTTCATTGGCAAACTATTTAATATGAGTAACAGAAAATCCTGTGCAAAAAGTAGTGATGTGCACCGGACATTTTTCGGGTTTTGTGTTTTGGTTTTGGATTCGGTTCCGCGGCCGTGTTTTGGATTCGGACGCGTTTTGGCAAAACCTCACCGAAATTTTTTTGTCGGATTCGGGTGTGTTTTGGATTCGGGTGTTTTTTTTCAAAAAACCCTAAAAAACAGCTTAAATCATAGAATTTGGGGGTCATTTTGATCCCATAGTATTATTAACCTCAATTACCATAATTTCCACTCATTTCCAGTCTATTCTGAACACCTCACACCTCACAATATTATTTTTAGTCCTACAATTTGCACCGAGGTCGCTGGATGGCTAAGCTAAGCGACACAAGTGGCCGACACAAACACCTGGCCCATCTAGGAGTGGCACTGCAGTGTCAATCAAGACAGGATGGCACTTCCAAAAAATTGTCCCCAAACAGCACATGATGCAAAGAAAAAAAGAGGCGCACCAAGGTGGCTGTTTGACTAAGCTAAGCGACACAAGTGGCCGACACAAACACCTGGCCCATCTAGGAGTGGCACTGCAGTGTCAATCAAGACAGGATGGCACTTCCAAAAAATTGTCCCCAAACAGCACATGATGCAAAGAAAAAAAGAGGCGCACCAAGGTCGCTGGATGGCTAAGCTAAGCTACACAAGTGGCCGACACAAACACCTGGCCCATCTAGGAGTGGCACTGCAGTGTCAGGCAGGATGGCACTTCCAAAAAATTGTCCCCAAACAGCACATGATGCAAAGAAAAAAAGAGGCGCACCAAGGTCGCTGTGTGACTAAGCTAAGCGACACAAGTGGCCGACACAAACACCTGGCCCATCTAGGAGTGGCACTGAAGTGTCAGGCAGGATGGCACTTCCAAAAAATTGTCCCAAAACAGCACATGATGCAAAGAAAAAAAGAGGCACACCAAGGTCGCTGTGTGACTAAGCTAAGCGACACAAGTGGCCGACACAAACACCTGGCCCATCTAGGAGTGGCACTGCAGTGTCAGGCAGGATGGCACTTCCAAAAAATTGTCCCCAAACAGCACATGATGCAAAGAAAAAAAGAGACGCACCAAGGTCGCTGTGTGACTAAGCTAAGCGACACAAGTGGCCGACACAAACACCTGGCCCATCTAGGAGTGGCACTGCAGTGTCAGGGAGGATGGCACTTCCAAAAAATTGTCCCCAAACAGCACATGATGCAAAGAAAAAAAGAGGCGCACCACAGGTATAGAATGTAGATGGATAGTATACTTAATGACGACACAGAGGTAGGTACAGCAGTGGCCTTTCGTACCGTACTGCTATATATAGTATACTGGTGGTCACTGTGTCAGCAAACTGCAAAACTAAAATGCACCACAGGTATAGAATGTAGATGGATAGTATACTTAATGGATGGCGACACAGAGGTAGGTACAGCAGTGGCCTACCGTACTGCTATATATAGTATACTGGTGGTCACTGTGTCAGCAAACTGCAAAACTAAAATGCACCACAGGTATAGAATGTAGATGGATAGTATACTTAATGGATGACGACACAGAGGTAGGTACAGCAGTGGCCTACCGTACTGCTATATATAGTATACTGGTGGTCACTGTGTCAGCAAACTGCAAAACTAAAATGCACCACAGGTATAGAATGTAGATGGATAGTATACTTAATGGATGACGACACAGAGGTAGGTACAGCAGTGGCCTACCGTACTGCTATATATAGTATACTGGTGGTCACTGTGTCAGCAAACTGCAAAACTAAAATGCACCACAGGTATAGAATGTAGATGGATAGTATACTTAATGGATGACGACACAGAGGTAGGTACAGCAGTGGCCTTCCGTACTGCTATATATAGTATACTGGTGGTCACTGTGTCAGCAAACTGCAAAACTAAAATGCACCACAGGTATAGAATGTAGATGGATAGTATACTTAATGGATGACGACACAGAGGTAGGTACAGCAGTGGCCTACCGTACTGCTATATATAGTATACTGGTGGTCGCTGTGTCAGCAAACTGCAAAACTAAAATGCACCACAGGTATAGAATGTAGATGGATAGTATACTTAATGGATGACGACACAAAGGTAGGTACAGCAGTGGCCTACCGTACTGCTATATATAGTATACTGGTGGTCACTGTGTCAGCAAACTACAAAACTAAAATGCACCACAGGTATAGAATGTAGATGGATAGTATACTTAATGGATGACGACACAGAGGTAGGTACAGCAGTGGCCTACCGTACTGCTATATATAGTATACTGGTGGTCACTGTGTCAGCAAACTGCAAAACTAAAATGCACCACAGGTATAGAATGTAGATGGATAGTATACTTAATGGATGACGACACAGAGGTAGGTACAGCAGTGGCCTACCGTACTGCTATATATAGTATACTGGTGGTCACTGTGTCAGCAAACTGCAAAACTAAAATGCACCACAGGTATAGAATGTAGATGGATAGTATACTTAATGGATGACGACACAGAGGTAGGTACAGCAGTGGCCTACCGTACTGCTATATATAGTATACTGGTGGTCACTGTGTCAGCAAACTGCAAAACTAAAATGCACCACAGGTATAGAATGTAGATGGATAGTATACTTAATGGATGACGACACAGAGGTAGGTACAGCAGTGGCCTACCGTACTGCTATATATAGTATACTGGTGGTCACTGTGTCAGCAAACTGCAAAACTAAAATGCACCACAGGTATAGAATGTAGATGGATAGTATACTTAATGGATGACGACACAGAGGTAGGTACAGCAGTGGCCTACCGTACTGCTATATATAGTATACTGGTGGTCACTGGTCAGCAAAACTCTGCACTGTACTCCTCCTATATAATATTAATTATACTGCTGGTCCCCAGTCCCCACAATAAAGCAGCACACTGAGCACAGATATGGAGTGTTTTTCAGGCAGACAACGTATACTGGTGGTCACTGTCAGCAAAACTCTGCACTGTACTCCTGCTATATAATACAGCTGCTCCCCAGGCCCCACAATTAAGCAGTGTGAGCACAGATATATTATGCAGCACACTGAGCACAGATATGGAGCGTTTTTTTCAGGCAGAGAACGGATAAAAACTGGTGGTCACTGATCAGCAAAACTCTGCACTGTACTCCTAACAGCTGCTCCCCAATCCTCCCCACAAATAAGAAATAAAGTAAACCAATCAACTTCTACAATAAACGGAGAGGACGCCAGCCACGTCCTCTCCCTATCATCTCCAATGCACGAGTGAAAATGGTGGCGACGCGCGGCTGCTTATATAGAATCCGAATCTTGCGAGAATCCGACAGTGGGATGATGACGTTCGGGCGCACTCGGGTTAGCCGAGCAAGGCGGGAAGGTTCGAACCTGCCTCGGACCCGTGTAAAAAGGGTGAAGTTCGGGGGGGTTCGGTTTCCGAGAAACCAAACCCGCTCATCTCTAGCAAAAAGGCAACCTTCCCTACCCAAAAAGAACCCAAACCACAGCGATGTTTTCTCCATATTCATTGAATTGCCTGAAGAGCCGGATTGGAGGACACACTTAACACTCCCAATTAATACAAACACACCACTCCCTACAGCACCCTGCATGGAATGCAGTCAAAATACTGGCAGTCGGGATAACCAAGCCTTGTCAATGTAGGCCTTATTCTGAGTCAGGCACAGAAGTGCATGCAGCAGCATCTATTGGCGGCCGCCCATCTGTGACTTTATGTAAATGCAGCTACAAATTCCTTCCCTTCTCGCCGTCTGTGTTGCTGAATGTGCAAGGCTGAGATGACCAATTTTAGCACCCATGCACGCTGTAATACTACTATACTGTAATATTAGTATGTCCTCATACGCCAGCATCGGTCGCACCATGGAAACTTTGCTCCTACACTCTGTGTGAGCATGCGCCGTAGGAGTTTCTAGGAATGTTAGCGCATGCACAGCTGCAAAAAATTTGCTCAACTACAGTCCGTGAACATGGGCGTGTGCATAGGCAAACGCAGGGGGGGTTTCTGGTAGCCCAGAAACCCCCATCCTCTTGGCAACTGGCAAATTATGACAACAATACCAATGGTATATAATAAGATTACTAGAACTGTTGCACATGCCCAGTGGTAGCAGCTTTTTCTACCAAGTTTTCTGTGTGTGTGGTTCTGAGCCCTCATTCAGTGCACTGGACCAGAGAGTAGCTTCCAGAAAGAAGATACAGGAGCCTTACCATAAGGTGGGAGAATGTGTGCTTAGAAAGTGCATTTATTTATTATAGTATGTTTAACCTTTTCCTGACCACTTATTTATATTATTTAAATATGTTTGGTACAGCCTATTCTATATATCATCTATACTGTATTCTATGTTCCGTAGAGTGGGATATTTGCAGATTGCATTTGGAAACCCCCCTTTAGAAATCCTGCGTTTGCCACTGGTGTGCAGCTCTGATCAGTCCCTGTGTAGAACCCATGGTACGAAACGTATCATGATGCAGATACATTGTTGCAAAGTCAAATAAAGCACAACACAAAACATGTATTTGGGAAGGAAGAGTCGGGTACACATTATTTCTACTGTAACCAAAAAGATCTTGCATATCAGATCCGTAATGGCATTCTGTCCATAAGCATAAAAATAAATATAAAGAACTGTTGTCTTACCCTGGTTTAATAGGTCACTGAGGGTATGGCTGGAAGCTGGGTTTCATAAGGGCTTTGTAAGTGACAAAATAAATTATACAAGTGTCTACCATCGCTCTGGGATGTTACAGGGCATCAGACTGAACTAAATCAGCAGAATACGACACCACAGGTAATCAGACTGATAGGGTCAGCTGCCATTGCAGTGTGGTGGTCGGTGTATATTATGGCTGCAAATATGACAAACTGCCAGGTTAAAAAAAGAAAACAATGGTATGGGACATGCACAAAACAACATCACAGCGGGCACAATGTTGTACAAACAGAAACTAATACAGTAATATAAATAGTGCAATGAACAAAATCGCACAGTGGCCGATTATCGAATGACTGCGCATGCGTATGGATTAGTAACAAAAATAACCCCTATATCAAAAGTTGATAGGTCATCCAAACCCAAAGTCTTCAGGACAACACATGCGTACAATCCTTATAAAAGAACCAGGTGCAATGAAAAGATCATATAAGTAAGAAAAACACCACATGAAAGACAGTAGACTAGATTATGTTTACGCAGGACAATACATATAGGAATGTCATAGTATAAGAAAACATAATTAGAGTTCCGACAGAATTAGATGAGTGTGTAACAACAGACGAGTGATGGAAAGCTACTGTAGTAAATAAATAAATTAACCAAACACTAATGGAAAAATTAAATGGAAAAATTACAGGAAACTGCGGACACCTCCCTAGGCTACAATAACAAATTAAACTTTGTTGTTCATTAGGTACGTGGGGGCTGGTGGTACCTAATCTGTATATCTAACGAGCTTCCAAGTGTGGTGGCACATTTATTGGATCTGTCACCTCCTCGGCTTGGAGCCTAAACATTGTCGATGATCATGTGCTTAATGGAGTTAATGTTGCTTTTATGTCAGGCACAATGGTCAGCCAAAGGTTGATCACTTAGGGTCTGATTCAGAGATGGACGCAGTAGCACGGTCGCTGCATCTTTCTATGCAGCAGCTGTGCAATAAATACTAATGCCACAGCAGGTGTGTTGTGTAACTAGACTCCTCCAGCCAGCTTCTGTTGTGGTCTGCTGCCGTGTCAGAATATGATCACACCCCGAATCGATGGCCATAGACATATATGCAGTATATATATATATCTATATATATACAAACAGAGAACCCAGCACTCACCAAAGTAAACTCACTTATCCTCAACAATTCAATAAATAAATGATGGGGGTTTAGTTGGTGGATTGGCCAATGCACGGAAGCCCGCATACCGATTTTCAAGGTACCCCACCTTCATGCAGGTCCTACACTATCACAGAGTCTTAAAACCTGACTACCACACTGCTGCATCATCTGCCTGCTAGATGTAATGTGTACCTGCCACAGACTTTATGGCTTTTAAAGGCACACTAGTCACCTATTGCACTGGCTCAAAGATGATTGCTAAAAAACAGCTGAGACAGGTTCAGGATAATAAAGTCCACACAGGGGTGCATGAGAAAGCTAGTGGCCACGGTTAATAAGAGCTAACCATAGATTAACCCCTTCATATACATACAGAGGAAAAACCACAGCACTCACTGCACCAGAAGCGGGGCACAGCTATGCACTTACCACTCACAGGGTGGGGTGCATGTAACACTGCACTCTCCACCACAGAAGCGGGGTACACAGCTGTACTTACCACTCACAGGGCGGGGTGCATGTAGCCCATGACCACATCGCTCTAATAAATACAAACAGAGAACCCAGCACTCACCAAAGTAAACTCACTTATCCTCAACAATTCAATAAATAAATGATGGGGGTTTAGTTGGTGGATTGGCCAATGCACGGAAGCCCGCATACCGATTTTCAAGGTACCCCACCTTCATGCAGGTCCTACACTATCACAGAGTCTTAAAACCTGACTACCACACTGCTGCATATATATACAGTGTCTTGCTAAAGTATTCACCCCCTTGGCTTTTTACCTATTTTGTTACATTACAGCCTGTAATTTAATTTTTTTTTAGCCTGAATTTTATGTGCTGGATCTGCACAACATAGTCTAAGTTGGTGAAGTGAAATGAGAAAAATTTATATTAAAAAATAATTTTTATAAATAAAAATGTTTAAATTGGCATGTGCATATGTATTCACCCCCTTTGCTATGAAGCCCCTCAAAAGTTCTGGTGCAACCAATTACCTTCATAAGTCACATACTTAGTGAAATGAAGTCCACCTGTGTACAAGCTAAGTGTCACATTATCTGTCAATATAAACCAGAGCCGGATTAAGGGGGGCCCTGGTGGTACGTACCCCAGGCCCCACATTCTAAAAGGGCCCCCGCCATCCGCCACAGATCGGGTCTTTCTTACCTACCCGATCTGCAGCGCTCCCGGCTCCTCGCAGCACTAGCAGCAAACTAGCAGCCGCCAGCCGCTGGCGACCGGCGCCGCATAGCAGGCACTAGTATAGGGCAGCTGAGCGACGGCTCAGCTGTCCAATAGTGTCTGAAGCAGCAGCCTGCGGCTCAGTCATTGGCTGAGCGCGCAGGCCAGTGAGTGAAGGGAAGAAGGAAGATGTCCCTGGCATCGTGGAGGGAGAGGATCTCGCTCTCCTCTGCCTCGGTCACAGCAGCCTAATAAGTAACAAGTAAGGCTGCCTGTATTGTCTTACCAATTTCTGCTGGCATAAATTTACACTGACTGTAGGCTCTGGGTCACACACACACACACACACACACACACACACACACACACACACACACACACACACACACCCATATATATATATGTGTGTGTGCACATGCACACAATGCCGGCACTCGGACTGCCCCTCGGGCTATCTTGCTCCGGTGCCCTCCACTAGGGTGTGACCCACATATCTATATGGCAACAAATGAGGCGGCACTCAGAGTCTTTGAAAACCAAAAAGTGACTTTAGTGCATAAAGTGCTGGATGTGTGTGTGTGTGTGTGTATATATATATATATACAGGTTGAGTATCCCTTATCCAAAATACTTGGGACCAGAAGTATTTTGGATATCGGATTTTTCCGTATTTTGGAATAATTGCATACCATAATGAGATATCATGGTGATGGGACCCAAGTCTAAGCACAGAATGCATTTATGTTACATATACACCTTATACACACACAGCCTGATGGTAATTTTAGTCAATATTTTTAATAACTTTGTGCATTAAACAAAGTTTGTGTACATTCACACAAATCATTTATGTTTCATATACACCTTATACACACAGCCTGAAGGTCATTTAATAAAATATTTTTAATAACTTTGTGTATTAAACAAAGTTTGTGTACATTGAGCTATCAGAAAACAAAGGTTTCACTATCTCAGTCTCACTCAAAAAATTCCGTATTTCGGAATAGTCCGTATTTCGGAATATTCCGTATTTCGGAATATTTGGATAAGGGATACCCATCCTGTATATATATATATATATATATATATATATATATATATATATATATATTTATATATATATATATATATATATATACACACACACACACACACACACACACACACACACACACACACACACACACACACACACACACATAGCGTACTTGGACCAACACTCTCCCCAATGACTAATTAGCCTTATTTCTAGGGTTATATATAGATAGATAGATGTGTGTAGATATATTATATATATATATATATACAAGCTGGTATGGGCGGCACTCAGGATGCAAATAAAGATGATATCACCACTGGTACAGTCGACGTTTCGGGGACTTCTCCCCTTTATCAAGGTGTCTTGATAAAGGGGAGAAGTCCCTGAAACGTCGACCGAGTACCTCCCATACCAACTTGTCCATATGCTCTTTTGGAGAGGTTGTGCATCGGACCTTTATACCCGATCAAGCATGAGTGCCAGACATACTTTATATATATATATATATAAACTCAGAATGGTGGCACTCACGGGACTTGTGCTGTGGTAATAATCAGGCGACTGGCACCTTCCAGCTAGAAGATGCCAGTCGCCTGATTATTACCACAGTACAAGTCCCGTGAGAGCTGCCATTCCAAGTTTGCATGTATTTTGTCCATCGCTGAGTGGATGTAGGAAGGCACCTGGGCAGTGGTGTCTTGTTTTAATGGAGTGCCAGCCAATTGTGCATATATATATATATATAATCTATCTATCTAATTCATGTGCCTGCCTCTTTATTAGGGGCCCCATTTCTGAAGTTCCCCAGGCCCCCCATAGCCTTAATCCGGCTCTGGTATAAACACACCTTTTCTGAAAGGCCCCAGAGGCTGCAACACCACTAAGCAAGAGGCATCACACCATGAAGACCAAGGAGCTCTACAAACAAGTCAGGGACAAAGTTGTTGAGAAGTACAAGTCAGGGTTGGGTTATAAAAAAATATCCAAAACTTTGATGATCCCCTGGAGCACCATCAAATCCACAGACCAGGCAAGGAGGGCATTAATCAGAGAGGGGTGTAGTATGGTATGCCGGCGGGCAGCATATCGGCGCCGGAATCCCGACCGCTGGCATACCGACAGCATGGTGAGTGCAAATGAGCCCCTTGCGGGCTCGCTGTACTCGCCACGCTTCGGGCACAGTGGCACGCTACGTGCGCCACGCTATTTATTCTCCCTCCAGGGGGGTTGTGGACCCCCAAGAGGGAGAAAAAGTGTCGGTATGCCGGCTGTCGGGATTCCTGTGCCAGTATACTGTGCGCCGGGATAACTGAAGACCACCCATCAGAGAGGCAGCACAGAGACCAAAGGAAACCCTGAAGGAGCTGCAGAGTTCCACAGCAGAGACTAGTGTATCTGCGTATGTGACCACAATAAGCCGTACACTCCATAGAGCTTGGCTGGACTTAGTGTTAAAAATAAGAAGGCACATTTTGAGTTTGCCAGAAGGCATGTGGACAACTCCGCAAATGTATGGAGGAAGGTGCTCTGGTCAGATGAGACTAAAATTTAACTTTTCGGCCACCAAGGAAAACGCTATGTCTGGCGCAAACCCAACATGTCCCATCACTCCAAGAACCCCATCCCCACAGTGAAACATGGTGGTGGCAGCATCATGCTGTGGGGATGTTTTTCAGCAGCAGGGACTTGGAAACTGTTTTGAGTCGAGGGGAAGATGGATGGTGCTACTGTAAATATAGTGATATTCTTGAGCAAAACCTGTTTCAATCTGCTTGTGATTTGAGACTGGGACGGAGGTTCACCTTCCTGCAGGACAATGACCCAAAGCATACTGCTAAAGCAACATTCGAGTGGTTTAAGGGAAACATTTATATTGGAATGGTCTAGTCAAAGCCCCGATCTCAATCCAATGAAATTTACTACAAGCATTTTTTCATTAGGGAGATAAAAACTAGGAGGTTTATGAAGGATTTTTAAACATAATGACTGAGAGTATTGTTATGTTTTAATTCTTATTTAGGGTAATTTCTGGCTATGAGACATTGCTTTTTATAACTATAAAGTTTTATTTATGTAACACTTTAAATAGCTTTAGCTGACTCCTTTTTCTCTGCAATTGTCCTGATATATGTAGATAAGGGGTTTTCTGTTTGTTACTACTTAGATAGGAGTCTGCAAGTTATTAACGGATCAAACAAAATGATTGCAGCTGAGCTCCATTTGATTTCAAGTGATTACTAACAGACAGGTGTATTGATAATCAAGGAGCAGAGGAGTATAAAGGAGCCCAAAGGCCTTAGAGGCGGTACTTCTGAGGAAACAGCCCCAGGATTGAGGCTGAGAAACGCGTCAAGCATCCCATCCGGTTACATTGCCCGACATTCTGCCCGGCATCCTGCTGACCATTACAAACAGAGACCGATTCCAGCAGCACGTCCCTGACGGCCTCTGCCGCTCAGCGTCTCACCCAGCACTTGTTCGGCACTTGGCTGACCGCACCAAACGGAGATTCAGCTCATGACAGCCAACAGCACGTTCCTGACGAAGCCTTATGGAATGTGGTGAGAGAGCGTTATAGTGTTTGAATGTTCATGCCGCTCTGAATGAGATTGTGAGCGCTCCATCTATTATCACCTACAAGCCCTGTTCATCTTATTGCAGTATCCAAGAGTGGGCAGCCGGCGCCCTACGGACATAAAGTAACTGTTGTCATACTGCATAAGCTGGGTTAAGCATAATAACAGACTTCCAAATAGCGGTGTATTCTTAATCTGTTATTGTGCTACTATAAGCTTCCTTAAGAAAAGCTTGTCAATTCTGGACGGCATCATTGGGAATTAAGGGCTAATAGGGATCTCACAAATAATTGAGCGGATAATATCAATGTGAATAATTCCTATACGCACCACGGATGAACTCTCAAACCCTCAACCAATATATGGTCTCAAGTGTTTCAATTAGCCCACGCGTGGAGCTTATCTTAAGGAATTCCTTTTAACTACAAGAGTTACTATATATCATTTAGAGGGTAGATTGATACATTGTTCCAAAGGAGGTCCTCAGTGAGGAATATGAATTGCATATTTTTAAATGATTGATGTTTTGCTGCCAAAGTATTTTTTAAAGTCACAGGATGTTTAGGTTTTCTTATAATTCTTAATAATGTGATTAAGGTTATTTTAATAAAATATATTAATACTTCTAGTGACAGCGCTTCTCTTTGTGGTTTTTATTATCTGCGTATGTGACCACAATAAGCCGTACACTTCATAGAGCTGGGCTGGACTTAGTGTTAAAAATAAGAAGGCACATTTTGAGTTTGCCAAAAGGCATGTGGACGACTCCCCAAATGTATGGAGGAAGGTGCTCTGGTCAGATGAGACTAAAATTTAACTTTTCGGCCACCAAGGAAAACGCTATGTCTGGCGCAAACCCAACACGTCCCATCACTCCAAGAACCCCATCCCCACAGTGAAACATGGTGGTGGCAGCATCATGCTGTGGGGATGTTTTTCAGCAGCAGGGACTTGGAAACTGTTTTGAGTCGAGGGAAAGATGGATGGTGCTACTGTAAATATAGTGATATTCTTGAGCAAAACCTGTTTCAATCTGCTTGTGATTTGAGACTGGGACGGAGGTTCACCTTCCAGCAGGACAATGACCCGAAGCATACTGCTAAAGCAACACTCGAGTGGTTTAAGGGAAACATTTATATTGAAATGGTCTAGTCAAAGCCCCAATCTCAATCCAATTGAGAATCTGTGGTCAGACTTGAAGATTGCTGTTCACAAGCGGAAACCATCCAACATGAAGGAGCTGGAGCAGTTTTGCCTTGAGAAATGGGCAAAAATCCCAGTGGCAAGATGTGGCAAGCTCATAGAGACTTATCCAAAGTGACTTGCAGCTGTAATTGCTGCAAAAGGTGGCCATACTAAGTACTGACTTTGAGGGGGGGGGGGGGGGGGGAGATTAGTTATGCACGCTGAAGTTCTCTGTTATTTGTACTATTTGTTGTTTGCTTGACAATAAAAAAAAAATAAAATCTTCAAAGTTGTAGGCATGTTCTGTGAATGAAATGATGCAAACCTTCAAACAATCTATTTTAATTCCAGGTTGTGAGGCAACAAAGCATAAAAAATGCAAAGGTGTGTGAATACTTTATATAATGTAAATTAAATTAATTTAAATTAAGAGGGAAGTCCAGGAGCAGAGCATTCTGTCTCTCCTGGAGAGGGTCATGTTGGGAGGTATGAAACAATACAAAGAAAATATATGAGACTGCGCTTCTCACTTCTATGTATTTTGTAGTGTTTTAACTGATTAGTGATGGGGTATTATATAGTTGTAATATTAGCCAATTATTAAAACAAAGGAGGGAGAAGAATGTTTGTGTGTTATTGCCATAGAGCCTAGGAAGTACTTCCTGACTAATGAAAATGAAACTGAGGCCTGGCTATGTGGTTTTTGAGCTATATAGGCACAGTGGCACTATTGAAGTGGAGGCTTGAACCGCATGCACAGTGTGAAATTTGATATTTAAATGCCTGAATGCTTGCAGAGGCATTTCTGACACTGAGGAAGCTGCTGAAACCAGTCTGGAGGTGGGGAAATGCATTTGTCACAGGACAGGACATTCTTTTCAAAGCATTGCAGCATTCATCTGCTTTATCCTGAGATTGCTGAGCCGGCCGGCGTTTTTTACATGTTATCATACCCCAGTGCTAAGGGGAACAAATCGGGATTCTACATACCAGCGTGAGATCCCAGGCAGGGCTGCTTGCTACAACAGCAACTGGGAGAGGTACCACTTTTGGCGCAATGCATGGTGTACCCTGAATAATTGTTATTAATCAGTTTTAAAGTGATAATGCATGCCTGCTTAACAATTACATACTAATTGCTCAAAAAAAGTGCAACAAATCTGGAAAAAGCTGTATATGAGTTTAATTGTGCTTACAAACCACCACTACATATTTTGAATAAAACCATCAAAAGTGGATAGAAAGGTGGGACCATAGGCAAACGCAGGGGGGGTTTCTGGTTGCCTGGAAACCCCCCTCCACTTGGCAAATGGCTCAAATTATGGCAACAATAGCAATGGTATATAATATGATTAGATTGATTAGTGCTGCAGAAACATCATGCAGTTTAAAGGACAGAGCAGAGTTGCTGCGCAAGCCCAGTGGAAGCAGCTTCTTCTACTGAGTTTGCTGTCTATGTGTGTGTGAATCTGACTCCTCAATCAGTGCTCTGGACCAGAGAGTAGGTACCAGGAAGAAGAGACAGGAGCCTTACCATGAGGTGGGAGAATGCGTGCTTAGAAAGTGCAGTACTGGTTCTATTATGTTTGTGTATTTATTTATTACGGGATGTTTAATCTTTTCCTGACCACTTATTTTATATTATTTAAATGTTTGATACATCTTATACTATAGACCATCTACAGTATTAAATATTAATACTGTATTCCATACCATATCCAGTGTATAAAAAGACCATTAATGTCCAGGGTTATTATTAGGTTCTTCTACCTTTCCCCCAGACTCCCACACTTGCTCTAATGTTCTACAGAGTGGGAGATTGTGTACTGCATTTGGAACCCCCCCTTGAGAAATCCTGCGTTTGCCACTGGGGACGATTATAAGTAGAAACCCCACTGGGACTGAGATATAATATAATTCTCCACTAGAGACACTAGATAAATAAGTTACTTGTGTATGCTGATAAGCCTGATAGGCTCATTTGGTAAAGACCAGCCAAAGTTTTTGTATTTGAGATTAAAAATAATCTGTAATACAGTATGTGTTATGTAATTTTATGATACTGGCCAGTATATGTATTTTATTGTGTGTTTTTACTTATTTCTCTGATAAAAGTGAGAAGCGCAGTCTCATATTTTTTGTAGGAATATATACTGTAGTAGTGCCCCTGGTATAATAGAAATATTTACAGTAGTAGTATCCCACATTACAAAAGAATTATATAGTAATTCCCCCATAATAATAGAAATATATAGTAGTGTCCACATTACAATAGACATGCCCCATAATAATAGACATATATAGTAGTGTCAACATTACAATAGACATATATAGTAATGCCCCATGATAATAGACATATATAGTAGTGTCCACATTACAATAGACATAAAGTAACGCCCCATAATAATAGACATATATAGTAGTATCCACATTACAACAGAATTAGAATTATATAGTAATGCCCCATAATAATAGACATATATAGCAGTATCCCACATTTAAATAGAAATATATAGTAATGCCCCCATAATAATAGAAATATACAGGTATATAAGTGTCCACATTATATAAAAAAATTAATTACCCCACACAGTGAAGTCAGAAGAAACATGCCCAGCCTGTGAAGAACAAAAGTTGCTCAGTGCCTATGCGTCGCTCGAGACGAGTGAAGGGAAACAGTTGGACACTGCTAGAAAAGACACCCAGCCCAGTCCCCAGGCTCCGCCCTTCGCGCCAGCCATTACAGCCAGCAGAGGAAACGTGATGTGATCTCATGACATCACCGTCACGCTCCGTGTAGCCCTGACAAAGTGGGAGGTGCCATCATGCTGCCCAACACCATGGTCTTGTTGCTCAGTAGTGCATTATAAAAGTGGTAATGGCACTCACAGGTGCAAAGTGTGTAGTGTGTAGTACTGAGTACGTGCTGCCAAATTCTTAAGGGTACTCCATACCCGAGTGTACCTGCATACTTGCACCACTGGGTGTGCAGTAAGTTTCCAGATGTGCACCGTATAGGTAGAGTAGACACAATGGGCGGTATTCAAATGATATATCACGCCCAATCTTCTTTCTAAAGTGATCCCCTTTATCGCGCATATCGCACCCATAGTAATCAGGTTTAACTACGTAAAGGGTTGGGAGCTCTGGCTACACCGGGGGTAACGAGCTGAAATGATTATACCACGCCCGCCAGCAGAAACAGAACGGGTGTGGAAGGGGAAAATAATTGAATTCCGCCAAATCTCTCTGGTTGTGAACCGTAATCTCTGATTAAAGTTATTGTGAAATATCAAGGCACAGAACCGTATATGTGTCGTAACAAACATCTAGCAAGAAAGGGAGGTAATTCAGATCTAATTGCTGCTGTGCATTTTCGCACAGCGGGCGATCAGGTACTAAATGCGCATATACGCATATATGCACTGCAATGCGTATGCGCGTCGGACAACAACAAAGGGCATCGCTAGTCAGCGGCGGGATGGTGCGAAAAATCCGTCACCCATGATAGAAGCACTGGTAAAGTGAGATATGTTTGTCCCAGGTTTCCGGTCTATGGGCCCGTTTCAGACCTGATTGCTGTTGTGTGAAATCGCACAGCGGCTGATTATCGAATGACTGCGCATGCGTATGCACCACTGCGCAGGCGTGACACCAAACCGATAAAATGGTGCTAAAATTTTGATTGCTAGGCGTACGCAAGGTGATTGACAGGAGGAAGCTGTTTGTGGGTGGTAACTGACCTTTTACTGGGAATGTCCGGAAAAACGCAGGCGTGCCCAAGCGTTTTCAGGGAGGGTGCCTGACGTCAACTCCAGCCCCGATTAGCCTGATGTGATCGCACTGGATTAGTAAGTCCTGGGCTGCGCACAGACTGCACACACTGAATTTTAGCAGCTCAGCATACACATTGCATCGCACACTTGCAATGTGCAGGCGGCGACTATCTGAACGCAGGGCAGCAAAAAACGCAGCCCAGCGGTCAGATCTAAATTAACCCAAATGATTGTAGGTTAAAATACATTTCCTGGGGGGCGTGGCCTGCTACCTGACGGAGTAAGAAGTGCTGCCTAAGAGCTCCCGCAATTCCCTTCCAACTTACCCCCTTTCCCTCAGCTGGGGGCCCCCCTTTGCTTCCCAACAGCCAACGGCCGCGGACTTCCGAGGATGCCGTGACATAAGGACTACTCCCGTTTACGGGGAGTGGGGACTGCCTGTCACTGCAGCGCTCGCTGTGCATCCCTGCGAGTGGAGCCGCCAGAAGTCTACCCACGGTGTGCCCGACAGGGACCCGTGGCTTGCTGGGGAAGGTGCGGTGGCGGTGTGTCTCCCAACGGGCGGCCATCTTGAGACTCCACTTGCTCCTGCATTGCTGCCCCTGGTGCCTGGACACCTGTGCCCTGCTACCCCACCCTGATCCTGGCCAGTGAGTGTCCATCTGCCTCTCCATACACAGATACACAGCTGCCTCCCTGCACACTTGACATAGTGCTGCTTCCAGGACCTGAGTTGCACTACCTTTTACCCTGCAGTCTCCCCTTCTTAGTGTATGTTTTAAACTGAGCTTTCTCGGGTCCCCTGTGTCTCCTGCACACTGTGGAGGTTGGAGACAGTGCAGGGACCCTGGACAGTTAGACACAGATTTGTTTTGCAGCTGTGAATGTTACCCAACCCTTGCAGCTCTTATAGCTAAGTTAGCTAAGTAACGTACATATTGTAGCCAGACGATGCTGTCGATCCTCCTGCGATTTTCACAGGCCACTGAGTTACTTCTTTGACTCCATTATCCCCACACAAATGGTCAGTGTATCAGACATCTGCCTCATCTACTGCAGGGGTGCCTTAAATCCTGTACCTCAAGTTGTCGACATTCCGATTTTTATGCTCCCTGGTATCATCAGTCCATCTGATTCAGGTGGAGTTCTTGCTGGCCAGACCATTAACCGATCTCCTAGTCTTCGCTGCACACCCTCCAGAAGTGCTCCCTATACCCTACTCTGCCCTTTGATCCTTTTATGATGGCTTTGGAATAAATATGTGACTGTTATATTATGAGATCTCCGTTTAGTGGATTTATGTTGCTTGGCTTCACTCCTCCTGATTTCCCCTTCCTATCTATCTGCCTTATCTATACTATATAACCTGAAGTCCTGTACACTGTGGGATGTGAAAGTCTTCTCAACCCCCATCACATTCTGCAAAAACTCAACGTTTCTGCAAGTGCAGAGGCACACCAACTATGTAAGCTACGAATACTAAAGTAGTGATCTCTCCATCTCTGTCTTCAAAGACTAATACCCGCAATTAACTTTCAAAGATGGATTCCCCTTCTCCTAACATCACATATGCGGATATGGGGGGTAATTCTGAGTTGATCGCAGCAGGATTTTTTTTGGGCAAAACCATGTGCACTGCAGGGGAGGCAGATTTAACATGTGCAGAGAGACTTAGATTTGGGTGTGGCGTGTTCAATCTGCAATCTAATTTGCAGTGCAAAAATAAAGCAGCCAGTATTTACCCTGCACAGAAATAAAATAATCCACCCAAATCTAACTCTTTCGCACATGTTATATCTGCCTCCCCTGCAATGCACATGGTTTTGCCCAACTGCTAAAAAAAATCCTGCTGCGATCAACTTGGAATTACCCCCATGGTTCGTGCCATTAAGGAGACAATGAACCCTCTTATGTAAGCACATGTGGATAAATTTGAAGTTTCGGTACAGGACCTCAAGTCGCAATTGTGCTATACCTCTCAACAAGTAAATACCAATGAACAACATATTGGGGAAAACTTGCAAGATATAGCTGAGCTTAAAGATGCGGTTTCCCACCTACAGAAATCCAATACCCAATTGAGAAACAAACTGGACGACCTGGAGAACAGGTCACGTAGAAATAATCTCCACATTATTGGACTCCCAGATACCTTTAAGGGTCCAACCTTTCTATCCTTTCTGCAAAATGATCTCCCTGAGGTGCTTGGAGTCAAAGCTGAACTACCTACATTTGATAATGAAAGAGCCCATAGACTTGGTCCTTTTCAAGACGGTCTAGGATCTAGACCAGGGACATTGATTTTTCGTTGCCTCAACTTCCATCAATAAATTATCCTCTGGTCAGCTGCCCGTAAAGCTGGTCAGATCAAATGGCGCGAAGTCACCTTGATGATGTTTCAAGATTACTCTGCAGTGGTTGTCAGGGACCGTTGTGCAATGGCTCCGATTTGTTCAAAACTTGCAAGGGCTCATAGAAATTTTGCTCTCCTTTTCCCTGCTCATCTCCATGTATATGATGGCAAGGAATTTAAAGATTTTCTTTCCCCTGCGGAAACCCAAGACTTTCTTATTGACGATGACATGGAACGCTCAGCTACAGTTGACCAGCAAGCCGCAGATGACTCAGGCTGAGTATTGGGTCCTGCTCGAGCCCCACAGCTATTATTGTCTTAGATAAGTTTATCTCTCGTATTCATGTTTCTAATTTGAATTTTGCTGGCTTTCTATGCATATATCTGTATTCAAAGTTTGTGGTGCCTTAGTTGACAGATAGGTGTGGATCTATTCTTCGAATATGTTTTTTCTTACACAAGTGATGTTTTGCTAACACAATTTTTCTTTTAATTTAAATTTGTCACTGTACTTAAGTCCACTATGGAGGTCTTGCCTCTCCATTTGCCACTGTTATAATGTTTTTACTTTCTTTCCTGCCTTTCTTCCCTGTCCCATCCTCTTCCACCCCTACTGCATGCTATTGCACTAGTATTTTTGTCCACATGGCACACACTCTCTTTTTCTGGACATATGACTCTCTTTAAGGTATGTTCCTGGAACATCAAGGGTGTCAATTCATCTATTAGGAGGAAACACATTTAAATTATCTTAACAAAGCTAAAGCTGCTATTTCCCTATTGCAGGAAACACACTTAACTGACATAGAACATGCTAAACTCAACATGCTCTGTCATAAGGTTCTTGCCTTTGCCTCATACTCTTCTAAATCTAGAGGCGTAGCTATACAGGCTCATAAAGATTTACCAGTTGAACTCCATCACACTACAATAGACCCAGAGGGGCTATTTATTATCTTAGATGTCATTTTGGATGGTCACAGTTATATTGTTGCTAATATTTACGCTCCTAGTTCCTATTCTAAATCATATTCTTTGTCTCTTATTAACTCCCTATAGCCGCATGCACACTCTCATATAATCCTAGGGGATGAATTCAATTTGGTAGCTTCTGATACACTTGACAGGAAATCCCCAGGTCTTGAGTCTGCCCGATCATGCAATTAGGCATCAAATACATCTGTGATCACCTATCTCGAACTGATATATGGAGAGTACATCACCCCACAGATAGGGAATATACTTTTTTTTTTCGTCTCCCCATCTCTCATTCTCCCATTTAGACTACCTCTTATAGTCTTCCACGTTAACCACACAGGTGCCGGACACTGGCATTGACCCCATAGTGGTCTCCAACTATGCCCCAATAAGGGTATCACTACAGAGTTTTTGTGATACTGGCTCATACAAACATTGGCATTTCCCCACCTCTATAGCAAACTCAAATAAATTTAAAGACATGCTAAAATCAGTTTGGGTTGACTATGCCGCCAATAGTGCCGTACACTCCAATGAGCCCACCCTATTTTGGAGGCTGCCAAGTCCTGTTTACGGGGAGCTATTATTTCATATGCCTTTGGATAAAGAAATGACGTAACTGCTCTTTTACTAACAGCACAACTAAGTGTAACAAACTCTTACCAGTCAATGCAAAAATGCTCTTCCCCTGCTAATGTCCAGGCTTATAAAGCTGCTAAGTTACACATAGTTACATAGTTTCTGAGGTTGAAAAAATACAATTTGTCCATCGAGTTCAACCTATTAGTGGTCTCCTAAACTGTATTATTTTTAGTACAATTTTATCTGTTGTGAATGTTGGCCGTTATGTTTATTCCTCTTATTTTTTTCTATAGTGCGTGATCTACCCACCATAACCCTGTATATCCTTATCCATTAGGAATTTATCTAGTCCATTCTTAAAAGTAATGATGAGTTCGCCATTACTACTCTCTCAGGCAGGGATTTCCAAATACATATTGTCCTTACAGTGAAGAAACCTTTACAACTCTGTGTGCGAAATCTCCTCTCCTCTAATCTAAGTGGATGTGCACGCGTCCTCTGTGCTGATTTTACCAATAAACAAATACCCCGCAAGCTTTGTGTATTGTACCCTTATATATTTGTAAATGTTAATCATGTCCCCTCTTAATCTCCTCTTTTCCAGTGTAAACATGCCTAGATTAGCAAACCTTTCCTCATATTCTAGCATCTCCATCCCCTTAATCAATTTGGTCGCCCATCTCTGAACCTTTTCTAGTTCCAGAATATCCTTTTTGTAGTGTGGTGCACAGTATTCGAGATGTGGTAATGCACTTTGGTAGTAAGAACAAAAATACTACCTACATACTAAATGGAGAAAAACTAGAGGATTGTGTACTGGAAAATAGGATTTTGGCTCCTACCGGTAAATCCTTTTCTCGTTGTCCATAGAGGATGCTGGGGTCCACATTAGTACCTTGGGGTATAGACGGGTTCACCAGGAGCCATTGGCACTTTAAGAGTTTAAGAGTGTGGGCTGGCTCCTCCCTCTATGCCCCTCCTACCAGACTCAGTTTAGAAAATGTGCCCGGATGAGCCGGTCACAGCTAGGGGAGCTCTCCTGAGCTTTCCTAATAAAGTTTAGATTTAGAGTTTTTTATTTTACAGGGAGGCTGCTGGCAACAGCCTCCCTGCAGTGTGGGACTTAGGGGGGGAGCAGTGTCCGCCCTGCGGGGTCTGAGCCCCTGACTGAACACTGAGCTCCAGAGGGGCTGATCAGTCTCCGCCGCAGGGGAACCGCTCACCCCAGCAGCATGCCGCCGACCCCTTACAGAGCTGAAGAAAGTGGTGAGTTAGTCACCGACCCCCCTAGCAAGCGGGGGGCCGGTGTGAAGATGGCAGCAACAGGGGATGGAGAGCGGTATTAATGCGCTCCCAGATGGTACCAGAGGCACACTGTGCAGCGCAGTGAGGGGCGCCCTGGGCCAACGCTTACCCCTCATTTTTGGTCAGCAAGCCTGTCAGACCCCTGGGTTCCCAGCCAGCACAACTCCTCAGACCAAATTTAAACTCAAAGGAGCGGGAAGACAGCGCTGGGAAGGGGGCGGAGCTTCTCAGAGTGGACCTGCAGTGTTCCAGCGCCATTTTCCTGCATGCTGACAAGCTGAAGGAAGATCCTGACCCTCCACAGCAGCTCCAGTTTACTGTGACGGTACCAGGGGGTTGTAGAAGGGAGGGGAGGCTAATTACTTGACTGTGTGTCCTATTAAGGTGCACAAGTCAGCACTGGAAAGGGGTTTTCTCCTTGGTTTAGGCGCTGGTGTGGGTTGGCTCCAATCTCTGTCTCTCTCTTGTCATTCTTGGGGGGGAAACTCTGTCTTACCCCATCCTGTGTGTGTGTGTGGTGTGTTTGGTGGTCCCTTTCAGCAATGTCCAGGGATAGTGTCATATGCTGCAGAGGATTTATCCTCTCAGGATGATCCCATTCCATGCAATCAGGTTAACACTGGTTTAGCACAGATTCCAGCAAGGGAACCAGAGTGGTTTTCCTCTATCAGGACTTGGATTTCTCAGATTTCTGACAGGGTTGCCAGTAATGAGTCTGCAACCCAGGTATTGCAGTCCTCGGTGGCTGTGTGGCCCTTGTCGGGTACTTCGGGTCACCCCACAATATACCCCCACAAATGTGCGCTTGTGCAGGTAACACAAGATGACACGGATACCGATTCTGACACTACAGATGGTGATGGGGATGTATTGCGGGGGTCCGTATCTCTCGCAAGGAGGGTACAGTTGTTGATAGAGGCTATCAGGGATGTGTTAAATGTTAATGATAATACACCTGAGCAGGTTTAGGAGGCTTTCTTCACTGAAAACAAGAATGCCTTGCTAACCTTCCCTGCATCAAAAGAGCTGAATGCTATATTTGAAAGGGCCTGGGTGAACCCTGAGAAGATGTTTCAGATTCCTAAGAGGATTCTGGTAGCTTTTCCTTTCCCTGAGGAGGATAGGAAAAAGGGGGAAAACCCGCCTATTGTTGACACATCTGTATCCAGACTCTCAAAAAAGGTGGTTTTACCGGTACTGGGATCTACTGCCTTAAAGGAGCTGGCAGACAGGAAAAGGGGCCATATTACGTCCCACTATTGCTAGTGCATGGATTGCAAAGGCAATAGTGAAGTGGTCGGCTGCCTTGATGGAGGATTTGGATACGATGGATAAGGATGAGGTTGCATTGCATTTATGCAACATTCATGATTCTGCAGGTTTCATGGTAGAATCCATGAAAGACCTGGGTTCCATAGCTGTGGGTATTTCTTCCATGTCTGTTTCAGCTCGTCGGGGACTGTGGCTCCGCCAGTGGTCGGTCGACGCGGAATCCAGAAGAAGTGTGGAGTTGCTACCCTATACAGGCCAGGCTCTCTTTGGGGAAGCCCTAGACTCGTGGATTTCTACCGCTACAGCGGGTAAGTCTCTGTATATTCCCTCAGCAGCTCCTGCGCCGAAGAGATCATTCTCCTCAGCTACGCAGCAGTCCTTTTAGCCCAACAAAACCAGAAAGGCCAAGTCATCCAATACCTTCTTCAGGGGAGGTAAGGTTAAGTTCAAGAAACCTGCCGCTGCAGGTGTCCAAGAACAAAAGCCTGCTTCGGGTACGCCTTAGTCCTCCGCATGACGGTGGATGGCAGGGCCCAGAGGTGGGGCCTGTGGGAGCGAGACTCAGACAGTTCAGTCAGGTCTGGGTCCCTGGGTGGTAGATATTGTCTTTCAGGGATACAGGCTGGAATTTCAAAGTTTCCCTCCTCATCGATTTTTCAAGTCGGGCTTACCAACTCTGTTGCAGGACAGCACAGTGCTACAGGACGCTGTCCAAAAGCTAGTGGAGACACAAGTTATTGTGTCGGTACTACCGCACATGTTGACAAAGGGTTACTATTCAAACCTTTTCGTGATACCGAAACCGGATGGTTCGGTCAGGCTTATCCTGAATTTAAAATCGTTGAACCCCATTCTAAAGGAGTTCAAGTTCAAGATGGAGTCTCTCAGGGCGGTGATAGCGGGTCTGGAAGAGGGGGAATTCCTGGTATCCCTGGATATCAAGGATTCGTACCTTCACATTCCGATCTGGCTGCCGCATCAGGCTTATCTCCGCTTCGCATTGCTGGACTGTCATTTTCAGTTCCAGGCCCTGTCGTTCGGCCTCTCGACAGCACCGAGGGTGTTTACCAAGGTGATGGCGGAGATGATGATGCTACTCTGCAAACAGGGTGTGAACATCATTCCTTATCTGGACGATCTCCTGATAAAGGCATCGTCCAGGGAAAAGCTGCTGCAATCCATTGTTCTCACAACACGGCTGCTTCAGAGTCATGGGTGGATTCTGAATTTTCCAAAGTCACATTTGGAACCAACCCGGAGATTGTCATTTCTGGGAATGATCCTGGATACGGAAGTGCAGCGGGTGTTCCTTCCGCGGGACAAGGCGTTGGTGATTCAATACATGGTCCGGGATGTCTTGAAGCCACCCCGGGTGTTGGTTCATCAATGCATTCACCTATTGGGAAAGATGGTGGCCTCCTACGAGGCTCTCCAGTACAGGAGGTTTCATGCTCGGACCTTCCAACTGGACCTCTTGGACAAGTGGTCAGGATCTCACCTTCACATGCATCAGAGAATTCGTCTGTCGCCAAGGGCGAGGATTTCACTCCTATGGTGGCTCCAATTGCCTCACCTGCTGGAGGTCCGCAGGTTCGGGATTCAGGACTGGGTCCTGCTAACGACGTATGTGAGCCTCAGGGGCTGGGGAGCAGTCACTCAAGGGGTGACCTTCCAGGGAAGATGGTCAAGCCTGGAAGCTGGCCTGCCCATCAACATTCTGGAACTAAGAGCTGTCTACAACGGTCTTCAGGCGGCCCCTCTTCTAAGAAACAGGGCCATTCAAGTACAGTCGGACAATGTAACTACAGTGGCTAACATAAACTGACAGGGCGGAATGAAGAGCAGGGCGGCAATGTCAGAGGTCACAAGAATACTCCTCTGGACGGAAAAGCACGCGTTGGCGCTGTCAGCCATCTTCATTCTGGGAGTAGACAACTGGGAAGCAGACTTCCTCAGCAGACACGATCTCCATCCGGGAGAGTGGGGCCTCCATCTAGAGGTGTTCAGGGAGGTAACAGATCTTTGGGGTCAACCCCAAATAGACATGATGGCCTCTCGTCTCAACAAGAAGCTTCGGCGTTATTGATCCAGGTCGAGGGACCCTCAGGCAGTGGCGGTGGACACCCTGGTGTCTCCGTGGGTGTTCCAGTCAGTGTACGTGTTTCCACCACTCCCACTCATCCCAAGAATCCTAAAGCTCATAAGGAGAACAAGGGTTCAAGCGATCCTCATTGCCCCAGACTGGCCAAGACGGGCTTGGTACGCGGACCTTCTGTATCTACTGCAAGACGAGCTGAGGCCTCTTCCTCTTCGGGAGGACCTGCTGCAGCAGGATCCGTTCGCCTATCAAGACTTACCGCAGCTGCGTTTGATGGCATGGAAGTTGAGCACCTGATTCTTGCTCAGAAGGGTATTCCGAAAGAAGTGATGAGGGTGGAGGGGTGTGTCTTTACATAAAGCCATTTTTAAAACCTGATATACGGGAAGATATTCAGGAGGGGACTGTAGACACTGTCGAGACATTATGGGTAGAAATTGCATGCGGGGAAAAAGGAATAAAAAAGTTAGTATTGGGTGTATGCTATAGGCCGCCTGGTATCAACGCATCTGATGAGGAATTGTTACTAAAGCAAATTGAAAGAGCAGCAGGAGTAGGAGACATAGTAGTGATGGGAGATTTTAACTATCCAGAGATAAACTGGAAAAACGATTCATGTGATACTGCTAGGGGAAATATGTTTTTAAACACACTTAATGATAACTACTTAGTCCAACTAATTGAGGAACCAACTAGGTACAATGCAATCTTAGACCTGGTATTAACATACAATGGGGATTTGGTATCAGGTATTATAGTAGGGGAACCCATAGGAAACAGCGACCACAATATGGTCACATTCAATATCAGTTTCCATAAACAGCCCCATACTGGCTCAACTAGGACTTTAGCAAAGCAAATTTTGAAAAGATGAGGGTATTTTTCAGGGATATTGAATGGGAAGGTTTGTTTTTAGGAAAAAATACTACGGAGAAATGGGAGGTACCAAAATTCCTGCTAGCTAAAAATACACTCAAATTTATCCCTATGAGTAGCAAAAAAAGGAATAAAAATCATAAACCGATGTGGCTTAACAAAAAGATTAAGGAATTTACGGGCAAGAAAAGGCGAGCATTTAAAAAATACAAATCTGACGGGGAAGCAGAGTCATTTCAGCACTATAAGGAATGTAACAAAATTTGCAAAAAGGAAATAAGAGCGGCTAAAGTAGAAACTGAAAAACTAGTAGCAAAGGAAAGCAAAGCGAATCCCAAAAAATTATTTAAATACATTAATAGCAAGAGATTAAAGAAGGAGAGTATAGGCCCTTTAAAAGACAAGTTGGGAGTCTTAAGCAAAAATGATAATGACATAGCGGACACACTAAATGAGTTTCTTTCAACAGTATTCACTAGAGAGGACCCATTTCAGGGACTGACACACAATCTCAATAATGAGAATATCCCACTGATAGGTACTTATTTAAGCGAGGAAGTAGTCTGTGACCGATTAAAACATTTAAAGATTAATAAATCACCAGGGCCCGATGGTATTCACCCAAGGGTTCTAATGGAGCTTCACTCTGAACTGGCAAAACCGCTATCTTTGATCCTTAAGGATTAAGTTATATCAGGTATGGTTCCCAAAGACTGGCGTATAGCGGAAGTAGTGCCTATATTCAAAAAGGGAAGTAAAGCTGAACCAGGTAATTATAGACCAGTTAGTCTTACATCTATAGTGGGGAAAGTATTGGCAGGTATTCTAAGAGATAGTATTCAGAAGTTCCTTGAAGTCAATAAGGTCATTAAAAGGAATCAACATGGGTTTATGAAGGACAGATCCTGTCAAACCAACTTACTTGGCTTTTATGAAACAGTAAGCGCAAACCTAGATCAGGGTAAAGACGTGGATGTAATCTTTTTAGACTTTGCCAAAGCGTTCGATACTGTACCACACATGAGACTTATCTACAAGCTACAAGAATCAGGGCTAGGAAGCACAATATGCACTTGGGTCAAAAACTGGTTAGATAATAGGGAGCAGCGCGTTGTGGTTAATGGATCTTTTTCAACTTGGACTGAAGTGCTAAGTGGTGTGCCGCAAGGCTCAGTATTAGGACCGATATTGTTCAATATTTTCATTAACTACCTAACAGAAGGTCTAGAGAGCATGGTGTCAATTTTTGCAGATGATACCAAATTGTGTAAGGCTATAAATACAGAGGAGGATGCCGAGTCTCTTCAGAACGACTTAGTTAAATTAGAAGCATGGGCAGCCAAATGGAGAATGCGCTTCAACACAGACAAGTGTAAGGTAATGCACTGTGGTAACAAGAACAAAAATTACACCTACCTACTAAATGGGGTAAAATTAGGGGATTCTGTACTGGAAAAGGACTTGGGTGTCCTCATAGATAGCAAGCTAAGCAGTAGTACCCAAAGTAGGACTGCAGCAAAGAAGGCTAATAAGATATTAGCATGCATAAAACGGGGTATTGATGCTAGGGACGAGAGTATTATACTCCCGTTATATAAATCACTAGTGAGGCCACACCTTGAATACTGTGTACAATTCTGGGCACCGTACTACAAAAAGGATATCCTGGAGCTTGAAAAGGTACAGAGGAGGGCGACCATACTAATTAAGGGCATGGAGACAATGGAATACAAGGAAAGGCTTGAAAGACTAGGCATGTTTACATTGGAAAAGCGGAGACTAAGAGGGGATATGATCAACATCTACAAATATATAAGGGGACAATACACAGAGCTTGCGCGGGACCTGTTTTTGGTTAGATCAACACAGAGGACTCGTGGACACTCGCTCAGGTTAGAGGAGAGGAGATTCCACACAATACGGCATAAAGGCTTTTTCACGGTAAGGACAATATGTGTTTGGAATTCCCTGCCCGAGGGAGTTGTAATGGCGGAATCTGTCAACACCTTTAAGAATGGGTTAGATAAATTCCTAATGGATAAGGATATCCAGGGGTATGGTGCATAGTCATGCATTATAGTTACTATAAATAGGGATAAAATGCAACGGCTGACAGCAGCATCAGTCAGAAATTTTAGTCAAATCATCATGCATAGGAGACCACAAATAGGTTGAACTCGATGGACAATTGTCTTTTTTCAACCTCAGATACTATGTTACTATGTTACTATGTTACCCTCATACAGGCTAGGAAAGGGGTAACGTTTAAACATTACCATCGTATTTGGAAGAAATATGTCTCCTGGTGTGAGTCCAAGAAGTTTCATGTGGTGGAATTTCAACTGGGTCATTTCCTCCTCTTCCTGCAAGCAGGAGTGGATATGGGGCTGAGATTGGGATCTGTGAAGGTCCAGATTTCAGCCCTGTCCATTTTCTTTCAGAAACAATTGGCTGCCCTCCCGGAGGTTCAGACCTTTTTGAAGGGAGTTCTGCATATCCAACCTCCCTCTGTACCGTCACTTTGTTGGCCTTAGCCTCTGCTAGGAGTGTCTCTGAACTGGGGGCTTTTTCATGCAAAATCCCTTACTTGATCTTCCATGAGGATAGAGCTGAGCTCCGGACTCGTCAGCAGTTCCTTCCAAAGGTTGTGTCGACATTTCATATCAACCAACCTATTGTGGTGCCAGTCGCTACTGACCCCTCGATTACTTCAAAGTGCTTGGATGTCACGAGGGCTCTGAAGTTTTATGTGAAGAGAACTTCTCATCACAGGAAATCGGACTCTTTGTTTGTCCTATGGGATACCAAGAAAATTGGGTGTCCTGCTTCTATGCAGTCTATTTCTCACTGGATTAGGTTCACTATCCAGCATGCCTATTCTACGGTAGGACTGCCGTGTCCAAAATCCATTAAGGCCCACTCTACTCGTAAGGTGGGGTCTTCCTGGGCGGCTGCCCGGGGTGTCTCGGCAACGCAGCTTTGCCGAGCGGCAACTTGGTCTGGGTCGAACACGTATGCAAGGTTCTACAAGTTCGATACTTTGGCCTCTGATGACCTGAAGTTCGGTCAATCTGTTCTGCAGGAGCCTCCGCGCTCTCCCTCCCGTTCTGGGAGCTTTGGTACATCCCCATGGTACTAATGTGGACCCCAGCATCCTCTAGGATGTTAGAGAAGATAGGATTTTGGTACCTACCGGTAAATCCTTTTCTCGTAGTCCATAGAGGATGCTGGGCACTCGCCCAGTGCTTTGTTTTCCTGGTTATGTTGTTTGGTTCAGTACCAATTTGTTTAGTTGCTTACTGCATAGTTACTGGGTAAGTACGGTTTCAGCTGTTTGCTGATTAGTTCAAGCTAGTTGACTTGACGTGCCTTGTATGTGTGAGCTGGTATGAATCTCACCACTATCTGTGTTAAGTCCTTCTCTCGAAGTATGTTGTCTCCTCGGGCACTGTTCCTAGACTGAGTCTGGTAGGAGGGCATAGAGGGAGGAGCCAGCCCACACTCTTAAACTCTTAAAGTGCCAATGGCTCCTGGTGGACCCGTCTATACCCCATGGTACTAATGTGGACCCCAGCATCCTCTATGGACAATGAGAAAAGGATTTACCGGTAGGAACCAAAATCCTATTTTTCAGTACACAATCCCCTAGTTTTTCTCTATTTAGTATGTAGGTAGTATTTTTGTTCTTACTACCAAAGTGCATTACCTTACACTTGTCTATATTGAGCCAAATTCTCCATTCTGAAGAGAGTATCCTTCTCCGAATTTATAATTTTATACTGTTTGGTATCGTCTGCAAAAATTGACACCATGCTCTCTAGACCTACCTCTAGATCATTTATGAAAATGTTGAACAATAGTGGTCCAAGTACAGACCCTTGTGGCATGCCATTTAGTACTTCAGTCCAATTTGAAAAAGTTCCATTTACCACTACTCGCTGCTCCCTATTATCCAGCCAATTTCTAACCCAAGTTCATTTTGTGCTCCCTAGCCCCAGTTCTTGTAACTTATAGATAAGTCTCATGTGCGGTACTGTATCGAAAGCTTTAGCAAAGTCTAAAAAGATTACAACCACCTCCTTGCCCTGATCTAGGATCGTGCTAACTGTCTCATAAAAGCCTAATAAATTTGTTTGATATGATCTATCCTTCACAAATCCATGTTGGTTCCTATTAATATTATTGGCTTCCAGGAACTTCTGTATTCTATCCCTTAAAATACCTTCCAGTACTTTCCCCACTATAGATGTAAGGCTTACTGGTCTATAATTACCCGGTTCAGATTTACTTCCCTTTTTGAATATCAACACAACTTCCGCTATACGCCAGTCTTTGGGAACCGTGCTTGATGTGAGTCAATAAAAATAAAAGATAGCGGACTTGCTAGTTTGGAGTGTAGTTCCATGATCACCCTCAGGTGAATTCCATCAGGATCAGGTGACTTATTAATCTTAATTTTTTTTAATCGTCGCAGACTACTTCCTCACTTAAACAAGCACTTAGCATTGGGACATTATCATTGCTGAGGTTAAGCGTTAATCCCGCCATCTGGTCCTCCCTTGTGAATACAGATGATAAAAACTCATTACATTTTTCCGCTATGTTATTATCATCTTTGATTAAGATGCCCAACTTGTCCTTTAAAGGGCCTATACTCTCCTTCTTTAATCTTTTGCTGTTGATGTATTTAAAAAACTTTTTGGGGTTTGATTTACTTTACTAGCTTTTCAATTTAAAGTTTAGCCGTTCGTTTTTCTTTTTTGCAAATTTTGTTACAATCCTTATAGTACTGGAATGACTCCACTTTCCTGTCTGATTTATATATTTTGAATGCTCGACACTTTTTGCCCATTAGTTCCTTAATCTTTTTGTTTAGCCACATTGGTTTGGAATTATTATGCCTTCATTTGCTGTCCATGGGAATTAATTGACGAGTATAGTTAGCGAGCAGCATTTTTAATTCCTTCCCATTTCTCAGTAGTATTTTTTCCTGAAACAAAATTTCCCATTCAATGCCCCTTAAAGCTTCCTTCATCATGGCAAAGTTGGCTTTGCTAAAGTTAAGAGTTCTAGTTGAGCCTATGTAGGGCTGCTTATGAGAGCTGATATTGAATGTGACCATATTGTGGTCACTGTTTCCCATGGGCTCTCCTACTTTATTATTTGATATCAATTCCCCATTGTTTGTTAATACCAGGTCTAAGATTGCATTGTACTTAGTCGGTTCCTCGATTAGTTGAAGTAAGTAGTGATTATTTAGTGTGTTTAGAAACCTATTACCCCTAGCAGTATCACATGAATCATTTATCCAATTAATCTTCGGATAGTTAAAATCTCCCATCACTATTATGTCTCCTAATCCTGATGCTTTTTCAGTTTGCTTCAGTAACAATTCCTCATCGGACACATTGATATCAGGCAGCTTATAGCCCTAATAGTATCTTTTTAGTTCCCTTTCTCCCGCATGCAATTTCTACCCATAAAGTCTCAACAGTATTTGCAGTCCCCTCGTGGATATCTTCACATATATCAGGTTTTAAAAACGGCTTTACATAAAGACATACCCCTCCACCCCATTTATTTACTCTGTCTCTCCTTAACAGTGTATAACCCTCCAGATTGACTGATTTAAGGGGTAGACTAGATGGGCCAAGTGTTTCTTATCTGCCGTCAAATTCTGTTTCTATGTATGTTTCTATGACTGTCCAATCATGAGATTCATCCCACCAAGTTTCAGAAATACCTATAATATCAAACTACAAAAGCAATTTAGAGTGATAGTGTGACAAATTGCGCAGAATAGGCAACTCAATAAACAGATACCCAAAATCAGTGTCTCCCCAGTACACTAAATAGCATCAAAAGAATAAAGAGTAGATGGTATCAGTTACCCAGAGCGCCACATAAAGGAAACAAATCCAAAAAAGCGGTGTTAAATATGAAGAATACTTAAGTACACATCCCTTTTTCATACGAAGGGTAGTTCTTTCCAGTATTTTTCCTCTACTCCCGTATGTTCAGTATATAGGGAGAAAACAGATAGTACAGCATGTGTAGTACAGTACTTTTAATCACATAACAAACATAAAGACATAAAAATGAATGGTTTGTGCAAATAGCAATGAAACTTCAGAGCAGTGATATCCTGAGTATTTGGAGACAAAGTGGATAGGCTGTAAAATTACCAGAAATTGTTGAGAACCGGTGGAAAACAGTTCTCGAATGAGTTCTTTATTTATCACCAGTACGCTCCTCCCGGGTAGGTAGTCTGGGATAGGTTCCTGGCAATGATTAGGTCCTCCACTTCCCTCCAGCAAAACTCCAGGATGTGCTGTTCCAAACAGGAGCCAACGCGTTTCAACCCTGTGCTTAGGGTCTTTCTCAAGGCAGTGAATTGAAATGTCTTTAATCTGTCCTTCCTTATATTTATAGTAACATCCAATCCTATAGTCTCATGAATCCACCTATTAAAATTTCAGCCAATCGAAAGTGTCCATCTAGGATTTCTATAAACAAATATCTCATGTCCGGCGTGGCTGTCTTAGGTCCTCCGTGACGTCACTTCCGCACTCCGGCGGACGTGCGTCATCGGCGCCGTTTCCATGGCAATCTCAATGCTTACATGGTCGTCTTCGGCCCTCCGTGACGTCAGTTCCGCACGTCCGCCGGAGTGCGGAAGTGACGTCACGGAGGACCTAAGACAGCCACGCCGGACATGAGATATTTGTTTATAGAAATCCTAGATGGACACTTTCGATTGGCTGAAATTTTAATAGGTGGATTCATGAGACTATAGGATTGGATGTTACTATAAATATAAGGAAGGACAGATTAAAGACATTTCAATTCACTGCCTTGAGAAAGACCCTAAGCACAGGGTTGAAACGCGTTGGCTCCTGTTTGGAACAGCACATCCTGGAGTTTTGCTGGAGGGAAGTGGAGGACCTAATCATTGCCAGGAACCTATCCCAGACTACCTACCCGGGAGGAGCGTACTGGTGATAAATAAAGAACTCATTCGAGAACTGTTTTCCACCGGTTCTCAACAATTTCTGGTAATTTTACAGCCTATCCACTTTGTCTCCAAATACTCAGGATATCACTGCTCTGAAGTTTCATTGCTATTTGCACAAACCATTCATTTTTATGTCTTTATGTTTGTTATGTGATTAGAAGTACTGTACTACACATGCTGTACTATCTGTTTTCTCCCTATATACTGAACATACGGGAGTAGAGGAAAAATACTGGAAAGAACTACCCTTCGTATGAAAAAGGGATGTGTACTTAAGTATTCTTCATATTTAACACCGCTTTTTTGGATTTGTTTCCTTTATGTGGCGCTCTGGGTAACTGATACCATCTACTCTATAATATCAAACTGTTTGCTGAAAGGACTTCAAGTTCCCCCTTTTTCTAGCGTTTACATACATACAATTAAGATAAGTATTCCCTCTACTGCTAGGTGCATTATCGGCGATCCATGTTCATTGTTAATTTGTGTTTTGGTAGTACCCTCGCCGGCTGCTCTTTCCCTCCCCCCATCTCCACCCCATTAATCTCGCTACCTCCATCCCTACTATTCTCACTGCTTGACCCATAGTTACTTGCTAAAACACCCCCCTCAGGCACCTAGTTTAAAATCTCCTCCAACCTTCTAACCATCCTTCCCTCATCATTCAGGTGCCCCCTCATCATTCAGGTGCAGTCCATTGCAACAAAAAAAGATGGCGTCTGGCTGAGAAGTCTGCCCAGTGTTCCAGGAACACAAACCCATCTTTCCTACACCATTCTCTAAGCCACACATTTACCTCCCTAATCTCCCTCTGCCTCCCTGGTCTAGCACGTGGCACAGGTAATATTTCGGAGAATATTACCCTAGATGTCCTTGCCTTTAATTTCTGGCCTAAATCCCTATAATCTTTCTTAAGGACATCCCACCTACCACTAACTTTCTTGTTGGTGCCAACATGCACCAAGACCGCCGGGTTGTTCCCAGCCCCTTCCAACAATCTTTCTACCCGGTCCACAATGTGTTGTACCCGAGCACCTGGGAGACAACAGACTGTACGGCGATCATAGTCCTGGTAGCAGATTGCCCTGTCTGTCTTCCTGATAATAGAATCCCCTACCACCACAATCTGGCTAGGTTAACAATCTGACTATGTATCTAGTCTCAAGATGACAATATTCTTACTCAACTAGGTGACAAATATATTAACAAAGGTTGTTATATGTTCCACAAATTTGGTAAAAAAATCGGGACGTCTTCTCTCTAATTTACTTTGTTGTGCCCAGCAGTCCAGCGAGGTACATACATTGAAAACTACACAAGGTACCCTGATTTCTCGGGGAGATACAATTTCTGATACAGGTTGAGTATCCCATATCCAAATATTCCGAAATACGGAATATTCCGAAATACGGACTTTTTTGAGTGAGAGTGAAATAGTGAAACTTTTGTTTTTTGATGGCTCAATGTACACAAACTTTGTTTAATACACAAAGTTATTAAAAATATTGTATTAAATGACCTTCAGGCTGTGTGTATAAGGTGTATATGAAACATAAATTAATTGTGTGAATGTACACACACATTGTTTAATGCACAAATTTATTAAAAATATTGACTAAAATGACCTTCAGGCTGTGTGTATAAGGTGTATATGTAACATGAATGCATTCTGTGCTTAGACTTGGGTCCCATCGCCATGATATTTCATTATGGTATGCAATTATTCCAAAATACGGAAAAATCCGGTATCCAAAATACCTCTGGTCCCAAGCATTTTGGATAAGGGATACTCAACCTGTACCTTTAAAAGTTTCTTGCAAGATATTTACTCTCAAGACAAAACTGACCTTCTCAATAGGGACAAATTTTGGACAAACTTTTCATTACCTCAAATTTCTTTAGCCCAATGCGATTCCCTTTGGACCACCATATCGGAGGAAGAAGTTGAAAAGGCTATTAAAGGGGCTAAACCCCTGAAAGCGCTCGGTCCAGACGGCCTTACTTCAGAATTCTATAAAATCCTTCTCCCCCAACTTCAGTCTTCCCTTACTAATTTTAATAATTCCATAATTAAAACTAATTCTTCACTGGCCTTTATTAAAATGCTTCCTAAACCTGGCCATGATATCACATTGCCTTCCTCATATAGGCTGATCTCCCTACTTAATACGGACTACGAATTTCTTACTAAAATTCTGGCAGAATGTTTGAGCTCATTCTTCCTCATGTAATACATACAGATCAGTCTGGTTTTATTTGGGGCAGGCACTATGTGACGAATATTTGTAAAGTTTCATCTGCGGTTTGTTTTTGCTGGGAGTTTTCCTGGAGGTGATCCCAGTCTCTTGTTATTGCTGGATGACACTCTTCAAAAGTTTGGCTTCCCTTCTCTTTACATTAACCTTATCAGTACATTGTATACTGCACCATCTTCACAAATTTTAGCAAATGGATTTCTGTCCCCTCCTTTTATTATACAACGTGGGACTAGACAGGGATGCCCCCTCTCCCTGCTGCTATTTGCGCTAGCATTAGAACCGTTGGCTATAGCACTACGTAATCTTTCTGCATATACCGGTATTAGACTAGGCTCCATAGAACTAAAACTATCACTTTACGTCGACGATATGATGCTGTTCATTTCCAATCCCACAGTGTCCATACCAGCTATAATGGATATTATCACGTTATTTAGCTCATTTGCAGGATACCGTGTTAATATCCAGAAATCTGAAATTCTGTTGCTATCTCAGTCTTGCGATGCCCTATTTTCATTGCCTGCGATGCCGCAATTTCGTGTCTCCCGTAATTCTTTAAAATATTTGGGAATACATATCCCTGCTAAGATTCAAAACCTGTATGATCTAAATTTCTCCCCAATTATTCGATCTATCTTATATCAACTACAAAACTGGATGCACCTACCCCTCTCACTCTAAGACAGAATTGCACTGATTAAAAGTGTAATATTTCCCAAACTCTCATATTGCATACAGATGCTCCCAATTGCCATTACCAAAGCTGATATTGCACTATGTACTACAGCGTTTATGAAATTTGTATGGCAATCCAAAACACCTAAGATCTCCCGTTTCCGTTTGATCCAACCGAATACCCTCAGTGGAATGGCCCTACCCGACATTCAAGCATTTTCCTATGCTGCGTTCTTCCGATATACCACTTACAGGTTACTTAACCATAACAATTTCACAAACACTCCTCTTGATGAGGCCTTATTCTCACCCTATGCCCCTGCTGCCTTGTTACATCTCCACAGAAAATGTATTTCTCCTCGTATACTCAATCATGCCTGTTTTAAAGATACGCATTCGGCTTGGATAACGATTAATAAAAGATTAGGAAGAGACCATACCAGCTCACCCTACATTCCTATCTGGGAAAACCCAGGATTCTTACCATCACTACATAACCGACAATTTTATAATTGGCCTTGCAAAGGGATTAAAGCTATTTGCGATATCCTCTACACCAGAGGCCATATACTTTCTTTCCATCAATTACAAGTTTCACCTTTCGACCTCACAATTTTACATGTACATACAATTAAGACACTACGCTTCCTCTAAACCACCCTCCTCATTAGCTATAAACTCTATTGCTGCGAACAAACTTGACTTTATTCTAGAGATGTGCACTTGAAATTTTTCGGGTTTTGTGTTTTGGTTTTGGGTTCGGTTCTGCGGCCGTGTTTTGGGTTCGACCGCGTTTTGGCAAAACCTCACCGAATTTTTTTTGTCGGATTCGGGTGTGTTTTGGATTTGGGTGTTTTTTTCAAAAAAACACTAAAAAACAGCTTAAATCATAGAATTTGGGGGTCATTTTGATCCCAAAGTATTATTAACCTCAAAAACCATAATTTCCACTCATTTTCAGTCTATTCTGAATACCTCACACCTCACAATATTATTTTTAGTCCTAAAATTTGCACCGAGGTCGCTGGATGACTAAGCTAAGCGACCCTAGTGGCCGACACAAACACCTGGCCCATCTAGGAGTGGCACTGCAGTGTCACGCAGGATGGCCCTTCCAAAAAACACTCCCCAAACAGCACATGATGCAAAGAAAAAAAGAGGCGCAATGAGGCAGCTGTGTGAGTAAGCTAAGCGACCCTAGTGGCCAACACAAACACCTGGCCCATCTAGGAGTGGCACTGCAGTGTCACGCAGGATGGCCCTTCCAAAAAACACTCCCCAAACAGCACATGACGCAAAGAAAAAAAGAGGCGCAATGAGGTAGCTGTGTGAGTAAGATATGCGACCCTAGTGGCCGACACAAACACCTGGCCCATCTAGGAGTGGCACTGCAGTGTCACGCAGGATGGCCCTTCCAAAAAACACTCCCCAAACAGCACATGACGCAAAGAAAAAAAGAGGCGCAATGAGGTAGCTGTGTGAGTAAGCTAAGCGACCCTAGTGGCCGACACAAACACCTGGCCCATCTAGGAGTGGCACTGCAGTGTCACGCAGGATGGCCCTTCCAAAAAACACTCCCCAAACAGCACATGACGCAAAGAAAAAAAGAGGCGCAATGAGGTAGCTGTGTGAGTAAGATAAGCGACCCTAGTGGCCGACACAAACACCTGGCCCATCTAGGAGTGGCACTGCAGTGTCACGCAGGATGGCCCTTCCAAAAAACACTCCCCAAACAGCACATGACGCAAAGAAAAAAAGAGGCGCAATGAGGTAGCTGTGTGAGTAAGATAAGCGACCCTAGTGGCCGACACAAACACCTGGCCCATCTAGGAGTGGCACTGCAGTGTCACGCAGGATGGCCCTTCCAAAAAACACTCCCCAAACAGCACATGACGCAAAGAAAAAAAGAGGCGCAATGAGGTAGCTGTGTGAGTAAGCTAAGCGACCCAAGTGGCCGACACAAACACCTGGCCCATCTAGGAGTGGCACTGCAGTGTCACGCAGGATGGCCCTTCCAAAAAACACTCCCCAAACAGCACATGACGCAAAGAAAAAAAGAGGCGCAATGAGGTAGCTGTGTGAGTAAGATAAGCGACCCTAGTGGCCGACACAAACACCTGGCCCATCTAGGAGTGGCACTGCAGTGTCACGCAGGATGGCCCTTCCAAAAAACACTCCCCAAACAGCACATGACGCAAAGAAAAAAAGAGGCGCAATGAGGTAGCTGTGTGAGTAAGCTAAGCGACCCTAGTGGCCGACACAAACACCTGGCCCATCTAGGAGTGGCACTGCAGTGTCACGCAGGATGGCCCTTCCAAAAAACACTCCCCAAACAGCAGATGACGCAAAGAAAAAAAGAGGCGCAATGAGGTAGCTGTGTGAGTAAGATAAGCGACCCTAGTGGCCGACACAAACACCTGGCCCATCTAGGAGTGGCACTGCAGTGTCACGCAGGATGGCCCTTCCAAAAAACACTCCCCAAACAGCACATGACGCAAAGAAAAATTAAAGAAAAAAGAGGTGCAAGATGGAATTGTCCTTGGGCCCTCCCACCCACCCTTATGTTGTATAAACAGGACATGCACACTTTAACCAACCCATCATTTCAGTGACAGGGTCTGCCACACGACTGTGACTGAAATGACGGGTTGGTTTGGACCCCCACCAAAAAAGAAGCAATTAATCTCTCCTTGCACAAACTGGCTCTACAGAGGCAAGATGTCCACCTCATCATCATCCTCCGATATATCACCGTGTACATCCCCCTCCTCACAGATTATCAATTCGTCCCCACTGGAATCCACCATCTCAGCTCCCTGTGTACTTTGTGGAGGCAATTGCTGCTGGTCAATGTCTCCACGGAGGAATTGATTATAATTCATTTTAATGAACATCATCTTCTCCACATTTTCTGGAAGTAACCTCGTACGCTGATTGCTGACAAGGTGAGCGGCGGCACTAAACACTCTTTCGGAGTACACACTTGTGGGAGGGCAACTTAGGTAGAATAAAGCCAGTTTGTGCAAGGGCCTCCAAATTGCCTCTTTTTCCTGCCAGTATAAGTACGGACTGTCTGACGTGCCTACTTGGATGCGGTCACTCATATAATCCTCCACCATTCTTTCAATGGGGAGAGAATCATATGCAGTGACAGTAGACGACATGTCCGTAATCATTGTCAGGTCCTTCAGTCCGGACCAGATGTCAGCATCAGCAGTCGCTCCAGACTGCCCTGCATCACCGCCAGCGGGTGGGCTCGGAATTCTGAGCCTTTTCCTCGCACCCCCAGTTGCGGGAGAATGTGAAGGAGGAGATGTTGACAGGTCGCGTTCCGCTTGACTTGACAATTTTCTCACCAGCAGGTCTTTGAACCCTAGCAGACTTGTGTCTGCCGGAAAGAGAGATCCAAGGTAGGTTTTAAATCTAGGATCGAGCACGGTGGCCAAAATGTAGTGATCTGATTTCAACAGATTGACCACCCGTGAATCCTTGTTAAGCGAATTAAGGGCTCCATCCACAAGTCCCACATGCCTAGCGGAATCGCTCCGTGTTAGCTCCTCCTTCAATTTCTCCAGCTTCTTCTGCAAAAGCCTGATGAGGGGAATGACCTGACTCCGGCTGGCAGTGTCTGAACTGACTTCACGTGTGGCAAGTTCAAAGGGCAGCAGAACCTTGCACAACGTTGAAATCATTCTCCACTGCGCTTGAGACAGGTGCATTCCACCTCCTATATCGTGCTGAATTGTATAGGCTTGAATGGCCTTTTGCTGCTCCTCCAACCTCTGAAGCATATATAGGGTTGAATTCCACCTCGTTACCACTTCTTGCTTCAGATGATGGCAGGGCAGGTTCAGGCGTTTTTGGTGGTGCTCCAGTCTTCTGTACGTGGTGCCTGTACGCCGAAAGTGTCCCACAATTCTTCTGGCCACCGACAGCATCTCTTGCACGCCCCTGTCGTTTTTAAAAAAATTCTGCACCACCAAATTCAAGGTATGTGCAAAACATGGGACGTGCTGGAATTTGCCCATATTTAATGCACACACAATATTGCTGGCGTTGTCCGATGCCACAAATCCACAGGAGAGTCCAATTGGGGTAAGCCATTCCGCGATGATCTTCCTCAGTTGCCGTAAGAGGTTTTCAGCTGTGTGCGTATTCTGGAAACCGGTGATACAAAGCGTAGCCTGCCTAGGAAAGAGTTGGCGTTTGCGAGATGCTGCTACTGGTGCCGCCGCTGCTGTTCTTGCGGCGGGAGTCCATACATCTACCCAGTGGGCTGTCACAGTCATATAGTCCTGACCCTGCCCTGCTCCACTTGTCCACATGTCCGTGGTTAAGTGGACATTGGGTACAACTGCATTTTTTAGGACACTGGTGAGTCTTTTTCTGACGTCCGTGTACATTCTCGGTATCGCCTGCCTAGAGAAGTGGAACCTAGATGGTATTTGGTAACGGGGGCACACTACCTCAAGAAATTGTCTAGTTCCCTGTGAACTAACGGCGGATACCGGACGCACGTCTAACACCAACATAGTTGTCAAGGCCTCAGTTATCCGCTTTGCAACAGGATGACTGCTGTGATATTTCATCTTCCTCGCAAAGGACTGTTGGACAGTCAATTGCTTGGTGGAAGTAGTAAAAGTGGGCTTACGACTTCCCCTCTGGGATGACCATCGACTCCCAGCAGCAACAACAGCAGCGCCAGCAGCAGTAGGCGTTACACGCAAGGATGCATCGGAGGAATCCCAGGCAGGAGAGGACTCGTCAGAATTGCCAGTGACATGGCCTGCAGGACTATTGGCATTCCTGGGGAAGGAGGAAATTGACACTGAGGGAGTTGGTGGGGTGGTTTGCGTGAGCTTGGTTACAAGAGGAAGGGATTTACTGGTCAGTGGACTGCTTCCACTGTCGCCCAAAGTTTTTGAACTTGTCACTGACTTATTATGAATGCGCTGCAGGTGACGTATAAGGGAGGATGTTCCGAGGTGGTTAACGTCCTTACCTCTACTTATTACAGCTTGACAAAGGCAACACACGGCTTGACAAATGTTGTCCGCATTTCTGTTGAAATACTTCCACACCGAAGAGCTGATTTTTTTGGTATTTTCACCAGGCATGTCAACGGCCATATTCCTCCCACGGACAACAGGTGTCTCCCCGGGTGCCTGACTTAAACAAACCACCTCACCATCAGAATCCTCCTGGTCAATTTCCTCCCCAGCGCCAGCAACACCCATATCCTCCTCATCCTGGTGTACTTCAACACTGACATCTTCAATCTGACTATCAGGAACTGGACTGCGGGTGCTGCTTCCAGCACTTGCAGGGGGCGTGCAAATGGTGGAAGGCGCATGCTCTTCACGTCCAGTGTTGGGAAGGTCAGGCATCGCAAACGACACAATTGGACTCTCCTTGTGGATTTGTGATTTCGAAGAACGCACAGTTCTTTGCTGTGCTTTTGCCAGCTTGAGTCTTTTCATTTTTCTAGCGAGAGGCTGAGTGCTTCCATCCTCATGTGAAGCTGAACCACTAGCCATGAACATAGGCCAGGGCCTCAGCCGTTCCTTGCCACTCCGTGTGGTAAATGGCATATTGGCAAGTTTACGCTTCTCCTCCGACAATTTTATTTTAGATTTTTGAGTCCTTTTTTTACTGATATTTGGTGTTTTGGATTTTACATGCTCTGTACTATGACATTGGGCATCGGCCTTGGCAGACGACGTTGCTGGCATTTCATCGTCTCGGCCATGACTAGTGGCAGCAGCTTCAGCACGAGGTGGAAGTCGATCTTGATCTTTCCCTAATTTTGGAACCTCAACATTTTTGTTCTCCATATTTTAATAGGCACAACTAAAAGGCACCTCAGGTAAACAATGGAGATGGATGGATACTAGTATACTTATGGATGGACGAGCGACTGCCGACACAGAGGTTGCTACAGCCGTGGACTACCGTACTGTGTCTGCTGCTAATATAGACAGGATGATAATGAGATAAAATTAAAATATATATATATATATATCACACTAGTACTGCAGCCGGACAGGTATATATTATGTAATGACGGACCTGCTGGACACTGTCTGTCAGCACTGCAGACTCCTAAAGTAAGCTACTAGTATCAAGAAGATAGAAAAAATAAAAATAAACCACGGGTAGGTGGTATACAATTATGGATGGACGAGCGACTGCCGACACAGAGGTAGCTACAGCCGTGGACTACCGTACTGTGTCTGCTGCTAATATAGACTGGATGATAATAAGATAAAATTAAAAAATATATATATATATATCACACTAGTACTGCAGCCGGACAGGTATATATTATGTAATGACGGACCTGCTGGACACTGTCTGTCAGCACTGCAGACTCCTAAAGTAAGCTACTAGTATCAAGAAGATAGAAAAAAAAAATAAACCACGGGTAGGTGGTATACAATTATGGATGGACGAGCGACAGCCGACACAGAGGTAGCTACAGCCGTGGACTACCGTACTGTGTCTGCTGCTAATATAGACTGGATGATAATGAGATAAAATTAAAATATATATATATATATATATCACACTAGTACTGCAGCCGGACAGGTATATATTATGTAATGACGGACCTGCTGGACACTGTCTGTCAGCACTGCAGACTCCTAAAGTAAGCTACTAGTATCAAGAAGATAGAAAAAAAAAATAAACCACGGGTAGGTGGTATACAATTATGGATGGACGAGCGACTGCCGACACAGAGGTAGCTACAGCCGTGGACTACCGTACTGTGTCTGCTGCTAATATAGACTGGATGATAATGAGATAAAATTCAAATATATATATATATATCACACTAGTACTGCAGCCGGACAGGTATATATTATGTAATGACGGACCTGCTGGACACTGTCTGTCAGCACTGCAGACTCCTAAAGTAAGCTACTAGTATCAAGAAGATAGAAAAAAAAAATAAACCACGGGTAGGTGGTATACAATTATGGATGGACGAGCGACTGCCGACACAGAGGTAGCTACAGCCGTGGACTACCGTACTGTGTCTGCTGCTAATATAGACTGGATGATAATGAGATAAAATTAAAATATATATATATATATATCACACTAGTACTGCAGCCGGACAGGTATATATTATGTAATGACGGACCTGCTGGACACTGTCTGTCAGCACTGCAGACTCCTAAAGTAAGCTACTAGTATCAAGAAGATAGAAAAAAAAAAATAAACCACGGGTAGGTGGTATACAATTATGGATGGACGAGCGACTGCCGACACAGAGGTAGCTACAGCCGTGGACTACCGTACTGTGTCTGCTGCTAATATAGACTGGATGATAATGAGATAAAATTAAAATATATATATATATATCACACTAGTACTGCAGCCGGACAGGTATATATTATGTAATGACGGACCTGCTGGACACTGTCTGTCAGCACTGCAGACTCCTAAAGTAAGCTACTAGTATCAAGAAGATAGAAAAAAAAATAAACCACGGGTAGGTGGTATACAATTATGGATGGACGAGCGACAGCCGACACAGAGGTAGCTACAGCCGTGGACTACCGTACTGTGTCTGCTGCTAATATAGACTGGATGATAATGAGATAAAATTCAAATATATATATATATATATCACACTAGTACTGCAGCCGGACAGGTATATATTATGTAATGACGGACCTGCTGGACACTGTCTGTCAGCACTGCAGACTCCTAAAGTAAGCTACTAGTATCAAGAAGATAGAAAAAAAAATAAACCACGGGTAGGTGGTATACAATTATGGATGGACGAGCGACTGCCGACACAGAGGTAGCTACAGCCGTGGACTACCGTACTGTGTCTGCTGCTAATATAGACTGATATATCACACTAGTACTGCAGCCGGACAGGTATATATTATGTAATGACGGACCTGCTGGACACTGTCTGTCAGCACTGCAGACTCCTAAAGTAAGCTACTAGTATCAAGAAGATAGAAAAAAAAAAATAAACCACGGGTAGGTGGTATACAATTATGGATGGACGAGCGACTGCCGACACAGAGGTAGCTACAGCCGTGGACTACCGTACTGTGTCTGCTGCTAATATAGACTGGATGATAATGAGATAAAATTAAAATATATATATATATATATATCACACTAGTACTGCAGCCGGACAGGTATATATTATGTAATGACGGACCTGCTGGACACTGTCTGCAGAATGCGTTTATAAAAACACCACACGACGAGTGTTTAACTTTTTCAGGCAGACAATCACAATATACTGGTGGTCAGCAGACAATCACAATACTGGTGGTCAGTGGTCACTGGTCAGTCACACTGGCAGTGGCATTCTGGCAGCAAAAGTGTGCACTGTACTTAAAATATGTACTCCTGCTATAACTGCTCCCCAGTCTCCCCCACAATTAAGCTGTGTGAGCAGTGAGCACTCAGCAGTCAGATAATGATATACAGTATATGATGCAGCACACTGGGCTGAGCACAGATATGGTATGTGTGACTGTGTCACACTGTGTATCGTTTTTTTTCAGGCAGAGAACGGATTCATTAAACTGGTGGCACTGGTCACTGCCACTGGTCACACTATCAGCAGCAAGTAGTACTCCTCCTATATTATGCTCCCCAAAATTTGTGTGTCTCTCTCTCTAGTACTATTAGTCACTCTAAACGGAGAGGACGCCAGCCACGTCCTCTCCCTATCAATCTCAATGCACGTGTGAAAAATGGCGGCGACGCGCGGCTCCTTATATAGAATCCGAGTCTCGCGATAGAATCCGAGCCTCGCGAGAATCCGACAGTGGGATGATGACGTTCGGGCGCGCTCGGGTTAACCGAGCAAGGCGGGAGGATCCGAGCCTGCTCGGCCCCGTGTAAAAAAAGCTGAAGTTCGGCGGGTTCGGATTCAGAGAAACCGAACCCGCTCATCTCTACTTTATTCTCCATTACAGTACATACGCACAAACATATTCCGGATTAGTCTTCTGTACTCAGATTTACTAATAAGGGATTTGAATAAATTATGAGGTCCTACCTGCCAAAATATTGAAAGCTTTAGGTTCCTCCATGTTGCAAGAGGTGCATTTTAAATTTATTAACAAGGCATATGTATCACAAATTCAAAGAAGTCATATACTGTTAGAGGAAACTGGTCACTGGCCAAAATGTACTGCTTCGCGTGCTGATTTCATTCATAACATGTGGTCTTGCCCTAAGATCCGTTGATTTTGGAACAAGATTTTATCGTTTATTAATTAATCTTTCAATACACGTTTACCTTTTCACCCAAATCCACTGCTGTTTGCCAACTTTCACAATTGGAAAACTGATTCTCATATAACACACCTAATCTCCCCCCTGACGCTTATTATTTATTTATTACCAGTTATTTATATAGCGCACACATATTCCGCAGCGCTGTACAGAGTATACTTGCCCATTCACATCAATCCCTGCCCCAGTGGAGTTTGCAATCTATATTCCCTATCACATATACACATACACACACACACACACACACACACACACACACACACACACACACACACACACACACACATATTCACACTAGGGTTAATATTTTTGTTGGGAGCCAATTAACCTACCAGTATATTTTTGGATTGTGGGAGGAAACCGGAGAACCCGGAGGAAACCCACGCAAGTACGGGGAGAATATACAAACTCTGCACAGTTAGGGCCATGGTGGGAATTGAACCCATGACCTCAGTGCTGTGAGGCAGTAATGCTAACCATTACAGTCACAGTAGCTAAAAAGACTATCCTCCGCAAATGGTTAGACAAATCTGCACCCTTAGAAAGTGATGTTAAAGCTATTCTCCTTGATCTCATTTATTTTGATCGAAGGGATACCTTTTGTGATCTAGAAAAAGAGGTTCAACGCCTCATAAGAAATGGGATCCGTATATTGCGACACTGCCTGATACGTCTCATATTATGACAGTTTTTGAATCCACCGCATGGTTACTGTTATGTCAAATTACCTAAGTGATGTTGGCTCTTTCTCTTCTCCTAACTCGATGACTGTTTTCTTCGACATGTATACAATGTCTGTATTTAAACTGTTGTGCTTTGCATTTATTGTAATCCTATATGATCCTTACACCCTTAATGACCTTCATTGTTTTGCTTTTCAATTCTGTCATATTCTGTTGTTGTCAGAAGATGCTTTGGTGTCTTCTGTGTTATTGATGTTATGTGGACTCTGATCAGAGCCGGCCGTAGGCATAGGCAAACTAGGCAAATGCCTAGGGCATTTGGTATGTTTAGGGGCACCAGCAGCTTCTGCTGATTAAAATGATATGCGGCATCTGTTGTGTATGCTCTGTATCGAAAACCTTCTCTAATAAAATTTCTTCAGATAAAAAAAAAAAATGATATGCGGCATGCCTATATTCTGTGTGTGACTGTTGCTGTATCTGCATACGAAATGCTACGTTGCGTGTATTCCTGGAAATCACTGTAATGTAGCATTTTGTATGCAGATACAGCTGCAGTCGCACACAGAATATAGGCATGCCACATATAATTTTAATCAGCAGAAGCTGCTTGAGCATGCTAGCCACATAGTAATGCAAATAAGATGCATTTTCATAAACAAAAGGCGTCCGACGTTACCAAAGCTGCCAGCTGACTCATGCCAGGCATCTCCTGCAGAACTAGCGGCGGTGCTAGGGGGCACCAGCCAAAATCTTGCCTAGGGCATCATATTGGTTAGGGCCGGCTCTGACTCTGATGCCTAATAGCATTTCTTCCCTTGTCCCTTTTCCCTTTCCCTCCCTAGATCCTTGACCCTTTCTTACCCTGTTCTTACTTCTTTCTATTCTAATAACTAAAAAAAAATAATCTTTGCTGACATTGCCATTTTGTTCTTCTTGCCTGATCTTTGCTTAAGAGTCTTATGAATACCTAACATGATATTCTATGTTCTGATATAGCTTTGTGATTCTTTGTAAATGTCACACCTTGTAGGGCTTGTTCACATCTTTGCAGTTTAATGCAGTTTTGTATAAATTGTATTTAATCCATGTAAATTGTATACCAAATAGAAATCAAATAACTTAGGTTATGCAGGTGATAACATTTCTTCCATAGTGTTGTATTGAAACTATTATAATACAAAAAAAAAACAACAACTAGATCTAGTCCTGCTTAGTGCATAAAAAGCACATGATTTATTTTATCTTCCCTCCCCCCCAAAAAAAATTTGATGTCAACATAGCTTTCACTGATAAAAATAAGGTCTTTGTTTCACTTAAATATTAATTTATATTTCTGAAAATAAAAAATAGAAAAAAAATCAGACTCACAGCCAGCGTTGATTTGAATTGAATCAAGCAATTGTGGCACATCGCTACTGTTGGCAAAACACTCAAGCAATCCTGTAGACCTGTTGAAGCTGCTGAAATATACAGAGGACGTGTTCTGCCAATCATTGCTGTACTGGGAGTTTGGAATAACATCACCATTCAGTTTCCATATCACCTGGAAGTTTCCGGAGTTGGGGCAATAAGAAGGGCAGGAAGCCCGTAGAGGAGAACCAAGCTCAATTGTGGGGGAAGCTACAGTAATGTTACAAGACTGGACACCTGTCAAAAAAATATCATAATATTAGTAAAATCATTAAAATAAAAAATGGAATTTTGCATATTCCGTGCTAATCACTGGAATACACAGTGGGCCTGATTCAGATGTGGTTGAGGTGCTATCACTGCTGCTTACATGGAAGCAGCAGTGATAGCACTATTATGGTAATGCATCAGGAGGTGTCACACCTCCTGCATGCATTTCTGATCCAAGCTGTTTCCTAAAATGCAACATTGGATCAACTGTGACACCATTGGCTGCCTGCATGACCCAGGTCCCAGATCCTGGCCCCGTCCCTCCCCAGCAACAGTGGCGACACTCCTCCATTTTGAAAAACATAGTCCATCGCCACCCCCAAATGACATCAGACTGTCAATCACTGACAGTCTGATGCTGTCTTGCATCCACGTCACACACCCATACTGCATATGTACAGTACCAATCCAGCGCATGCTCAAAGTAATGGAAAATGGCCATCTGAGTGATCCTAAGACTACTCACAATGGGCATCTCAGCTCTGTAGCTGAGGCCAGTAAATCAGCGTTGGAAGATGCAGACACTGGCCTCGCCACTTCCAGAAAACACGCCCATTTTCAGGAACACCTGGCCGTTGCAGACCATTCTCCGCTCTCTAATGGGCGGCGACTTGGGAGCATGAAGAGACCTGCACATGCACAGTGCATATCCTTCCCATGCGCAGATCACCAACCATCGGAGATATATGTAAACCTATGGGTTTGCGTACAGTACATCTCTGAATCAGGCCCTTTATCAAGAGGATTTTTTTTTTTTTTTGCTATGTACAGTTTTAGTGGTGGAAATTTTTGTGAAACAGAAACAAGTTGTGTAAGAATATTTATTTCTCATGAAATAAGTGCAGTAAAATATTTAATTTCACCGGTGAGATTCGGTTTACATAGGCGAACTGTAGTCTGAACAGGGAGGATAAAATCTGCATTGAAATCATGAATCCTGTTCAATGCCTAAACCCTGTATAGTATAGTAGCAGCAAATAAAAGAGAGAACTAATTCTAAATACCCTGAATTATGCACATGTGATTATTGTGGCTAAATGCATAAACTAAGAAGAAAAAAGAGGACGGTACTAATTCACACAGTGCGCCACACAAAAACCAACAGAATAAAAGATGAAAGGAAAAATTCAATAATACATCCCTCTTGTATGTGTAGATAAATTCTTTTTCATGAGCTTTTATCCTAATTCCGTCTCGTCAGCACATGGGGAGAAAACAAATGATACAACATGTGTGGTACAGTAAAATTTAATCACACATAAACTGACAAATCTTTAAAATTTGTAATAGATATTGTAAAATAGGTGACAGTGGAATCGTAGGTGCTAGGATATTGTGGATAGATTGCACAATTACCAGAAAGGTATGAGAACCGGTGGAAAACAGTTCTCAAACAAAGTTCTTTAAAATATCACCAGCTTGGTCTTCCTGGGTAGACAGTCTGGGATGGATTCCTGGCAAGAGTTCGGTCTCCCACGTCTCCACAGCAGAAATTCTAGGATGCACTGTTCCAAATTGGGCAATCAATAGACTCCCTCCCTTTGACAAATCAGCATCCTCGATCTTGTATCAAAAAACCGAGGGACATCCCCCTTTCACATGTAAATCTCGCGTGTTCTCCACGGCCTTCTCCGGCATCCCGTTACGTCACTTCCGCCCGTCGGCAGGAAGTACGTCATAGGCGCCGTTACCATGGACACCTGATCCCGGAAGCGGCTCCCATCGCCGCGACGCTGTTTTCATAGCACGTATCAACGTTGTTACCATGGGGATCTGGACGCTGTCACTGGTTACTACCTCCGGCATTGTCCAAATCCCCGGAATTCAACCTTTTACTCATACGGGACTCACGTTGCCGGTACTAACCATGGTGGCCGCTTCATTGAAGAAAATGTATATCCCTGTGGCAGAGGCAGAACTCTGGGAGGCAATGGAGTCATCTGCCGCCGGGCTCCTGCTCTGAAGGGGGGCACCTCTCCTCCCATTCTGTGACACCAGTGAATTAAGTTAATTGATAGCTGCCGCTGTCTTTTCAGTGGCCGACTTCCTCACTGGTCCCTGCACCTTACAAATCACACCCTCTTTATTATACTGAATATACACATTTTACAAGTGTCACACCCAGGATTAGAAACCACAACCTATTACACTGGAAGCAGACACCTTACTGATGAAGCTGTTTGCTCCTGTATAGGAAATATGAGAATTTTAACTATATGAAGATACTTCTCTGACAATTACATGTAACTTCATATAGTTAGCATTCTCATGCTTCCTCTACAGGAGCAAATAGCTCCATCAGTAAAGTGTCTGCTGTTACACACACACACACACACACACACACACACACACACACACACACACACACACACTTATCTTGATATAGGAAATAGGGGGCACCAATATTTATCTTGCCTCCGGGCAACTGGGACGAACTTACGCCACTGCCCTGTGGATATAGAACAAATGTGAACATTTCAAAATACAAAATTAATTCTCTTAAAAGTTAATGTATTGATATATATACCCACATAAGGAAAAAAATAGAGTGAATGAAATTCACACATAGAAAATAGAAATAACACCTGATAAGATATAAAAGTTCATAAAAACCATTTTAACTCAAAATCATTGTTTAAACCACGAGGATGCAATGTATTAAAATCATAAATAAATTGCATTTCCCACTTGGCTAATTGGGAGGCTATATCCCTCTGTCTTGAGTTGCCTTTTATTAAACGTAGCCCAACAAATCTCACTATATCCTTAGTAGAGCTGCCATGATATTTCTTAAAATGGTTGGACAAGGCATGCGTTTCCAAACCTTTACGAATATTTCGGCAATGTTCTCCAATCCTAACTTTTAATGCCCGGGATGTACGTCCAATATAAAACAAATGACATGTGCATTCGATAAAATATATCACATTGTTCATATTACATGTCATAAAATCTGTTAATTTAAAAGTTTTCTCATTAATAACTATATCCTCCAATTTCTTAGAACCGTCGCTCTTAATTTCTCTACATCCCAAACATGTACCGCAACGGTGAAATCTAGTTGTCGCAATTCTCCCCGTTTTTTTGGTTTTAGGAAACTCTTAACTATTTTTTGTTTGATATTTGGAGCTCTTTTATAGATAAATGTTGGGCGCTCGGGGATTACTTTGCCAATCACTGGGTCTTTCTTTAAAATATTCCAGTGTTTCTTAATTGATCTTTCTAAAATACGATACTGAGAAGTAAAACTCGTTATAAACGCCCACTCATAATTATCCTGATTGGGCTTTTTATTTGGATTTATATTCAAAAGATCCTTCCTTTCAACTCTATCTATATCTTGGATAGCTTGATCTACCTTCTCAATTTTATATCTATTTTTGTTAAATCTACTTCTCAGTTCCATTGCTTGTTGTTTATAAACTGTTTCCTCCATACAATTCCTCTTTAACCGTCTCAGTTGTCCATGAGGAATCGAATCCAGCCAGTTTCTGTGATGGCAGCTGTCATATTCTATGTAAGACCTGGAATCTGTTTGTTTAGTGTAAGTCTTGGTTTGTAAAGAATTATCCTTAATAAAAACTGAAACATCTAAAAAGTTGACACATGCTTCATCGATATTAAAAGTGAAGTTAATATTTAAATCATTGGTGTTCAAATAGACACAAAAATCATCTAAAATATCTCTATTACCTCTCCATATAAAAAAAACATCATCTATGTATCTTCGCTATGACACCAGGTTCGCTCCGAAGGGATTGTTATTCCAAACAGTGTCTAATTCCCATTGTCCCATAAAAATATTTGCGTAACTCGGAGCGAACCTGGTGCCCATGGCTGTGCCCATTTTTTGTATATAAAAATCCCCATTAAAAATGAAATAATTATTATGGAGAATAAAATGGACACCTTCGATGATCAGATTCTGAACTTTTATATCTTATCAGGTGTTATTTCTATTTTCTATGTGTGAATTTCATTCACTCTATTTTTTTCCTTATGTGGGTATATATATCAATACATTAACTTTTAAGAGAATTAATTTTGTATTTTGAAATGTTCACATTTGTTCTATATCCACAGGGATATACATTTTCTTCAATGAAGCGGCCACCATGGTTAGTACCGGCAACGTGAGTCCCGTATGAGTAAAAGGTTGAATTCCGGGGATTTGGACAATGCCGGAGGTAGTAACCAGTGACAGCATCCAGATCGCCATGGTAACAACGTTGATACGTGCTATGGAAACAGGGTCGCAGCGATGGGAGCTGCTTCCGGGATCGGGTGTCCATGGTAACGGCGCCTATGACGTACTTCCTGCCGACGGGCGGAAGTGACATAACGGGACGCCGGAGAAGGCCGTGGAGAACACGCGAGATTTACATGTGAAAGGGGGATGTCCCTCGGTTTTTTGATATAAGATCGAGGATGCTGATTTGTCAAAGCAAGGGAGTCTATTGATGGGACGTTAGGATTGGACATAAATGTACTTATAAGGAGCACCGTGGAGAGGATGACTTCATTCATTGCCTTGATAAAGAACCTAAGGACAGGTTCGAAACACGTTGGCACAATTTGGAACAGTGCATCCTAGAATTTCTGCTGTGGAGACGTGGGAGACCAAACTCTTGCCAGGAATCCATCCCAGACCGTCTACCCGGGAAGACCAAGCTGGTGATATTTTAAAGAACTTTGTTTGAGAACTGTTTTCCACCGGTTCTCATACCTTTCTGGTAATTGTGCAATCTATCCACAATATCCTAGCACCTAGGATTCCACTGTCACCTATTTTACAATATCTTTTACAAATTTTAAAGATTTGTCAGTTTATGTGTGATTAAATTTTACTGTACCACACATGTTGTATCATTTGTTTTCTCCCCATGTGCTGACGGGACGGAATTAGGATAAAAGCTCATGAAAAAGAATTTATCTACACATACAAGAGGGATGTATTATTGAATTTTTCCTTTCATCTTTTATTCTGTTGGTTTTTGTGTGGCGCACTGTGTGAATTAGTACCGTCCTCTTTTTTCTTCTTTGTCTATATTAAGTGTACTGGAGAGACACTTAGAATTGGTACTATATCTATTGAGCAGCCTACATTGCGCAGATTGTCTATTCATCACTTAGAGGTTTTTTTGCATAAAATGCATAAACTGACTTACCTTCAGGCAGAAAGAGAAGGAGGAAGACTTCAACCAGCAGGGCACCCTGGTCTTTCTGCATGTCTTCTTCTTTTACCCCATAAACTGTCAGGGAGTAACATTTAAACAACTGTCACACGATTTGCAACCAAGTAAAAATAATAATTGTTCAACATATAAAAGATTTTACACAAAGTACAGCTCTGATAAAACTGAAGCAGGGATGGCTTCCACCTTCTCAGAGGTGACAGATAATCTTGGCCAAAGGAAAAGGTGAGGGAGCAATATAACAGACTATGGGGGTCATTCCGAGTTGATCACAGCCAGCCACTTTTTGCTGCTGCTACGATCAACTAATCCCCGCCTATGGGGGAGTGTATTTTAGCATAGCAGGGCTGCGATCGCTTGTGCAGCCCTGGTATGCTTAAACATTTTCCTGCAAAAGAAGACCAGCCCTACAGCTACTTACCCTGTGCGACGGATCCAGCGATGAAGGTCCCGGTCCTGACGTCAGACATCCGCCCTCCATTTGCCTGGACACGCCTGCGTACTTCTTACCACTCCCCGAAAATGGCCTCCAACGGTGAGTATCCGCCCCGGACCGCCTCTCCGCTGTCAATCTTCTTCCGTCCAGCGCTGCATCTTTTCTTCTCGCTAGGCGCTCCATTGCCTGGCGACATCTGATGCCGGGCAACAGCGCGTGTGCGCAATGCGCACGCCGCGCATGCGCAGATCTTACCCGTTCACACCGCAGCGAACAACCGCTGCATGCGAACGGGTCAGAATGACCCCCTATATGTTAATGATTAATGTCAAAACCATATGCAGGTCCTTGCTCTGCCCATCTGTTTCTAAGGCATGCCAATCTTTTCATTTCCTAATATATTCCCATATATTTGTGAGAAGATGATTATGTCAGATGTAGCACACATACAGTGATGGATTACCGGCAGGATGATCACATATACTGTGTGGGCTAGAGAAAGGGTGGGACACAGCACCAGGCCAGTGTATGAAAAATTGAAGCTACTGGCCCCAGTGGCAAACGCAGGATTTGCATGGGGGGGGGGGGGGCATTTTCCAGAACTGGGTGGAGCCAAGCACGTGGGTGGGAACTGAAGTGACCCAGTATATGCTGGGTCCGTAAAACTAGTGTGTGTTTTTTATATTTTTTATGTTTATTCGCTTCTCTTTTTATTTTATTTAATTTTTTACTCCAGATACGCTCTCTATATATGTATGTACATTCATACACTAAGTAGTTTGCCCACTGTAATCCTCCGTCACTGCCCCCCCTTGTCTCATTATCCACCGAAAGAACAGCAGCTGATCACTGCTGACAAGCTCCGCTATACAGAGCGCATCGTCACGGAGATGACGATGCGTTCCACAGTGCGTTCCACCGGCCGGCGGAAGTACCTTCCGCAAGACCGGAAGTGACGCGCGGCGGACCACGCCAGGAACTAGCTGTGCGTTCCACCGCGCTGCACAGCGCCATACGAAGCTTTTAAGCTTCGTTTTACATTCTATTTTCCCTGCCTTATCACTTGTTTGTGCCCTGTATACATCCCATATGTAGCTACCACGCCTGAAATTATAATTAAAATGTCTCCCATTAGCAAAATTCGACATCACCTAACAGGAAGTGATGTCATCAATTACCTGGCCATGTGCTGGGTTCTCACTATCTCTTTAGGTATAAATAGAGCATCTTTGCTCACTGACCTTATCCCCATGATGAAGTCTAATTAAGGATGAAACGCGTTGGGACTGATGCACCTGAACTTCCCTTATGGGCAGATAAGCTGTTTTAATACATATTTTTTGTACGTTTGAATTTTTACTATTTATCTTGGATGCTTACGAAAAATCTGATGTATCCCATTCCTAATATGGACAGATAAGCTTGTCATTCAATTTTATCTTGTACGCTCGCATTACTTCTACCTTTTATGTTTTATGTGTTTTATTAAATTTTGTGAAAAACTTTTAAAAAAATCCCTGGCTGTGGATTTCAATTTTTGGGATTTGCCTATACCCAGAAAGTTTTTTAAACACATAATTGGTTCATTTGATCTGTAGATTGAAAACTGTATATCTTATACTTCTACCTTTATGTTTTATGTGTGTTTTATTATTGTGAAAAACTTTTAAAACAAAATCCCTGGCTGTGGATTTTAAATTTTGGGATTTACCTTTACCCAGAAAGTTTTTTAACACACAATTGGTTTATATGATCTGTAGATTGTGATTGCGTAAAAACAGTACGCGCTATGTTATTTTGTTCTTCTTTTTTCATGTACCTGTACTGGTCCTATGACTGAAGCAAAATTCTGTTTATGCCAGATAAGTAGTATCCTGTTCTCAATCACACCAGCTCTATAATTTTACTAGACACTAGTAGGCGCCCTTTTCTTCACTTTCTGAAAATATATATATACATATCTACACATATATATATACTCCGTATATACACCTATGTATATATATATATATATATATATATATAGATGCTGCAGTGGCCGGCACTCAGTCTGCAGTATGGTACTGGCCTTGGTGCCCTCCTTACCACTCAAAGTGGAATTAGATATGGAGAAAGATAGGCGGCACTCTCAGGACTTAGTAAGCAAAGAAATTATGAAGGCAATTGCAGCCTATCGGTCATATATATATATATACACATACACATAGCATATTAAACATGCATACATATATATATATATATATATATATATATATATACACACACATGCATACAGTACACGTATCTATACGCATGTATTTATATCATATGTGTGTGTGTTTATATGTATGTATTTACATGTGTATATATGTATGCACAAATTGCACATGGATATATATGTACTATAATTAAAATAAAGTAAACTTTTATTAAGCACTTACAAGTGCCACCAGGAAGAAAGCAGACTGCAGAGGACGCTAGAAAGCCATTAATAATACTCATGCAGCAAAAAAAAATAAACAAAATTTTTTTTTGGTGGAGGGGGGTTTCTGGGTGCTCGGAAACCCCCCCTGGGTGCGCCACTGACTGGCCCGATGGCTACAATGCAGCACTATGATGAGTTTGAGGTGCAGTTCTTACTACTGCTTTTGTCTTGGACTCACTTCCAATATCATCTGACTGTAGCTGCTGCTGCTGCAGTACAAAGTTTGCAGGCAGTTCCCAAGCAGCGATGGGGGGGGGGGGGGGGGGGTAAGTAGAAGGGCAATGTGGGGTACATTGGTGGGCAGGGATTGACATAATGGTAGTCACAAGGATATCTTAGTGAAAAGCTGGTGGTCAGGAGGGCATGTTAGGAAAAAGCTGGTGGACTAAAGGGCATTGAGGATAATATTGGTGAGCAGAGGGCAGGTAAAGGAAAAGATGGTGGGCAAAAGGGATCGTGAAATATAAGCTGGTGGGCAGAGTTGCATGTGACAAAAAAGCTGGGGGGCAGTGGGGCAAGTTAGAAAAAAGTTGGTGGATGGAGAGAGGAAAAACTAGTGGGTAACAATAACATAGTTAATAAGGTTGAAAAAAAGACAAATTGTCCATCGAGTTCAAACCTGAATTATAATTTTTACACTATTCTCTATGTAACTATAGTTAACTATAATGACCCAGATGAGGTTATTTTATTTATTTATTTATTTATTTATTTTAAGTCTAACTAACAACTATAATTCGTGCTGTATCTAAAACACTCATTTTAAATGCTATATCCTTGGATATCTTTTTCATTTAGAAATGTATCTAATCCATTTGTAAATTATTAGCATTACTACCTTCTCGGGCAGAGAATTCCAAATCCTTTCTGCCCTTTACTGTGAAGAACCCTTTCATTCGTTGGGTACAAAATGTTCTCTTCTCTAACCTCAGAGGGTGTCCACATGTCCTGTGTAGAAATTTTTCAGTAAACTGATAGCTCCATGTATTGTCCCTTTATATATTTGTAAAAATGAATAATGTCTCATCTTAGATGCCTCTTTTCTAGTGTGAACATATCTAACCTAGTAAGACTTTCCTCATAATCCAGTGCCTCTAACCCCTTAATCAATTTTGTGGCTCGCCTCTGAACCCTATCTAGCTCTAAGATATCTTTTTTATAGTGCGGTGCCCAGAACTGTACACAATATTCAAGGTGTGGCCGTACCAATGATTTATACAATGGCAGGATTACGCTCTCAAGGGGAACATGTAAGGGAAAAGCAGTTGGCAATACTAATGTTTTCATGATTCTTTTTTATCTGAGTTAGAATAGACACTTTATGTATTGTGCAGGTATACGGGCATTAGACATTGCCTTTGAACAAGTGCGTTAATACATAGACAAGAGACAAATTGTCACAAAAATAAGTATTTTGCCGGCTGCATCTGTCAAGTTTTTTTTTATTTTGGTTTAGCTATTTAAAAAACAAAAATTTGGAACCCTCCTTCCCCACTTCTAGAAATATTGTGTTTGCCCCTAGGCAGCAATGGAGCCTGGACAGTGATCTGTATCAAACATCAGTGCATCTAAACTACAGCCTTGATGACCAGCCAATAGGAGGTAAGAATTCCTATCATGTTAACAAAGAAACATAACATTAAATTTGAAGATAAGAACCACTTGGCCCTTCTAGTCTTCCCTTTTTTTTTTATCCTTTAGGTAACCTCAACTCTTTTTGATCCTTAGTTCTTTGCGTTCAGTTTGTGTCTGTTGGTATTGGAAACAAACACCATGCTGAATGTCACATTAGTATATAATTTTTTGCAACTTTAGTGGTAGGGGCCACACAAGTTAGTTGACCTGGGGCCAGACAAACCTTAATCTGTCCCTAGGCACAAAGCTGCTCTAAAGTACAGCTATCTCTAATTGCTGTCTGCAAGTCATATACCCAAACTATTACACATCTGAAAGGGGTGTGCTTAGGGATGACCATCAGCCATCGATAGTCACAAAACATTGATGACTAACTACAGATGGTTGATGGTTTTGCCATCGGTGGCAGAGAGCCAATGGTTATCTGCTATCGATGGCTGAGTGGGACAAAAGTTTTTTTGTTTTTTTCCCCTGGGCATGGAGCTTATCCCTGCTCCCGTCAGCCAGCTAAGCCCTGCCCCCATCTTTGATTGGTCCGCATCACCGGACAGCACCTACTAGTGGTGGCCATTGAGTTTTTCAAACCATGAATGATTCACCACAGATTGTTTATCGACATCGATGGTTATGGCCGATGGCAACCATTGATGGACAGTTCACCAATGGCCATTCCTAGGTATGCTGCAACTGCATGTCCTTACTGTCCCTTACTGGAATGTGAATGTTACTGATCTGTCTCAGAAAATGTTAGATGTGTGTATGCATAGTGAGATAAATGCACAATATTATTACATGTAAAAGTAATTTACATCACACTCTTAAGCATTCCTATGACCCTAACACAAACCACTGGACCTCAAATATTACATTATTTCCCACAATTTCTACAGTAATGCATTTTTATTTTCTACAGTATATACTTAAATATACTTCTAGGTGGTTTAGGCAGTGGAGTTCTAGTAAATAATAATTTCCAAATAAACAATATAAATATTACCATTTTATTTTTAAATCCTCTCTAACACATGATAATACAAAATAACTTAAAAAGATTACATTACACAATAGTAACACATACAGCATTGACAGTAAAAACAGCAACAGATCATCAATGCATATTCAAATGATTTATGTGCACATAGAAGCTACTGTATCTGCAATATATATAATTGAATCCCACTGTTTAGATGGATTCTTTGTTTACAAAATCAGGTAACAATATATCAAAGTGGTTTTGGAACCCTAGTTAATATACGTGTCTTTAATAGACATATAGGGGTCTGTTTAGCAAGCAAAAAGTCACTTAAACCATGCAGAAAGTTTCAGATTTGCAACAGTAACCATGTCAACATTCATAATGTTGACATCAGAATACTGACATGGTTCAACATGATGACAGGCACCACATCGACATCCTCTTCACAGGTCTGCACCAGAAGTGCTGCACACGTGACCACCAGGACCAAGTAGATGACACTGGAGACAGTGGTGCAACAAGGAACAGGTAAGTGACTGCTGGGCCACCAGGGAGGTAGGGACGACATTCTATCAAGTCGACATAACATCTATGTAGTCATGATGGATGTCAACATGGTCACTGTCAACATGCTAAGCATGTTGACATAACTTCCCTGGTGGCTCTTCGGTCACTTACTTGATGCATATCAACTTGGTGCATGTGGCATTTAATTTAAAAGTCTGCTTTAAACATAAACTTTTTATTAATACATGTATTTACCCATGATATCACACAGTTACTAAACCCAAAGCTCTGTAACCACTTAGATTTGGTTCAAGAGCTGACATTTTTAGGTATTCCTAAATTACTGCCTAACTTATTTAAGACTACATAGACAGAACATAATTAAATGGTATGTACTGGTATAAAAAGTCACAAACGTATAGGAATATAATTGTTGATATCAAATGTACATACAGAAATATAAATGCAAAATAGGTTACTTAAAAATAAAATAGGTATAAACACTGAAACAGTCATACAATTTTGCATAATATGCCACTTGTTGAACAGTAGGAGGATTGCATGCTTTGAACTAAATATGAATATCTGCTTGAATTCAGAGTTGGATACATCTATGTGACCAAACTACCCCCAGCTGCTCCCACCCAACAGTTAAACTGCCCGCAATCCAACTGTGAAAGTATCCTACATTACTATCAGTGTTGATTTTCACCAGCCCTATCCTTGGAGCAACATCAGACAGTTCTCTGCATACCCTCACATCTGAATAGCCCACAAGTCTGTATCTACACCCACGGCACACCTCCTACATGCAAATGGCCTGTTTCCGCTGAGTAAACCGAAGTATAAAGAGATTTATGCCCTTATTTATCAAAGAGCGATACATTTTACTATGAGTGATAAATTGCACCAGCCAATCCGCTCCTAACTGCCATGTTACAGACTGTGTTTGAAAAATGACAGTTAGGAGCTGATTGGCTGGTGCAATTTATCACTCATTGATAAATAAGGACATAAATTTCTTTATACTTAGGAGGCTGATCCAAGATTTAAGGAAGTTTCTTCTAATGCAGACAACCGCATCATATCAGCACTGTTTCATGTAATATAACCGTAGTAGTAGTAGTAGTAGTAGTAGTATGTGATGATGATGATGATGATAATATTATTATTATTAGTAATAATAATAATAATGACAATCTTATTTTAGTACATGTAAACCATAAACAGCAACATACTATTCAGCTATACCCCAAATAAAGCATACTGTAGCTCCAAATGTGCTTTTTAAAAAACAATGAAGACAAAATCAGTTTGTCTAATAAATGTTTCTAATTGCTTTTTGCCCCCTGCAATATTTGTGAGTATCCCAAAACAGTAATAATGCTTAGGTTTCTTTTGTCTGTGGAAGATTTGCCAACAACACAATCCAAGAATACACATATTATGAAACAATATTGGCACTTTTTCTGCTGTGCACAAATGAGCAAGACAAAACATTGGTATAATATAACTGACATAGTGTATATTAGGTTATGTTATATTTACTGTATATATAAATTAAAAATATAAAACACAAACTATACCTCAACTTGCTGCAAAAGAGTTCCCCCTTTTCTGTAGGGAAGTTAAAAGACAAATCCCAAATAGTCAATGTTTTACTTGTCGCTTGAATAATTGGAAGCCTTGAATTCTCAGGAATAGGGAAACAGGAAAAGTGCCATTGCATGTTATGGAGAATAACAAATGATCAAAATATTCCCCACTGTGACTTGGACAATGCATCAACTAAGATGTTAGGGGCCTCACAAGTGTGTTGAACCATGGTTATTATATGTTTCCTTCATAGTTAAAATGGACCTGTCACTATAACTTTAACATACAGTGTATACACAATATACTTGTACTGGAAATGCACATGTCTGTTATATTTACTTTTTATGTTTCTTTCTTCTCCTCTTGCAATCTTAATACCAGGAACATTCACATGCAAACTACACATATTCGGAACTGTTACAATAGAATAACCCCTAACCTCCCCCACCCCCACAGCCTAACCCTGAACCTCCCTAGTACCTAACCCTAACTACTTACAGGTGGCTTCCAGCGGGATCCTGACCACATCCCTACAATAGTAAAAAAGAAACATGCCAATGTTCTTTGGAGCAAAATACAACAAAATACAAAAAATATGCTAATGTGAGTCCAAAAAAGTTGAACCATTTTGGTAGTTTTAAGTTTTATTTTAGACATTCATCTTGGTGTTTCTACAACTCAAATTTACTATTATGACAGACAAGTAACATACTGCTTCTGCTATTCAACCTCAGTAACATATGCACAGTATTTAACAATGTAAAAAAACCTTCCTGTGCACCAGTACCAGGTCCAGCTTTATTCTTTAGGTGGTAACCAGTCCGGTCCAGCTTAATTCTTCAGCAGGTAACAAGTCCGTTCCAGCTTTGTTCTTCAGCTGATAACCAGTCTGGTCCAGCTTTATTCTTAAGACGGTAACCAGTCCGGTCCAGCTTTATTCTTCAGCCGTTAACCAGTCCAGCTTTATTCTTCAGGCGGTAACCAGTCCGGTCCAGCTTTATTCTTCAGCCGGTTACCAGTCCAGTCCAGCTTTATTCTTCAGCCAGTAACCAGTTCGTCCAGCTTTATTCTTCAGCCGGTAACGAGTCCGGTTCAGCTTTATTCTTCAGCCGATAACTTGTCCAGTCCAACTTTATTCTTCAGCCAGTAACCAGTCCAGATATAATAGGAAAGGAAAGACAAAAGAAATCCTTTTTGGGAGCACTCTTATTGTTAATTATAATTAATCTAAACAGGTTGATAATGTGATAATGAGTAATCTAAAACTTAGCATTTATTCTGTTCCTATTAAAATATCGACCAATGCGGTCCAATATAGCTTTTATCTCTATCTTAGTTTATAGAATAAAGAGTGGAATAGAAAGGTGAAGTATGAAATATAGTGAGAGTGAGCAGCATAGAGTCGCTCCACCAGTGTTGTTCTAAATGAAAATTAGGTGATCATCTTGGTGATATCCACAGTGCCTGGTCTTCCTATGTGGTCTCCCTTCAAAGTACTAGCCAGGTCTATCCTATCAGCTTCCGAGATGGAAGATCGGGCTACTTTCAGGATAGTACGACCTTGAATAGTAAAGATGATAAATGAAGGAAGAAGGAACCCACTTCTGCTGTCTGTACTCTGCCTGATACTCGTTACTGGATCAATTGGCCCCAGGCTTTTCCAGATGAGAGAGTGTTGGAAAAGAGAACCATCACCTGTCTCATAGGGACCTGAATAATCACTTTTCTTGGAAATGAGACAGAGCAAAAGAAAGAAAGAAGAAGGAACCACTTCTGCTTTCTGTTGTAACAGCAAAATGTACGCTGAGAAGGGCGAATGCCCTTGTCAACACTGCTGTTAGCCAGATGAGAGAGTGATGAAGAGAAAGGTTCAGCTCGAAACAGATTGTGGGAGGAGTCAATGTTGAATAATTAATAATTCAGTTGAAATAAATTCATTCAGAAACCATCCCAAAATGGCTAATCACCTTTTAATTGGCCTAAAAAGACTGCCCAAAGATAAACAATAATTATACTAGTGATTGGACAATTATAGCAAGATCCACTAGAATGAGCATTTGGCCATTGTTATATATCATGAATGTAAATATAGATCAATCTATATATAATATTGGTTCCAATCAGATAGTTATTCTTAATTATTATTGTGAATCATGAACATTAATCACTCTATATGTAGTGCGGGTTCCAATAGAAGAAAAACACTGGACTCTAACAAAAACATATATAATATAGTAAAATTACTGATCAAATCTGCAAAGCACAAAAAGGCTTGTAAAGCCAAGAAATTCAATTATCCTTCATTTGATAACATAGTGTTAAAGTGGCTATATCATCATACATTGTTAAGCTAATTAATCTATTTGAAGGTTTATTTATCCTCAGCTACAGGTTCAATCCATAGATTTCAGACAAGTTCATTTATGAAAATATACAATCATAAATTGATGCTTTCTGCAGAGGAAAAATGGCACAATGCTGAAAAAGAACTATGTAGTTCAAACATTTCTGTGCTAAATATTGTAGTTTGGAATATCATTATCCCCTGCTGACATGATTGAAAGGAACAAAATCTGACACAGTTGAAAAGAGCAAAATCTGACACATTCGTTTGTCAGATATGAATTATTACTTTCTACAAGGGAGACATTTGCAACATTAGAGAAACATGAGACACTGTTGCTTCACACACAAAAAATCAGCAGTATTTCTCCACAGGACATTCATTTGTCAAAGTCAGCAGCATTAATCCACAGGACATTTATTTGTTGATATAGAAAGACATGGACTTTTACTTTCTGCAGAGTGCAATATGTAAGAGCATGAAAGTGATGTTTCTTCACTCTCAAAGTCGGCAGTATTAATCCACACAAACAGTGAATTAGGCCATCATTAAATCGCACAATGCTGCAGGGGCTGAATTATCAGACATTATTAGGTTAGATGGTAAATTCAAGACCTCAGTGTTTTCTGCTGACATTGTTACAAAAATGGGTCTCAAGAAAATGTAGAACATTCATTTGCTGAGATAGATAGTGCTTTATGCAGAAAAGAATACTATAGCATATATATCACTCACATATAGAATGCACCTCATTAGTAATTTTGTGCAGGGACAACAGGCGGATTAGGTGTATATAATTTTAATTAATACACTATTCCTACAAAGAAGGGTATATGTAGCGAATCCCTATTATCCTTAAAGTTTTAAGGGTGCGCTATATAGATAGGAAAGAAGAGAGCAGAGCAGGGTAAATGCCGCCATGGGTAGATACATTAGGTATAGAGTGAGAGAGTATAAGTTACCAAACGCCGCTCCATACTGCTTCGGATGCCGGCGTGTATCAGTGTCCTCCACTGCCCTGGCTGACTCTCAGCTCCCCGCTCACTTCTATCGCGCGCCGTCCCACTGAGGTGCTGCGGCCGCCCGAACCACAAGGGGGCGTGGCCGCAAGACGTCCTTAGATGACGTCAGTCCCGACGTACGTTTCACCGCTGGGCTTGTTCACGGGAGCCTCAATCCCGCAAGCCCAGCCGTGACTTTATAAGGGATTATGCAAATGAGCAATAATAGTTAGATCAAGCCAATTAATCAGATAGGATCTGTTCATAGGTTTAGGACATTAGTCCTAGCGCCAAGTACTACCAGATTTAGTTCATATGATTGATGTAGAAAATTAGAGTTGATCACTATAAAAAAGATGATTATATAAAATGAAGGATGAAATAAACCCGGTCATTCAAAATTTCATAGGGCCCATACAAGCCAGAGGGAAGAGAAAGTTGCTGGTTGATTAGTTAGTTACATAGATCTAGCTCCCAAATCATGCTAATCAATCAAATGAAATCTGTTCATGGGTTAAGGACATTGGTCCTGACGCCAAATACTACCCAATTTTAATCCATATACTTAATATAGGAATATAGAGTTAATCCCTATAGATAAATTGGTTGAATAATTATATAAGATGGTGAAATCAGGTCGTCTGAGATGTCATAAAACCACAAAAGGGCCAGAGAGGAGAGAGATTACTAATTAATAAATTAGTTATACAGAACTAGCTCCAGATGGAACATTTTGTATGGATATACATATAAATGTATGTGCAGAAAGATTTTGTGCACTATGCATTTGGTTACCAAATGGCCAACAGAAAGAAGAAGATTTACTTGTTAATCAATGATGCAATAATATCCTATAAGGACTATTGTATGTCCGTTTATATTATTAAAACATTTTGAAAAATTTTTTTTTTTACAAGTAAACTGTAAATAAACTGTAAATAAATAAATTAATTATATGTTCTTTAATCGAGATTAGATGAATTAAATGTGTATGTGAAGGTTGTTGTAAAAAATTTATGTGTGAGATTTATGAAAAACTATAATTAATGAAAAAAACTAATATATAAGTGAAATAATGTGTAAAATAATGAGAGAAACTGAGTGTTGTTGACTGATTTGAAAATGTATATGTATTAATTGGTGTCAATCTAAAAAAATTTTTATGGCAATAGATGTGAAAAATATTAGAGTAGTGAATAATGAGAGTGAACTGTGAAGAGGGAATAGGTGAAAAGTGAAAAAAGATTGCGTGTTGGTATGTCTTGACAGAAAAAAAGGGGGTGAGATGAGTGTGAAAGTAAAGAAAAAAGAAAAAAGAAAAAGGGTGTGTGACCAAATAAATATATATATAGAGAGAAATAAATGGGAAGAAGGTGAATTAATTAATATTAATTGGCCAAATATTTGAGTGAAAACATTTGTTAATAAATATTTAAAATGTAACTTTAACTGATGTGTTCATGTATATATGTAAATACTTGATTGCCTATGCACATAAAATACATGAACAGAGAAATGTTGTGCCTTAGAAGACAGAGAAAAGTATATGGGGAACAAAAGAGCAAATTGAACTATAATTGATGTTCTCATTCAAACCTCGTGGTATCAGTGTCTGTAACTTAAAGATCCATTCTGATTCTTTTTTTTGCAAGCTATTCATTAAGTCTCCTCCCCTTATGCCCATTTTGAGATGTTCCAGGCCAAAGATTCGTAGATCTTGACTTCTACTATTGTGAACCTTTAAAAAGTGCTTGGCAACAGTGGTCAGAGTCTTGAATTTGGATGCATCTGATTTAGCGTTACGAACATTACCCACATGTTCCAATGCTCTGACTTTGAGCATACGTGAAGTCATGCCCACGAGGTTTGAATGAGAACATCAATTATAGTGTCTTCCTGGAATAAACAAATAAAACAAAAAACTTACTGACCTTAATGATTCGTGGAGAGAGACAGATATATTATAATTCTCAGTACACTGAATGAGCATGATCTGCATAAGAACCATGGCTCTTTGACCTATCAATTTGCTCTTTTGTTCCCCATATACTTTTCTCTGTCTTCTAAGGCACAACATTTCTCTGTTCATGTATTTTATGTGCATAGGCAATCAAGTATTTACATATATATGAACACATCAGTTAAAGTTAAATTTTAAATATTTATTAACAAATGTTTTCACTCAAATATTTGGCCAATTAATATTAATTAATTCACCTTCTTCCCATTTATTTCTCTCTATATATATATTTATTTGGTCACACACCCTTTTTCTTTTTTCTTTTTTCTTTACTTTCACACTCATCTCACCCCCTTTTTTTCTGTCAAGACATACCAACACGCAATCTTTTTTCACTTTTCACCTATTCCCTCTTCACAGTTCACTGTCTCATTATTCACTACTCTAGTATTTTTCACATCTATTGCCATAAAATTTTTTTTAGATTGACACCAATTAATACATATACATTTTCAAATCAGTCAACAACACTCAGTTTCTCTCATTATTTTACACATTATTTCACTTATATATTAGTTTTTTTCATTAATTATAGTTTTTCATAAATCTCACACATAAATTTTTTACAACAACCTTCACATACACATTTAATTCATCTAATCTCGATTAAAGAACATATAATTAATTTATTTATTTACAGTTTATTTACAGTTTACTTGTAAAAAAAAATTTTTTTCAAAATGTTTTAATAATATAAACGGACATACAATAGTCCTTATAGGATATTATTGCATCATTGATTAACAAGTAAATCTTCTTCTTTCTGTTGGCCATTTGGTAACCAAATGCATAGTGCACAAAATCTTTCTGCACATACATTTATATGTATATCCATACAAAATGTTCCATCTGGAGCTAGTTCTGTATAACTAATTTATTAATTAGTAATCTCTCTCCTCTCTGGCCCTTTTGTGGTTTTATGACATCTCAGACGACCTGATTTCACCATCTTATATAATTATTCAACCAATTTATCTATAGGGATTAACTCTATATTCCTATATTAAGTATATGGATTAAAATTGGGTAGTATTTGGCGTCAGGACCAATGTCCTTAACCCATGAACAGATTTCATTTGATTGATTAGCATGATTTGGGAGCTAGATCTATGTAACTAACTAATCAACCAGCAACTTTCTCTTCACTCTGGCTTGTATGGGCCCTATGAAATTTTGAATGACCGGGTTTATTTCATCCTTCATTTTATATAATCATCTTTTTTATAGTGATCAACTCTAATTTTCTACATCAATCATATGAACTAAATCTGGTAGTACTTGGCGCTAGGACTAATGTCCTAAACCTATGAACAGATCCTATCTGATTAATTGGCTTGATCTAACTATTATTGCTCATTTGCATAATCCCTTATAAAGTCACGGCTGGGCTTGCGGGATTGAGGCTCCCGTGAACAAGCCCAGCGGTGAAACGTACGTCGGGACTGACGTCATCTAAGGACGTCTTGCGGCCACGCCCCCCTTGTGGTTCGGGCGGCCGCAGCACCTCAGTGGGACGGCGCGCGATAGAAGTGAGCGGGGAGCTGAGAGTCAGCCAGGGCAGTGGAGGACACTGATACACGCCGGCATCCGAAGCAGTATGGAGCGGCGTTTGGTAACTTATACTCTCTCACTCTATACCTAATGTATCTACCCATGGCGGCATTTACCCTGCTCTGCTCTCTTCTTTCCTATCTATATAGCGCACCCTTAAAACTTTAAGGATAATAGGGATTCGCTACATATACCCTTCTTTGTAGGAATAGTGTATTAATTAAAATTATATACACCTAATCCGCCTGTTGTCCCTGCACAAAATTACTAATGAGGTGCATTCTATATGTGAGTGATATATATGCTATAGTATTCTTTTCTGCATAAAGCACTATCTATCTCAGCAAATGAATGTTCTACATTTTCTTGAGACCCATTTTTGTAACAATGTCAGCAGAAAACACTGAGGTCTTGAATTTACCATCTAACCTAATAATGTCTGATAATTCAGCCCCTGCAGCATTGTGCGATTTAATGATGGCCTAATTCACTGTTTGTGTGGATTAATACTGCCGACTTTGAGAGTGAAGAAACATCACTTTCATGCTCTTACATATTGCACTGTGCAGAAAGTAAAAGTCCATGTCTTTCTATATCAACAAATAAATGTCCTGTGGATTAATGCTGCTGACTTTGACAAATGAATGTCCTGTGGAGAAATACTGCTGATTTTTTGTGTGTGAAGCAACAGTGTCTCATGTTTCTCTAATGTTGCAAATGTCTCCCTTGTAGAAAGTAATAATTCATATCTGACAAACGAATGTGTCAGATTTTGCTCTTTTCAACTGTGTCAGATTTTGTTCCTCTCAATCATGTCAGCAGGGGATAATGATATTCCAAACTACAATATTTAGCACAGAAATGTTTGAACTACATAGTTCTTTTTCAGCATTGTGCCATTTTTCCTCTGCAGAAAGCATCAATTTATGATTGTATATTTTCATAAATGAACTTGTCTGAAATCTATGGATTGAACCTGTAGCTGAGGATAAATAAACCTTCAAATAGATTAATTAGCTTAACAATGTATGATGATATAGCCACTTTAACACTATGTTATCAAATGAAGGATAATTGAATTTCTTGGCTTTACAAGCCTTTTTGTGCTTTGCAGATCTGATCAGTAATTTTACTATATTATATATGTTTTTGTTAGAGTCCAGTGTTTTTCTTCTATTGGAACCCGCACTACATATAGAGTGATTAATGTTCATGATTCACAATAATAATTAAGAATAACTATCTGATTGGAACCAATATTATATATAGATTGATCTATATTTACATTCATGATATATATAACAATGGCCAAATGCTCATTCTAGTGGATCTTGCTATAATTGTCCAATCACTAGTATAATTATTGTTTATCTTTGGGCGGTCTTTTTAGGCCAATTAAAAGGTGATTAGCCATTTTGGGATGGTTTCTGAATGAATTTATTTCAACTGAATTATTAATTATTCAACATTGACTCCTCCCACAATCTGTTTCGAGCTGAACCTTTCTCTTCATCACTCTCTCATCTGGCTAACAGCAGTGTTGACAAGGGCATTCGCCCTTCTCAGCGTACATTTTGCTGTTACAACAGAAAGCAGAAGTGGTTCCTTCTTCTTTCTTTCTTTTGCTCTGTCTCATTTCCAAGAAAAGTGATTATTCAGGTCCCTATGAGACAGGTGATGGTTCTCTTTTCCAACACTCTCTCATCTGGAAAAGCCTGGGGCCAATTGATCCAGTAACGAGTATCAGGCAGAGTACAGACAGCAGAAGTGGGTTCCTTCTTCCTTCATTTATCATCTTTACTATTCAAGGTCGTACTATCCTGAAAGTAGCCCGATCTTCCATCTCGGAAGCTGATAGGATAGACCTGGCTAGTACTTTGAAGGGAGACCACATAGGAAGACCAGGCACTGTGGATATCACCAAGATGATCACCTAATTTTCATTTAGAACAACACTGGTGGAGCGACTCTATGCTGCTCACTCTCACTATATTTCATACTTCACCTTTCTATTCCACTCTTTATTCTATAAACTAAGATAGAGATAAAAGCTATATTGGACCGCATTGGTCGATATTTTAATAGGAACAGAATAAATGCTAAGTTTTAGATTACTCATTATCACATTATCAACCTGTTTAGATTAATTATAATTAACAATAAGAGTGCTCCCAAAAAGGATTTCTTTTGTCTTTCCTTTCCTATTATATGTGTAGTTAATCTACAAAAGTATTTTTGGGAGCACCACCAATAATCAAAGTGCTATTCAAAAACTTGGTTACTAGCACTGTTTATATTGGTTATCTTTATATTTGTTTATATCTAAGTGTGGCTTTACAGCACACTGCTAGTGCGGAACTGACAAATCCTATTTCAAAAGTAACCAGTCCAGTCCAGCTTTATTCTTCAGCTGGTAACCAGTCCAGTACAGCTTTATTCTTCAGCTGGTGACCAGTCCAGTATAGAACCACCCAGTGGTCTACTACCAGAAATCTATATCAAAAGGCAGTTCTCACTGCTACCCAAATCTCATGCAAAATAGTTAAATTCAGCCTTCTAGATTTCAGCCATGAGTTGCAGCCAGTGGATCCCTGTCATCACCTGAAGCAGGTAACACTGTGATTAAAACCGTGATACACACTTCCTATGGCTCTGATCCCTTGTTGTAATAAAACACACATACCCTGTAATGCAACACACATATCTGCCCTGTAATGGGCAACACACAGGGCCGGTTCTAGCCCTTGTGGCGCCCCAGGCGGAAAATAGGGGCGTGGCTTCATACAGGGCGTGGTCAGTTACGCCCCCTGTAGAGTTGTGCCCCAATTTGTGCCCCCAGTAGCACCATTTGTGCCCCCAGTAGCGCCATTTGTGCCCCCAGTTGCGCCATTTGTGTCCCCAGTAGCGCTGCTTAAAAAAAAAAAAGGATACTTACAATCCCTGCTTCCGAGTCCCGGCCGTTGCAGACCTCCTCCGCCGCTGCCGCCACTCCTCTCGTCCGATCTATGGGAGAGACGTCATGGCGTCTCTCCCATAGCACAGCATAGACACTAGAGGTCAATCATGACCCCTAGCGTCTGTGCCAGTCCCACAATGCTGTGCGGTGCGCGTTGACGTCATCGCGCACCGCACAGCAAAGGTCCTCTGCACGAAGGGAAACTAGACGGATAGCATCTAGTTCCCTTCACTGCGGGGGGACCAGCGGGGGACACAGTGGCAGCGGGGGGCACAGTGGCGGATCTTGCCATGGTGCGGCGCCCTCCGGATGGCGCCGGCGCCCTCCGGATGGCGCCGGCGCCCTCCGGAAGGCGGCGCCCTGGGAAAAAGTCCTGCTTGCCCGTGGCAAGATCCGCTACTGGCAACACATCCCCAATAGCATCTCCAATAAATTACCACACTTCCTTGGCAACACAGCCACTAATGTAGTAACCAGTGTGCCGGTGAGTGGTGGCCATTTTCTTGTAGCACATATTCTCCTTACTCTTCTTACTCTCCTTAATGTTTCCTCCCCCAGCCTGTCCTGAGGGAGATTGCTAGAAGTCAAAGAGATCACCACTATTTCAGGAAGTCTCCATGACACTCAATGAAAGTCTGCAAGTATGATTGTTATATGACATGAATACATATTATTTACCTCAATTGTTGTTTTTGAGAATCAAATTTAAAACATAGCAGAGTTTAACTTAGTCAATAAAAACATAAGGTTTAGGATATCTCTTTTCTGAATTACTCCACCCTTCTCCTATCTGGCATTCTCCTTACCCATCTATACCTGTCCATCTATCTCTGCCTGACTGTGAATTTTCTCTCACAGTTCCACATACAGTACACCATGCAACACTGCAAATCCTTTTATCCTGCAGAATCTAAATGACTCTCATGTACAGGTCTCGACAACAACGCCCATCCATACATCTCAAAACTCACCTCAAAATGCACCTCTGATCTGCGTCTCTTGCCATCCTATATAAACACCTCTCACTACCGCCTACAAGAGGTCTCCACTTATGGAATTCCCTACTACCTGATCAGATTCTTTTCCATTTTCAAACCTCCAAATGAGTTCTGAAAATCTGCCATTTTCTTTAGTATACCTTACTCACAAGGGTGCCGCAGTCAGGTATGTAGATTGGTTCTAAATCAAATTATTTAGGCTGGCTTCTCTGGAAATCTACACTGCTTGGGTGGGCCATTCTCCCTATTCCACTTCCCATGCAATCTCTCCCTTCTCCATCTATGTAAGTGGTGTGCTTTCTCCTCTCTTGCCTACCACTGACTCTATTCCTCCCTTAAGTTTGTCCCATCCTCAGTCTGTGTCTCTGATCCCCCTCTCTACATCTGAAAACATATTTTTGTTTCCTGACTCCAACCTATTTGTATATTTGTCTCTCTGTCTGCCTACCTATGTGTGCCTCTCTGTCACCACCTTTGTTTGTATGGCTCCCTTTCTTTACCGCCCATCTACTTCCGCAACCCACTAGCCACCTGCACCACACCTTCTCTCCCTCATCTCCCACTTATCCTCTCTTCACTCTTCATGCCTTCCTTTCACCCTATACTATTCTGTGTGTTAGGAATTACCAATGCTGGTGGCTTCCATACAGAAGGGACACGGACAAACAGAAGTGCAACTGTATACATTACCACGTGACTGAAGTGATGGAGGCAGGTAAGTCCAATTTTTTTTTTTTTTGGGGGGGGGAGGGGGACATTCAGCTAAGTGCAAAGTTCCATCTGGAAGCAGCAGGTTATTGTGATAGGAAAACCTTGCTAGATATTGATTGTACCCCTGTAGGTTTCAAGCGAATATAGGCAAAGTTTTGCAGCCAGGTAAGAGACATTGTATTTGCATATGATGTTCCAACGAAACCTCACCGCTAAATGAATCTACTCTTAGCCTATGGGTGTTGTGAAAATACTGCTAAGGGCACCATGAACGGTGAAAGATTGGAAACTTCTGCTGTATTCCCATCTATACTACTCAGAACTAGCAGTATGTATATAGTAGAGGGCTATACAAAGTTCATGCTAAATGGAAATATCCCTGTTGTGTGTCCATACTGAAAATACAACTAGTAAATACTGTATGAACTGTCTCCCATACCGGTATATGGCAGTATAATGAGTGTTTAGTCTCTCACTTGTAAGTTAGAAGTTAATTAGTCTTGAAGCGTAATGCATATGTCATTGGCAGGATGAATGCATGTGAATACAACATACTTGTCTAGTCTTCTGGAAATTCCAGGAGACTCTCAATTTTGGAGGCGTTCTCCCAGCTACTGGCAGAGTGTGCGACCATCCTGTAGGGGTGGACATCAAACACTGAGAACTTTCAGTTGGATTCCTGCTGAACATCAATGGCTACTTCAATAGTTCTTATACTGTTTGCCCCTTCCCCATTGATGTTATCAGGAAACTGAGTGTTTAAACAGGGCTTTATCACCTGCTTAATTGTGTTATAGTAGGTGGATGACGTTTTGTCTTGCCAGTCACTCCAGGTTGTGGTGCTGTGTCCATGTTGTTATCAATGCTGGCTAGAGTAAAGATACATATTGTCAGCACTCGGGCATGCTGCTGTGCACACACCAATGTACATGGGGGTTCATTCCGATCCAGTCACACGCTGCTGGTTGTCGCAGCGGTGCGAACGGGTCTGTACTGTGCCTGCGCGGCGGCCACAATGCGCAGAGTTGTTGATGCATTCAACTGCCGATCTTTGAAGCGTGGATTCAGTTCCAGAAAGAATGGTGGATCTACAGCTATTTTGGGCTGCATAACAACTGAAAGAAGGTACAGGCTTGACCTTTGTCAAAACAATCTAGCACTGAAGCATTCAACTAGACTGGCACATTTGTTTATTCAGAGGGGTAGGATAATGAGAATCCTGAGACACTAATAAGAGAGTCTGATGAAATATGCTTATCTGTAAAGAATGTGATCTTGGACAGGTATGGTTTCAACACAGCTATACAAAGACCAATTAAATTGCCTAGTCATATGCTGTTAAACTCAAATAGCTTGCCAATTAATGTGAGTTTGGCCTCATTACAAATGATTTAATTAGGAGCAAGATTGTCTGCAGCATGTGCAATGATACAACACGCACAAACTATGGTACCTTGTGAGGACTCCTGGGGCAGAACTACCGGTGAGGAGGAGGTGGTGGCACCACGGCAAGAAGCGTGCCGCACCATGGAGGAAGCCGGGAGCACCAGGGAGTGAGGACCTACGAAGGGTGGAGGAGGAGTCTGAGACTGCAGCCACAGTACAGCCAGCCAGCAGCACCATCTTCATATTAATCAGTATGTGATCAGTATATATATATATATACACACACACACACACACACACACACACACACACACACACACACACACACACACACACACACACACACAGATGCAGCAGTGGATTACAGCAGCTGAACAAGATGTCTCTTGCGGCATTAGCATATTTCAACACAGTCGTTGTGTATAAAGATGCAGCAGCCGTGCTAATGTGTCCATTTCTCAATCAGGCCCTCAGTGTTCAACTTTTGGCTGACCATTGTGCTTGTCAATATTAAGTCTATTAAGCACATGATCTGACAATGTTTAGGTTCCAAGCCGAGGAGGTGACAGATCCAGTAAATGTGCCACTACACTTGGAAGCTCAGTAGATAAACAGATTGGGTACCACCAGCCCCCACGTACCTAATGAACAACAAAGTTTAATTTGTTATTGTAGCCTAGGGAGGTGTCGCAGTTTTCTATACTTTTTCCATATGGTTTTTCAATTAGTGTTTGGTTTCAGAGGTGTCACCAGGTGCGCACTCTGCACTATACCCACCATCCTATTTGTTACTAATCATTACTATCACTAATAGCAATCTATACCTGTTGGATATTTCTGGACACTGGGCCTGATTCAGAGATGGAGGTAAATGCAATTACAAGTAAGTTTTTTTCAGGCTTCACAATTGCTGATGTGTGTAAGTGAAGCTGGCACCCAGAAATGATAAGAGACGCCCACAGGAACTATCGCAACTCATTCGCAATTTCTCGTAGTCCGTAGAGGATGCTGGGGTCCATTTTGGTACCATGGGGTATAGACAGTTCCACGGGAGCCTTTGGCACTTTAAGACTTTTCAACAGTGTGAACTGGCTCCTCCCTCTATGCCCCTCCTCCAGACCTCAGTATAGGAACTGTGCCCGAGGAGACGGACAACTTAGAGAGAAGAATTTACATTAAACTAGTGGCGAGATTCACACCAGCTCACACCATACAAAGTATGCCGCCTAACATGGCTTTCAACATACATAACCATGCTAACGTCCATGCATAACGCAACAGCAACAGCTGTGAACATCTTAACACACGAGAACCTGTGTAAAAAGATAAAACGTAATTCTGCAGGAAAAATGAGCACTGGGTGGGCGCCCAGCATCCTCTACGGACTTCGAGAAAAGAGTTTACCGGTAGGTAATTAAAATCCTATTTTCTCTTACGTCCTAAGGAATGCTGGGGTCCATTTTAGAACCATGGGGATGTACCAAAGCTCCCAGTACGGGCGGGAAAGTGCTAATGTTCCTGCAGAACTGACTGACCAAATTGAAGGTCGTCAGCAGCCAAGGTGTCAAACCTGTAAAACTTAGCAAACGTGTTTGCCCCTGACCAAGTAGCTGCTCTGCAAATTTGCAACGCCGAAACACCCCAGGCAGCCACCCAGGAAGAACCCACTTTCTTTGTAGAGTGAGCCTTTACCGAACTCGGTAACGGCAATCCTGCCGTGGAATAATCATGCTGAATGGTACCTCCGACCCAGCACGCAATAGTCTGCCTAGAAGCAGTATCACCAATCTTGTTGGGGTCATAGAGGACAAACAAAGATTCTGTTTTCCTTATCCGAGCCGTTCTTGCAACATAAGTCCTCAACGCTCTGATGACATCCAAGGACTTTTGAAACGGCTGAAGTGTCAGAAGCCACTGGCACCACCACAGGTTGGTTGATATGTAAATAAGACACAACCTTTGGAAGAAAATGCTGACGCATTCGCAGTTCAGCTCTATCTTCATGAAAAATCAAATATGGACTCTTGTGTGACAGAGCCCCTAATTCAGACACTCGTCTGCCTGAGGCCAAGGCCAACAGCATGACCACTTTCCAAGTGAGAAACTTCAACTCTATCTCTTGTAGAGGCTCAAACCAGTCCGATTTAAGGAACTGCATCACCACATTTAGATCCCATGGGGCCGCAGGAGGCACAAAGGGAGGTTGGATGCGCAGAATCCCCTTCACGAACGTCTGGACCTCAGGAAGGGAAGCCAACTGTTTCTGAAAGAAAATGGACAAGGCCGAAATTTGGACCTTGATAGACCCTAATCTCAAGCCAGCATTCACACCCGACTGTAGAAATAGGAGAAGACGTCCTAATTTAAACTCCACCGCAGGAGACTTCTTGGATTCACACCAAGATACATATTTTCTCCAAATATGATGGTAATGTTTGGACGTTACCCCTTTCCTGGCCAGAATAAGTGTGGGAATGACTTAATTGGGAATACCCTTACGGGCTAGGATCTGGCGCTCAACAGCCATGCCGTCAAACGCAGCCGTGGTAAGTCTTGATAACCAAACGGCCCCTGCTGAAGCAGGTCCTCGCGAAGAGGAAGAGGCTGAGGATCTTCCAGTAATAACTCCTGAAGATCTGGATACAAAGCCCTCCTTGGCCAATCTGGAGCAATGAGAATTGCTCAAACCCTTGTTCTTCTGATGATCTTGAGAACTTTTGGTATTAGTGAAAGTGGAGGGAACAGATACACCGACTGAAAACACCCACTGGGTCACCAGTGCATCCACTGCTATTGCTTGTGGGTCTCTTGACCTGGAACAATATTTCTGAAGCTTCTTGTTGAGACGTGATGCCATCATATCTACTTGAGGAACGCCCCAATGATCTGCTACCTCTGCAAAGACTTCTGGGTGGAGGCCCCATTCTCCTGGATGAGATCGTGTCTGCTGAGGAAGTCTGCTTCCCAGTTGTCCATTCCCGGAATGAAAATTGCCGACAGAGCTTTTGCATGTCTTTCTGCCCAGAGGAGTATCTTTGTCACCTCTGCCATTGCCGCTCTGCTTTTTGTTCCGTCCTGGCGGTTTATGTAAGCTACTGCCGTTACATTGTCCGACTGGATCTGTATGGGACGACCTTGATGAAGGTGTGCCGCTTGATGAAGGCTGTTGTACACAGCTCTTAATTCCAGAATGTTTATGTGAAGCAGTACTTCTTGACTTGACCATTGTCCTTGGAAGCTTTCCCCTTGCGTGACTGCTCCCCAACCTCGAAGGCTTGCATCTGTGGTCACCAGGATCCAAGTCTGAATCCCGAACCTGCGTCCCTCCAGGAGGTGAGAACTTTGAAGCCACCACAAGAGTGAAATACTGGCTTTTGTTGACAGGATTATCCTCCGGTGCATGTGTAGGTGCATTCCGGACCACTTGTCCAGTAGGTCCCATTTGAACACCTTGGCGTGGAATCGGCCAAATTGTAGAGCCTCGTAGGCTGCTACCATCTTCCCCAGCAGGCGGATGCACTGATGAATCGATACGCGTGCTGGTTTTAAAACTTGTTTGACCATCCTCTGGATCTCCAGAGCCTTTTCCACTGGTAGGAATACTTTCTGTGCTTCCACGTCCAATATCATTCCCAGAAATGATAACCTCCTTGTGGGTTTCAATTGTGATTTTGGAAGATTTATGATCCAACCGTGCTGTTGAAGCACCGTCAGGGAAAGTGCAATGTTCTGCACTAGTTTCTCCCTGGATCTCGCTTTTATGAGGAGATTGTCCAAGTATTGGATGACTTTGTCTCCTTTCTTGCGAAGAAGAACCATCATCTCCGCCATCACCTTGGTGAATATTCTCAGAGCTGTGGAGAGCCCGAAAGGCAATGTTTGGAACTGGTAGTGGCAGTCCTGCACCGCAAACCTCAGGTATGCCTGATGCGGCGAGTAGATGGGAACATGTAAATAATCATCTTTGATGTCCATCGATACCAGAATTTCCTTTTCCTCCAAGCTGGAGATCACCGCTCTCAGGAATTCCATCTTGAATTTGAACCTTTTCAAATAAAGGTTCAGAATCTTTAGGTTTAAAATCGGTCTGACCGAGCCATCCGATTTCGGCACTACAAACAGGCGTGAATAAAACCCATTTTCCTGTTGTGACACTGGAACTAAGAAAATTACGTTGTCTTGACATAATTTTTGTATTGCGTTCAGCACATTTGCTCTGTCCTGAACAGAAGCTGGTAAGGCTGATTTGAAAAATCGTCATGGGGGAAGATCCTGAAATTCCAATATGTAACCTTGGGATACTATCTGCAATACACAAGGATCCAGATCTGAGTGAACCCAGACCTGGCTGAAAGACAGTAGACGTGCCCCCATCCGATCATACTCCCGCAGGGGAGCCCCAGCGTCATGCTGAGGTTTTAGCAGAAGTAGCTGTTGACTTCTGCTCCTGCGACCCTGATGGTGTTGTAGATTTTTTTTTAGTTCTTCCTCGACCTCTTCCTGCGAAGAAGGGGGTACCCTTTGCCTTTTTGGACTTGTTGGGCCAAAAGTATTGCATCGTATGAGAATGAAATCCTTTCCTAGGTGGAGCAGCTGCGGAAGGCAGAAATGCTGACTTGCCTGATGTAGTTATTGAAATCATGGCATCCAGCTTGTCTCCAAAGAGGGCTTCTCCATTGTAAGGAAGCGCCTCAATATTCTTTTTTGATTCCACATCAGCATTCCATTGGCGGATCCACAGCACCCTGCGGGCTGAAATCGCCATAGCGGAGGATCTTGAACTCAGCAACCCAATATCCTTCATAGCTTCAACTAAGTAACCTGCAGCATCTTTGATATGGCCGAGAGTTATGACTATTTCATCCCTGTCAACTGTGTCTATGTTAACAAGCAAGTTGTCAGACCATTTTTCCACAGCGTTACCTACCCACGCACAAGCAATAGTGGGCATGAGCACCGTTTCTTTAGCCGTATATATGGATTTTAGGGTTGTTTCTAATCTACGGTCAGTTGGATCTTTTAAGGAGGCTGAACCAGGGGCAGGCAAAACTATTTCCTTAGACAGCCGAAAAACTGAAGTGTCTATCATTGGGGGTGTCTCCCATTTGTGCCCGTCATCCTCAGGGAAAGGGTATGCTACACGTATCCTTCTGGGAAGGGTAAATTTCTTCTCTGGGTTAGCCCGGGATTCTTCAAAGAACGCATTCAAATCCTTTGAAGGAGGAAAATGCACAACCTGCTTTTTATTTAATTTTCCTCAGGGACCAGTGTTGTTTCAGGAAACTCCAACACTTCCTTTATAGCAACTACAGTGTATGCTTTTGGCTAATTTGGGGTCTACCCCTCTCAAATCCCCAGTGTCGACGTCAGAGTCGGAATCTGTGTCTGTGTCCCCTTGCATTATTTGGGCCAGAGACCTTTTCTGGGAACTGGATGGGACCCAAGTGGATGATATGGAGGGGTCAGTAAACAGTGCATCCTCCACAGACTGCCTCCAATATTAAGTCTGTTGTTCAGACTCAGAGAATTTTTTTTTTTGCAACATTCTCACCCACTCTGGCTCCTTCTGAGAGGGAAGGGCCACCACATTACCCTCTTGTGTATCTAAAATGGGTTCTTCCTGGGAAGAACCCTCCCCAATGTCTGACATGTTACACACTTGTACACACACACACACACACACACACACACACACACACACACACACACACACACACACACACCCCTATCACACAGGGGAGCTATTGGGGACAGACCCACACTAAAGTCTGTCAGAGAGACACAGAGGGATCTGCCAGTCCACACACTGTGCCTTATTGTGAATTGTGGAAATATTACCCACTTACAGCGCATATACCAATAATAGGCCCACAGACCTAATTATAATGAACACTCTCTGCCCCTTCTATAACACCCTGTACTTGTATCAGCGTTGTCATGAGGAGAAACAGCGTTCAGGAGCTTCACACTGGAGTTTCTGCAGGAGAAAATGGCACCCAGTGAGTGTTCTGGCAAGTCTGAGGAGAAGCCCCGTCCCTCAGCCTCAGTAATGTAATATTTATACTGGCTGGTGATGGCACATCAGCAGCTGTACATGTATGTACCCTTTTTGCCAGTGAGAGTAAGGTTTTAAAACATGCCCTCAGAGCGCGCCCCCCTCGCGCTCTGCACCCTTGTGCTGAGAGACATGGCGTGCACTGCACGTATACCTGTATGCCGCCAATGATGACTGGCGAATCCCCTCTCTGCAGGACTCCGGTAATATACTCACCAGGCTTCTGACTTCTTGCTCTGTTAGAGGGTGGCGGCAGTGCTGTGGGAGTGAACGCTGGCCAGGCTTGGGCTGTGTTCAGTACCCTTCAGGAGCTAATGGTGTCCTGTCAGCGGAAGCAGAAGCATTAACTTATTGAGAAGTTGGTTCCTACTCCCCCCCCCTAAGTTCCACGAAGCAGGGAAGCTGTTGCCATCAGCTTCCCTGTAAAATAAAAAAAACCTAAGAAAGTATTTTTTCAGCAAAGCTCTGTAAAGCTCCACTAGTGTGCATCCAGTCTCCTGGGCACATTTTCTAAACTGAGGTCTGGAGGAGGGGCATAGAGGGAGGAGCCAGTTCACACTGTTGAAAAGTCTTAAAGTGCCGAAGGCTCCTGCGGACCATCTATACCTACCCCATGGTACTAAAATGGACCCCAGCATCCTCTAGGACGTAAGAGAAATATATATATAAATTTGAAAGCCCTCACTCACTCACTCACTTACTCATCACTAATTCTGTTACTTCCCAATATGTTAGAAAGTTGAAAATTAACATAGGTATTCTTCATGTGGGAAATAGGAAAACTACGTAATTAGAATTTTAATAAACCTCCCCTAAGGGGATGAATAGGGGGTTGACATAATGACATCATTACCGATGCGTGACTTGCGTTGCGTGAACGATAACACTTTTTACCGTATCTGCTATGGGTGCTCCTTGGGTAACACCAGGAACCATGGATTAATATTTATTACATTAAGACATCTCAAATTTATATCTCTATAGATTTAACAAATTTTTAACACTCATTCATATTTACAACCGTGAAAATAAAAAACTCCGTTGCAAAGAATGGGTAGAACAGCTAGTATAATATATTTTGGTTATAGTTTAAATAAAGTGTTTCCTTGCTCTTCCTTGCCAAATACATGTTTTGTTCATCAGTGGGTATGTACTTTTTATGATTCCGCAACAATGTATCTACACCATGATGTGTTTTGTACAATGGGTTCTACTTGTGCAACACAGGGACTGATCAGAGCTACACACAACGCCCTTGTTCACGAACTGTAGTTGAGCAATTATTTTGCAGCTGTGCATGCACTAACATTCCTAGAAACTCCTACGGAGCATGTATTACACGTGCAAAGCTCTGCTGAGAGCGAGATGTACAGTATCAGAATTGCTCTGGTAGAGGGATGGGTGTTGAGGAGTGGTGGCTGCACGCAAGAATAGTCTGTGTAGTGTGTGTGTAATATGCATGTCACTGCAACCAGCTTTGTATACAGAGGCACAGTCACAGGCATAAGAGGCCACAGTCAGATAGAGACACTGCACCATCCACAGGGCTGGAGGAGGTTTCCATGGTGTGACCGATGCTATCGTATTAGGACACACCAATTGGTCTTACAGCATGTACAGGTGGGCATCTCAGACCTTGCACATTCAGCAACACAGACAGTGAGAAGGGAAGTAGTTTGTATTGGCATTTATATAAAGTCACAGATGGGCGGCCGCCAGTAGATGCTGCTGCTTGAGCTTCTGTGTCCGACTCAGAATCAGGCCTACAGTGACAAGGCTTGGTTACCTTCTTCTGGGTTTGTTATGTTCCGTTAATGTATACTATATCCTGCTTTTTCCTTACGCAGTATGGCATAACTTATGAGTTGTTGTGAAGTGACTAATTAACCGCCTTTTTGCACATACTTGCCTACTTCTGAAAACTAGAATCAGGGAGATTACAGTAGGATCAGTAGCGGATCTTGCCACGGGCAAGCAGGACTTTTGCCCGGGGCGCCGCCTTCCGGAGGGCGCCGCACCATGGCAAGATCCGCTACTGTGCCCCCCGCTGTGAAGGGAACTAGACGCTACCCGTCTAGTTTCCCTTCGTGGAGAGGACCGTTGCTTTGCGGTGCGCGATGACATCACTGCGCACCGCACAGCATTGTAGGACTGGCACAGACGCTAGGGGTCATGATTGACCTCTAGTGTCTATGCTGTGCTATGGGAGAGACGCCATGATGTCTCTCCCAAAGATCCGAGGAGAGGAGCGGCGCCCAAAGATCCGAGGAGAGGAGCGGCGCCGGCGGAGGTTTGCAGCGGTCGGGACTCAGGAGCGGGGATAGTAAGTATTCATTTATTTATTTATTTTTAAGCGGCGCTACTGGGGGCACAAATGGGTGCGCTACTGGGGGAACAACTCTACAGAGGGCGTAACTGACCATGCCCCTGTATGAAGCCACGCCCCTATTTTCTACCCGGGGCGCCACAAGGGCCAGAACCGGCCCTGAGTAGGATGTGCTATGCGAAGCGCGGCGAGCTGCCGAGGGGGTGTGTCATACTCTGCCCAAAGTGTCTAGTTCCACAAATGGTCGTGTCTATGCTTGTTGCGAGATATTTCTATATAATATTAGTAACAATATATTTTGGAAAGGTTTGCAAGTTTTGATACTAACATTGCTGTCTGCAGTGTGGGGTTTCTTGTTTGCAACTATATATTTGTTGTGATATTTCTTTTCTTCTCACTCAGCACAATATAGACGATGCCTATGCAATAAATTACAAATGCAATTTGACCTTGTGCGAATTCATCCCTTTATATACGTAAATTATGATTTTGGTGTATTAGATGTTATTTTATTGTGGACGATAAACTGTCCGCATCTTGAAGGTCCTACCTATATTTATTGGATGTGCTGTTTTCCATACCATTACAACATTAACTAAATCATTACGGACACCATATACTCTAATTAAACAAATGTGTTTAACTAAATAAAGATTACTAACAACAATTCTTACCCTAACAGCTCACTAGCAGCAACAGCACGCTATGGATGAGTGCACAGCAGCACAGATGAGAGTACCTTGCTGTGTCTGATCATGTGCTGCTGTCTCTCTCTGCTGTCAGGGGTTCCCACAAGGGGAGATGAGAGTCATCAGCAGTGGCTACTGAGCAGCTACAGCAAATCACTTACAAAGAAACTCCTTAGTGTCACCCCTGGCAGAATCTGAAGAATCCAAGCGATGTGACCTACAAAGCAGGGCAGAAGGAGATTTATGGTTGAAAAGCAGTGCTGAAAGTAGGGTGGTACAGAGTACCATTAAGAAATATGGTGGTGGTACTCAGTACCACCAGCCCACCACTGGGGCATAATTTATAAGGGGCATTTTTGTGTGTGGGACATAAAATGGTGTCCGTGGCATAACTGTGTGTGGCATAATATGTAATAGGCATTACGGTGTGTGGTATAATATGTAATGCATTAGGATGTTGGCATAATGTGTAATGGGCATTACGTGTGTGGCATAATGTGTGATGGGCATTACAGTGTGTGGTATAATGTCTAATAAGCATTACGGTGTGTGGCATAATGTGTAATAAGCGTTACAGTGTGTGGTATAATGTGTAATAAGCATTACGGTGTGTGGCAAAATGTGTAATAAGCGTTACAGTGTGTGGTATAATGTGTAATAAGCATTACTGTGTGTGGCATAATGTGTAATAAGCAGTGTGTGGTATAATGAGTAATGGGCATTACAGTGTGTGGCATAATGTGTAATAAGCATTACGGTGTGTGGCATAATGTGTAATAAGCATTATGGTGTGTGGCATAATGTGTAATGGGCATTACGGTGTTTGGCATAATGTTTAAGGAGCATTACGGTATGTGGCCATGCCCCTTTTGTTAAGTAGCCACTCCTCTAGTTTTGTGTGACCACGCCCCCCTCAAGATGTGTGACCACGCCCATTTTTTTTACTATCAGTACCACTAAGAAAAAAATTCTACTTGCACCACTGCTGAAAAGGGAGGGTAGGCAACTATGTTTTAGCACCATTTTGTGTATTATATATACATAGACTTCTAAGCCATAGGCCTATCTAAAATTAAAAACGCCTATGACTAGTCTGCCCAAGGATGTACTAAACTTTAATCATCTGCTATAGCCCATCTCCTATATAAGAGCCCAGATCTGTGACTCTGCCTGTGTGTATAGCGCTGGGTGTGGCTAGGAGTTCTCATTTGGTTAGCAGCAGGTCTATCACACCCAGTCCACAGCTGATTGAGTGAGAAACGCCCTCCCACACAGGTTACATCCAATGGGAGGCTCTGCCTTTTGGTTGCTGTGTGTTCCCAAAGCAGGATTAACAATGGGGCTGATGGAGCTGAAGCTCCAGGTCCACACCCCAAAATAGGCCATCTGCATCAACATACTCTCCAACAATTTACACATAAAAATCGGTACAAATTCGAAAAGGGGGCGTGGTCACGGGTACAGTGGCGTGGCCACGCCCCTTTTCCTATACTTTCAATGGACATTTGGAGAGCCAAAAATCGATACAGAACAGAAAAAAAGGTACTGTACCTGCCAAAAAGGTACAGTTGGAGGGTATGCCACTGCATCTGCAGCAAGTCTCTGTGCTGTAGATAGGGGGCAAAAAAATCCTTTTACTGCAGCGTCCTATGTCCTGCTGCCAGTCAGCCTGCCCCTCCGCCATCAACAATCCCCACTCCCTAGCCGTGGCGCAGGTAGAACAAAAGCTGCTGCAGCCACTGGCATAGATGTGTATGAAAGCGGCGCAGCGGAAGGCTTTCATAGCCCTCCCTGCGGCGCATACTCTCTGAGCCTCGGAGCCTCCTCTGCGCGTGATGTCAAAGAAGTGCCTCCCCGCCACAGCCGCACCCAGATCCCCAGACCCCCTAACTCCGCAACACAGCACCTGGGCTGCCGGCCTGGAAGCCCCGAGATGGCTAATGTAATAGATAGAGTGGGTGATATAACGGAGGGTAATGTCTGGACACTGAATCAATGTAAAAGGTGAAAGTGCTGTGCAGTGCAGTGGGTGTGCAGTGTCACTGACACTGCACAGCGCTCTCACCTTTTACATTGATTCAGCGAGTCAGTCAGTTCTGCCAGCCAATCACTATTGTTAGCGCCGGTGTCCCAACGCGCCGCATTACAGGGAAGTAGACACACTAAATAAACTACACCTCCCAGCAGCCCTTAGCGCCAAAGCATTAAGGCCTGCTGGTAGCTGTAGTTTATTGAGTGCATCGCCTTCCTTGTAATGCGGCGTGTTGGGACACCGGCGCTAACAATAGTGACTGGCTGGCAGAACTGACTGCTGACTGGCTGGCAGAACTGACTGTAAAAGGGGCTCTACCTGGTGTAGTGGCGCTACTGTGCAGTGTAATTTGAATAATGGAGACTACTATGCACTGTAGTATGAATTGGTATTATTTTGTGGCCACGCCCCTTCCCCATGAAGCCACGCCCCTATATATTTTGCACTGACCCTCTCTTGCGTGGGGGGGAGGGGCGCCAATGCCGTTTCTTGCACACAGCGCTAAAATGCCTAGTTACGGCACTGCGTCTATCTGCCATGTCACAGGTTTGGGTTTAAAAAATGACAGTTAGGAGCTGGTTGGTTGGTACTTTGGAATAGATGCATTAAGCCTGGAGAAGTAATAAAGTGGAAAGTGATAATGCACCAGCCAGGTAGCGTCTGTTTCAAACCCGGCCTGAAACTTGACAGTTAGGAGCTGATTGGCTGGTGCCACACGGTTGGCCATAAATCATAAGTATTAAATTGTATTTCTATTTTCCACGCAAAATAATGTAATTTTTGTATTTTTACATATTTAGGGAGACATTGGGGCTGATAGTGTAGAGGGTTTAAATGTCTACATGGCACTGGCCACATACACACAGCACTGTCCACACCCACACAGCACTGTCCACAACCACACAGCACTGGTCACACCCCCTCTGCTTCTCATAACAGGCCCTTAAACATTTTCAGTGGGTGACAGGCAGTGGGTGACACCACGGAGGGAGTGACTGGTGGTTGGTGACAGGAAGCGGTTGACACTAGGGAGAGAGTGACTGGCAGTGGGTGACATAATGTATATTACAATTTAACTACTTGGCCTAGTCCTCCTTGGGATTTATGCCAGGGCCTGTCACGAGATACCTGGCGCCGGTGGCAAAGTCAGTCTCGCTGTACAGAGAGAAAGATGTGGTCGGAATAATGGGGAGAGTAGAGGGGAGGAGCTGGGAGGAGAGGGAGTTGTGACCCCTCCTCTCCCTCTGGCCAGACTGTCACTGCGCTAAGGCAACAGCTGAGGCTGCTCACTAATTTCTGGGGGAGTGGCTGCTGATGGCTCAGAGCAGGGACCGACGGCGGGTGGCAGTGGCACAAAATGAGTCAGTGTGACTCAATGTAATGCTGTGGACCCCTTGATGGGGGTGGGCATAGATGAAATGCACCAGCTGCATTGCTGCTAGTTCCGCCACTGTATATCTATATCTATATACATTATATATATATATATATATATATATATACTTACAATGCCTGGGGAGCACGAGTCCTGATGAAGAACAAGAGAACAAGAGAAGCCTATTGCCAAGAGGGAATGAAATCCTGGCAGACAGGATCCTGACAGTAAGGAGACCAATAGTGGGGTCCAGAAGTTCAGAATAAACACATTCTCCCTACCCTTAACCTCCCCCTCACACTGCCTAACTCTAAGCTCCCCTGCAACCTCAAGAATAGTGCTAAGAATATGCTGGGGTGCCCGGCCTATTTTATTAGTCCCAGACCCACAATTTCTGATGGCAGCCCTGCTCACAGCCCTCATGACTGCAAGCTTGCCAAATGCCTAACTCTGTACTGGCAGTGAATCGCTCCATCGGTGAATGATAGATACTGCTTGCAAAATTCTTGTGGATGATATCTTTGTCTGGGTTTGTACCATGCAGAACGCCTGAAATGAGAATTGCTCAAACTAAAATTATTTTTAGCACTTATATATTTGTTTGCATAAAGTTCCAGGAGTTTATCTGTGGCTTTTAATCATTGAGATCAACCATCAGCCACTGATAACCATTCTGTGCAAGCCACTGCATATTGTAACTGTTCGCATACAAGGGTTCATGCTTAAGCTACATTGTTCTAGCCTAGATGAGGTCTACAAGAGCAGCAAGGAGCTCCATGTAGCCGATGCATTGCCCCATACTCAACTACCCCTATTTGATGTTCCAAATGGCGATGATGATTTTGATGTCATATTGTTTAATGACTTATCTACTAGTATTAGTAAACGATCATCTCTGTCTGCTGCTCTGCCATTGCCACCGGTTCACCTCCTGCTCTGTCCTGCCCAGCCCTACTCAATTCCTGACCCCCCTCCCCACGTTTGCTTACTACTCAATTTCCCCTAAACACACACTCCTGCTCCCATACTTAACATGTTTCTGGTGGCACATTCCTCCTCTCCTTGTTCCTGCTAGGCTAAGGTCTATCCCATCTCCCTAGCACTGGGAGCCGTTGTGGCATGTGCATGTTAAAGATAAAATAGACATTGTTATTATCATGATTATTATTATAATGGTTCATTAGTATTATTATTTATTAATAATTAGCTAGCACTTGCAGATACAGTTTAACAGCCATATACAGGCTGGTAATTAAAATGATGCCTTCAGTTGATACCAGGTTAGACAAACAAATAAAGATCCTACCAGGAAAGCTATATTAAATAGTTTATATGATCTACTCTACCTATATTATTTATTTATTTAGTTATTTATTTATTTCTTTTATGACTTTAAATTTTTATTTTTTTTAAATGATCATATTGTGTGATTTGTCATTAACATCTGCGTTGGTTTAGAGGGATTTAAGGATTATGCGACAGCCTCAGGTTGAATAACGCTGTCACTATTTAGATGGTTTACCGATTAGAATTTGACCTTTTCCATTTGGCAGAGCGTGCTTTAATTGGTGTCCAGTATGCATATCAGGAGGGAATACATGAACTTGCATTCAAAACTTAATTACAGAATTTTCCGAAATGTCATTTCAAAAGATGTGTTTAAATAAATTAATAACAATGATATCAAAGTTGGAAATATTTTTTAATTAAACTACACAAAGTAACTAGGTCATTTATTTCTCTCGTACCACTTTCAGACAGAAAAATCTCAAAAACCCGGATTTTTCCCGGTTTCGTGAAACTGGGAAAAACCCGGGTTACAGTCCCTTACCCCCTTTCACACAACACATTTAACCCGGATAATTCCCGGGTCGACCCCTTTCAGACAGAACCCATGTCAGCCCTGCAATAGACTTGTGTGTCATAAGAAATGGACTGTAACATAGGAACATAGAATCTGAGGTTGAAAAAAGACAATTGTCCATCAAGTTCAACCTATTTGTGGTCTCCTATGCACGATGATTAGTCTAAAATTAGGACTGATGCTGATTTCAGCCGTTGCATTTTATCCCTTTTTATAGTAACAATAGTGAGTGACTATGCACCATACTCCTAGCTATCCTTATTCATGAGGAATTTATCTAAATCATTCTTAAAGGTGTTGACAGAGTCTGCCATTACAACTCCCTCAGGCAGGGAATTCCAAACACGTATTGTCCTTACAGTGAAAAAGCCTTTACGACGTATTGTGCGGAATCTCCTCTCTTCTAACCTGAGCGAGTGTCCACGAGTCCTATGTGGTGATCTGGCCAAAAACAGGTCCCGCGCTAGCTCTGTGTATTGTCCCCTTATATATTTGTAGATGTTGATCATATCCCCCCTTAGTCTCCTCTTTTCCAATGTAAACATTCCTAGTCTTTCAAGCCTTTCATTGTATTCCATCCTCTCCATGCCCTTAATTAGTTTAGTTACCCTCCTCTGAACCTTTTCTAGCTCCAGGATATCCTTTTTGTAGTACGGTGCCCAGAATTGTACACAGTATTCAAGATGTCGCCTCACTAGTGATTTATATAATGGGAGTATAATACTCTCGTCCCTTGCATCAATTCCCCGTTTTATGATGCTAGTATCTTATTAGCCTTCTTTGCTGCCATCCTACTTTGGGAACTGCTGCTTAGTTTGCTATCTATGAGAACACCTAAGTCTTTTTCCAGTACAGTATCCCCTAATTTTACCCCATTCAGTATGTAGGTGTTATTTTTGTTCTTGCTACCACAGTGCATTACCTTACACTTGTCTATGTTGAAGCGCATTCTCCATTTGGCTGCCCATGCTTCTAATTTAACTAAGTCGTTCTGAAGAGACTTAGCATCCTCCTCTGTATTTATAGCCTTACACAATTTAGTATCATCTGCAAAAATTGACACCATGCTCTCTAGACCTTCTGTTAGGTCGTTAATGAAAATGTTGAACAATAGCGGTCCTAATACCGAGCCTTGTGGCACACCACTTAACACTTCAGTCCAATTTGAAAGAGATCCATTAACCACAACGCGCTGCTCTCTATTAACTAACCAATTCTTGACCCAAGTGCATATAGAGCTTCCTATCCCTATTTCTTGTAGCTTGTAGATAAGCCGCATGTGTGGTACTGTGTTGAAAGCTTTGGCAAAATCTAAAAAGATTATATCCACCTCTTTACCCTGATCGAGGTTTGCACTTACTGTTTCATAAAAACCAAGTAAGTTGGTTTGACAGGATCTATCCTTCACGAATCCATGTTGATTCCTTTTAATGATTTTATTGGCTTCAAGGAACTTCTGAATACTATCCCTTAGAATGCCTTCCAGTACTTTCCCCACTATAGATGTAAGACTAACTGGTCTATAGTTTCCCGGTTCAGCTTTACTTCCCTTTTTGAATATAGGCACTACTTCCGCTATACGCCAGTCTTTGGGAAACATACCTGATATAACTGAATCCTCAAAGATCAAAAATAGCAGTCTTGCAAGTTCAGAGTGAAGCTCCATTAGAACCCTTGGGTGAATTCCATCGGGCTCCGGTGACTTATTAATCTTTAAATGTTTTAATCGGTCACAGACTACCTCCTCACTTAAATAAGTACCTATCAGTAGGATATTCTCATTATTGAGGTTGTGTGTTATTCCCATAATTGGGTCCTCTCTAGTAAATACTGTTGAAAAAAATTCATTACGTATGTCCGCTATGTCATTATCATTTTTTATTAAGAGTCCCGACTTGTCCTTTAAAGGGCCTATACTCTCCTTCTTTAATCTCTTGGTATTAATGTATTTAAATAATTTTTTGGGATTCGCTTTGCTTTCCTTTGCTACTAGTTTTCTGTTTCTACTTTAGCCGCTCTTATTTCTTTTTTGCATATTTTGTTACAGTCCTTATAGTGCTGAAATGATTCCGCATTCCCATCAGATTTGTATTTTTGAAATGCTCGCCTTTTCTTGCCCATAAGTTCCTTTATTTTTTTATTAAGCCACATCGGTTTATTATTTTGAATCCTTTATTTGCTGCTCGTAGGAATAAACTTGAGAGTATTTTTTAGCTAGTAGTGAATTTAATACATCCCATTTCTCTGTAGTATTTTTTCCTAGAAACAAACCTTCCCAATCAATATCCCTTAGAGTTTCCCTCATCATTTCAAAGTTGGATTTACTAAAGTTTAGAGTCCTAGTTGAACCAGTATAGGACTCTTTATGAAAACTTACATTGAATGTGACCTTATTGTGGTCGCTGTTTCCTATGGGCTCCCCCACTTCAATATCTGATACCAATTCCCCATTGTTTGTTAATACCAGGTCTAAGATTGCATTGTACCTGGTGGGTTCCTCAATTAGTTGAACTAAGTAATTATCATTAAGTGTGTTTAGAAACTTATTACCCCTAGCAGTATCACATGAATCGTTTTTCCAGTTTATGTCTGGATAGTTAAAATCTCCCATCACTACTATGTCACCTACTCCTGCTGCTCTTTCAATTTGCCTCAGTAACAATTCCTCATCAGATACATTACTACCAGGCGGCCTGTAGCATACCCCCAATACTAACTTATTTATTCCCTTTTCGCTACATGCAATTTCTACCAATAGCGTCTCAACCGTATCTACAGTCCCCTCCTGCAAATCCTCCCGTAATCAGGTTTAAAAATGTTTTACATAAAGACACCTCCCCCCCCACCCTTTTTATTTAGTCTGTCTCTCCTAAACAGCGTATAGCCTTCTAGGTTGACTGTCCAATCATGAGATTCGTTTTTATGGCACACAGAGATGAGGTCATGAAAAGTGGGTGGCGACTGATCACAGCATTGCATTAACCATGGCTGACGAGTTACTGCTGAGTAGCCCGGAGTTCCTGGCTTCTTGCTGTTTTTTGCTGTTTCACACAGCGAATGAAAGCCTGATGCAGCTGCTAGCACTGTGTTACCTGGCACAGTCTTATGCCAGGAGGAGAAGGGAGCAATTTCTGGTGGAGAGGGCTAATACTCCGCCATACTCCCTGACCTCTTCCTCCTTCCAATGCGCCATGCTGTCTCCCTCCGTCTCCCCTGCAGCACAATTATGACCCAGCGCCAGTGCCACGCCCACTCAGCCAATCAGAGAGACCCTGCTGCTCAGCCAATCGCCAGTGCCCTGCCAGCTCAGCCAATAAGTTCTGTTAACCGCGACCCGTTTCTAAAATACCGGGTCGGACCCTTTCAGACATCCGGCAACCCGTGTATGAGCCGGGAAAAACCCAGGTAAAAACCTGGGTCGAATTCCTGGGAACTCAGTCCCGTGTTGACCCCTTCAGACAGAAAAAAATCCAGGGTCGATCCTTCACGAGCCGGGAAATTACCGGGTTATTTTCTCTGTCTGAAAGGGGTATCAGTCATGTGCTTGAGTAAATTTGTATAAAAAATACAAATACAGTTTATAAACATTAGATATATATTTATTTACCCCAGTACATATGGGGGTGAAATACTCACCAAGTCAGAACATTAATTAGCTTATTTTTGAAAGCATATTCAGGGGCAGCTTAACCCTAGCCCTCCCCTTAGAGCCTAACCCCCACCCTGGTACTCACATCTGGGATGTGCTGAGATTCTTACCGTTTGCATACCACTTTCGATTTATGACTGTCAAAATTTTAACCATATCCCATTTAGGGATAAACCAAGTGATTCCTCTGCCTCAGACTTGGAACAGCGCCACCTCACCCTGCACCTTCCAGGACATCTATCAGAGCTGGAAAAAATGACCAAGCTAACACATGCCTTACTGGTTACTACTTTACTATTATGCATAAATAAACACAAGTATCTAAATCCCAGAGGTTAAGGTTTACAAAGTGCACTCCATATCCTCTTCAAAATGCCTTGTTTTTTACATCGGCACACCTGAATGGTCTTTGTGGATCACACCTGGGTGTATGCTACTATAGTTACTCTAAAAGTGTAGCATGGAGGAAAAATCTACATTGGCGCATTGTGCAAAAGTGTAAATGTTGGAGCCAAGGTAATAATCAGACTAGGGCCATTCTGGGAGAAGAGATTTTTGCCACCACGGTGGTCCCAATAAAAACATTACTAAACATGTATTTAATGAAAGGGTTGGTACTAAAAATGTTGGAGCTTGGACTATGATGTGGTCTTTACACTCTACATCACTGCTGGATGGACCATTAAAGTCATCAGTGCAAAGGAAAGGTCTTTTGTGGTTATATCAGGGGTACCACTATGAACCAACAGGGTGAGACCATAACAACATTTAATAAATGCTCATATTTGACACATTTGAACTCACTATTTTGCAACTATATATCATACTTGTCAACTATTCCCCTTAGGTATCAACAAGGTGTTTGCACAGCTGCTTAGAGGGGTCATGCGTCTGGGTACTGAGCTGGAATGGTCAAACTGTGGAGGCATGCCCCCTATACATTTTTTTACCAGCTCTACAAAAGGGGACAATGTCCCCTCATTAGCTGAAAGGGACCAGGCTGGGCCCTTCCAACAAACCCAGGCTCGGGTAATTAGTAAATGCCCGCACACTCCTTGGGCACCCCTGGGAGGAGGTCTAGGGTGGAGGGGCAGGTGTGTTGCAGTGATTTGCATTATCACACTAGTTCTCTGTTCTCTTCTAACTCATGAGCAAGCCATGTAAAGCTGACCATGGGAGAAGCAGCTGGTCCTGTAGCGCTGATTTCTCTTATGTCCTAGAAGATGCTGGGGTCCACATTAGTACCATGGGGTATAAACGGGTCCCTTGGGAGCCATGGGCACTTTAAGAGCTTAATAGTGTGGGCTGGCTCCTCCCTCTATGCCCCTCCTACCAGACTCAGTTTAGAAAATGTGCCCGGTGGAGCCGGTCACAGCTAGGGGAGCTCCATAGGAGTTTTTCTAGTTTTATTATTTTTAATTAGAGTTAGGCACAGGGAGGCTGCTGGCAACAGCTTCATGGGACTTAGGAGGGGAGTAGTGTCCAACCCTTTGAGGTTAATGGCCACTATCTCCAGTGACAGGACATTAATCTCCTGAGGGTGATGATCGTTAACCCCTGCCACCCCCTAACAGAGCCAGAAGATCGCGGTGGTGAGTTAGTCACTGGCAACCCGACAAGCGGGGAACCGGTGTGAATGGCGGCTATAGGATGGGAGCGCAGTACTGAAGCTGCGCTCCAGAGGCTCAGCGGTACTGCAGTGTGGCGCTGTGAGGGGTGCCCTGGGCCAGCGCAATACCCTTATAATGGTCGCTATCTCTATCAGGGTCTCTGAACTGCTGCTAGACACTAACCTCAGGCCAGTATAAAGAATTTCAAGTGCGGGAAGATGCACCATTTTCGGGGGCGGAGCTTCTCCTCAGAGCGGATCCAGCAGCTCACCAGCACCATTTACTCCATGCAGAAATCACACAGCAACGCTGACAGTGAACGTTGACCCTCCACAGACCTCCAGTCATCCTGTGCGGTATCAGGGGGTTATAAAAGGGGGGGAGAGTGCATTCTAACTGTGTAGTCTATTAAGGGTACACAGTCTGCACCAGACAATTATTTATAACGGTCTACTGCGGTGCTGGGTGTGCTGGCTCCATTATCTCTGTGTCCATCTGAAGGTACTTTGGGAAAACTGTGTCTGACATTTTCCTGTGTATGGGTGTATGTAAATCTCACATTACTATGTCCAGGGACTCTGTATCTTGTGCTGCAGAGTATGTATCTTCACCAGAGGAATCCATTCCATGTACTCAGGAATGTAATATTATGTCTCAGCCTCCCGAATCCGAACCCCAGTGGGTGGCTTCAATTAAGGGAATGATATCCCAAATTTCTACTAGGATTGTGCATTATGAGACTGAAGCACAGGTTTTAAAATAATCTGTGGAGGTTTTATCTGGTTCTGTTCCCACTACCTCAAATTCCCCTTGTATATTACCAAAGAAACGTTCGCTTGCCCAGATTATGCAGGTCGACACAGATACCGACTCTGACACAGCAGACAGTGAGGGGGGATATGCGGGAGGGGGGGGGGGTGAGGCTTCCCTTGCAAAAGGAGTACAGCTCATTATTGAGACCATTAGGGATGTGTTACACATAACTGACAAACCACCTGAGCAGGTTGAGGAGGCTTACTTTACTTACAATAAGAAAGCCTCCCTGACCTTCCCTGCATCTAAGGAATTAAACGCATTATTTGAAAAATCCTGGGAAAACACAGAGAAAAAATTCCAGATCCCAAAAAGGGTTCTTGTTGCTTTTCCTTTCCCTGAGGAAGATAGGAAAAAGTGGGAAAACCCACCTATAGTGGACGCTTCTGTATCTAGACTGTCTAAAAAGGTGGTGTTGCCTGTCCCTGGGTCTACCGCTTTGAAAGAACCGGCAGACCACAGGATTGAGACTACGCTCAAATCCATATACACTACGCTCAAATCCATATACACTGCGTCAGGCGTGGTGTTAAGGCCCACTATTGCCTGCGCATGGATTTCTAAAGCCATAGTTAAGTGGTCAGGCACATTGCTAGAGGAATTAGATTCTCTGGACAGAAGTGACGTTGAATTGTTTTTACATAACATACAGGATTCTGTGTGTTTCATGGTGGAGGCCATGTAGGATCTGAGTCATCTGAATGTTATGATTCCAGCACTCTGGTCAGAGGAGATCTTATGGCAAGGACCGGAGCACTGGAACGGAATGCTGGGGAAGGGAGCAGGACAGGAAAATAGCCCCTGGCGCCCTAACTCTGTTGTCTCACCCGTGTTGTCAGAAATCCCCTGCGAGACTATGGTTTCTTGAGCCCTTGGCAGCCGCGTTTGAAGGGCGGATTATGTCTGCCCAACTTCGATGCCCCCCGGTCTTAATGAGAGACAAAGGGAAACCCGAGACAGGGTGATAACAAGAGGCCCTCTAACTAAACAACCAGGCCAGGGGCTAAGCAAACTCAAAACTATAATATGTGCGGAGAAACCGCCAGGGAAAAGGACAACCAAAATATCCACTTGTCCAATTCTCCTACCCGGCACCGCCGAGTACCAGAGAGGACTTGTGGAAGCGGAACCCTCCGCAAATGCTCCAAACACCAAATATAAAAGGTAAAGCAGCTGAGCCGCAACACACGGCAGAGCCGCAACTCACGAACACCACTGGATATAAACGGTGATCAGACAGGACTCCAGGGAACGAGATGACCTCTTGGGATGAGATGACAACTCCCGAATACCGGACTTCTGAGGACTGGAATGACCGGATACAGCAGGACTGTGGAAACAGACTCTCAGCAAACAAAGGCAGCATGCAGGAAGCTATTACCGGCGTCTGTGAGAAGCCCTGGGAGTGTATTTAACAAGGAGTCCTCCAATCAGCTGCTAAAGGCTGATTAGAATAAATGCCGTGCAGCTGCCTTGCTGCACGGCCAGAGAGCAGGTGAATATCTTAATTTCCTAAAGCCTAGCAACGGGGAACGCGGTCCACCAGTGGCGTCCCCGTTGCTAGGGTCCGTGCGGCTCAGCGCGCCCGGTGTCTAGCGTTGCTAGGGAGCCGGCGGCTGTACGCGCACGGCGTCTCTAGTTGCTAGGCGCCGGGCCGCGCAGACAAGCGGACCCCGGCGCCTAACAGTACCCCCCCCTTGAGGAGGGGTCAAGGAACCCCTAAAGCAAGGTTTCTGAGGAAATTCCCGAAAAAATGCCCTCTTGAGCCTCGGGGCATGAAGATCCTTATCCAGGACCCAAGACCTTTCCTCCGGGCCATAGCCTTTCCAGTGAACTAGAAAATACAGCCGACCCCGGGACAATTTGGAATCGAGAACCTTCTCTACCAAGAACTCCTGTTGTCCCTGTACATCCACTGGAGATCTACCCTGAGAGATCTTCAGAGGAAATCTACTGGAAGAAACGTATTGTTTCAACAGGGAACAATGAAACGTATTTCCAATCCTGAGAGATCTTGGTAAACGTAACCGAAAGGCAACTGGGTTGACTCTTTTAATAATAAGAAATGGCCCAATAAATTTGGGTCCCAGTCTAGCCGAGGATTGTCGAAGCCTGATGTTGCGAGTCGACAACCACACCCTATCTCCCACCTTAAAAGTGCAAGGACGTCGGAGCCTGTCAGAAAATTTCTTCTCTCGAAAGGCCGCTTTTCTGAGAGCAAGGTGCACCTTTTTCCAAATGGCTCTGAGATGGGAGGTTAAGGTTAGCGAGGAGACTGAGGAATGATGAAAAAAAGAATTAGCTCTGGGGTGAAAACCAAAAACTGAAAAGAATGGAGACTCTTTAGTGGAGGAATGACAAGAATTATTGTAAGCAAATTCAGCCAACGGAAGAAACTCGGACCAATCATTCTGGAGTTTGGCTGAATACAAGCGCAAATATTGTTTCAATGATTGGTTAACTCGTTCGGTTTGCCCGTTGGATTGTGGGTGGTAACCGGATGTTAACGACAATTTCATCTTCAATGAGGCACAAAAACATTTCCAGAATTGTGCGATGAATTGTGGACCCCGATCAGAAACAATATCAGTAGGCAACCCATGAAGCCTGAATAAATGGCGGAGAAACAAAACTGCCAACCCTTGGGCAGAAGGCAATCGGGGAAGAGCAATAAAATGAGCCATTTTACTAAAACGGTCCACTACCACCCATATGACTCGGAATCCGGCTGAAAGGGGAAGGTCAACCACAAAATCCATGGAAATATGAGACCACGGCCTGAGAGGAACATTTAAGGGCATAAGTTGCCCGATGGGCAAGGAACGGGGATCCTTATGCTGTGCACAAACCTGACATGAATAAACAAATTCCTTGACGTCTTTAGAAAGACCAGGCCACCATACTGAGCGAGAGACTAACTCCAATGTCTTAGAGACTCCTGGATGCCCTGAAACTTTGTTATCATGGAATTCCGTTAAAACAGTAGCTCTCAAAAACTCAGGGACGTAAAGACGACCAGCAGGAGTAATTCTAGGAGCTTGGTGTTGAAGCTGTTTTAACTGGGTAAATAAATCTTGTGTGAGGCCCGCCCAGATGACCGAAGATGGAAGTATGGGGGTAACAGGATTGTTATTGTGAACCGGAAGAAAGCTACGTGACAGGGCATCAGCCTTAGTATTCTTGGAACCAGGCCTGAAAGTGATTATAAATTTGAAACGCGTAAAAAATAATGCCCAACGTGCCTTCCGGGCATTAAGCCGTTTAGCCGATTCAATGTATTGCAGGCTCTTATGGTCAGTCAATACCGAAATAGTATGTTTTGCTCCCTCCTGCCAATGCCTCCACTCCTCGAAAGCCCACTTTACCGCCAGTAACTCCCGATTACCAACGTCATAGTTGGATTCAGCGGAGGAGAATTTCCTGGACATAAAGGCACAAGGATGTAACTCCAGAGACTCCGGATCCTTTTGAGAAAGGATAGCCCCCACTCCAACCTCCGAGGCATCAACCTCCACCACAAAGGGCAATTCCGGATTAGGATGTCTGAGGACTGGAGCCGAGACAAAGGCTTGTTTCAAGGCCCGGAAGGACAACTCAGCTTCACGTGACCAGTTGGTAGGATCTGCTCCTTTCTTTGTCAGAGCTACAATGGGAGCAACCAGGTCAGAAAAAGAATGAATGAACCTCCTATAATAATTCGCAAACCCTAAAAAGCGCTGAATTGCTTTTAAATTGGTGGGTTGCGCCCAACTAAGGATGGCCTGGAGTTTTTTTGGTTCCATGGAAAATTCCTGAGGGGAAATTATGTACCCTAAAAAAGATACTTCCATGACATGAAACTCACACTTCTCCAGCTTGGCATATAAATGATTTTCGCGTAACTTTTGAAGAACCAGACGCACCTGGGTAACATGTTGTTCCATTGATTCAGAAAAAATCAGGATGTCGTCTAAGTAAACGACCACGAATTTCCCTAGGAAGTCACGGAGCACATCGTTAATGAGGTCTTGAAAAACTGCCGGAGCATTGGACAGGCCGAACGGCATCACCAGGTATTCGTAGTGACCCGACTGAGTACTGAAGGCCGTTTTCCACTCATCTCCAGATTTAATTCGGATGAGGTTGTACGCTCCTCTAAGGTCAATTTTAGAAAAAATCACAGCAGAACGTAACTGATCAAAGAGTACAGAAATCAACGGCAAAGGATAGGTGTTTTTAACTGAGATCTTATTCAGGGCTCTAAAATCAATGCAAGGTCTAAGCGAGCCATCCTTTTTCTCCACAAAGAAGAAGCCTGCACTTAAAGGAGATTTTGATGGTCTAATAAATCCTTTCTCAAGGCTCTCCTTTACATAATCATTCATAGCCGCAGTTTCTGGCCCGGATAATGCATATAATCTTCCCTTTGGCAATGCGGCACCAGGAATTAACTCAATATCACAATCATAAGGCCGATGGGGAGGCAGAATGTCCGCATTGCCTTTGGAGAAAACATCAGCAAACTCCTGGTATTCCACCGGAATGAGTTCTGGAATGATAGCTGCTACTCTGACTGGAAACGTGATACATTCCTTATCACAAAAAGTACCCCATTGTGAAATCTCCCCCGACCGCCAATCAATGGTGGGATTATGAAAGGCCAGCCAAGGGTGACCCAGAACAACTGGAACTGCTGGGCAATGTGTAAGAAAGAACTCGATTTTCTCGGAATGTAGAGCTCCTACTGTAAGTAGTACAGGGGGTGTATGGAGAGAAATAATCCCATTAGACAGCGGACTCCCATCTAAGCCATGCATGATGACACACCTACCCAAAGGTAACTGAGGAATGCCTAAGGCCTTAGCCCAAGTTAAATCCATAAAGTTTCCTGCAGCTCCACTGTCAACAAAAGCCGACACCGAAGAACTGAGGCTGCCAAAGGAAACTTTAACTGGGACTAAAAGGGAGTTATTCGAGGAGATAAGCTGCAGACCTAGGTGAACCCCCTCACAATTCACCTGGTCAAAGCGTTTCCCGACTTGTTCGGACAATTACGAGCAAAATGTCCCTTACCCCCACAGTACAGACAAAGACCAGAATTTTGCCTTCTGGCTCTTTCTTCAGGAGACAGCCGGGAGAGACCCATCTGCATGGGCTCCTCTACGTCTTCAGGAATGGAATATACACACGGACTTGACCTTACAGGTGCTCCTTTTTCAGCCCTCCGCTCTCTGAGACGACGATCAATCTTAATAGAAAGCTCCATGAGTTTATCGAGAGTCTCAGGAGCGGGGTACTGAAGGAGACTGTCTTTTATAGACTCTGATAAGCCGAGGCGAAACTGACTGCGCAGGGCTGGGTCATTCCAGCCACAGTCGTTCGACCAACGGCGAAACTCCGTACAATAAACCTCCGCAGGATTTCTACTCTGTCTGAGAGCGCGCAACTGACTTTCAGCGGACGCCTCTCTATCAGGGTCATCATACAAGAGCCCTAAAGACTCAAAAAAAGCGTCAACTGACAACAATGCCGGATCCTCTGCTCTTAAACCAAATGCCCAGGTCTGAGGATCCCCCAGGAGCAAAGAAATAATAATCCCGACCCGCTGAGATTCAGTACCCGAGGAAGTCGGTCTTAAACGAAAATAAAGCTTACAGGATTCTTTAAAATTAAAAAACTCTTTTCTATCACCAGAAAAACGGTCAGGCAAATGCATCTTTGGTTCAGGGACTACCCTTGGGGAAGCTCGCAAAAGATCTTCCTGCGACTTCACCCGAAGAGAAAGATCCTGAACCATCTGAGTAAGTTCTTGAATCTGGCTGACTAAGAGCTGACCAGGATTTGGCCCTAAACCTGTTGGATTCATGAGGCCGATAAACTCTCACAAAACTGAATGAGAAAAAATTAAACCCTGTTTAATTTTAAGTTTTGGTATGGCCGGTAATAATGTTATGATTCCAGCACTCTGGTCAGAGGAGATCTTATGGCAAGCACCGGAGCACTGGAACGGAATGCTGGGGAAGGGAGCAGGACAGGAAAATAAGGAAAATAGCCCCTGGCGCCCTAACTCTGTTGTCTCACCCGTGTTGTCAGAAATCCCCTGCGAGACTATGGTTTCTTGAGCCCTTGGCATCCGCGTTTGAAGGGCGGATTATGTCTGCCCAACTTCGATGCCCCCCGGTCTTAATGAGAGACAAAGGGAAACCCGAGACAGGGTGATAACAAGAGGCCTTCTAACTAAACAACCAGGCCAGGGGCTAAGCAAACTCAAAACTATAATATGTGCGGAGAAACCGCCAGGGAAAAGGACAACCAAAATATCCACTTGTCCAATTCTCCTACCCGGCACCGCCGAATACCAGAGAGGACTTGTGGAAGCGGAACCCTCCGCAAATGCTCCAAACACCAAATATAAAAGGTAAAGCAGCTGAGCCGCAACACACGGCAGAGCCGCAACTCACGAACACCACTGGATATAAAACGGTGATCAGACAGGACTCCAGGGAACCAGATGACCTCTTGGGATGAGATGACAACTCCCGAATACCGGACTTCTGAGGACTGGAATGACCGGATACAGCAGGACTGGAAACAGACTCTCAGCAAACAAAGGCAGCATGCAGGAAGCTATTACCGGCGTCTGTGAGAAGCCCTGGGAGTGTATTTAACAAGGAGTCCTCCAATCAGCTGCTAAAGGCTGATTAGAATAAATGCCGTGCAGCTGCCTTGCTGCACGTCCAGAGAGCAGGTGAATATCTTAATTTCCTAAAGCCTAGCAACGGGGAACGCGGTCCACCAGTGGCGTCCCCGTTGCTAGGGTCCGTGCGGCTCAGCGCGCCCGGCGTCTAGCGTTGCTAGGGAGCCGGCGGCTGTACGCGCACGGCGTCTCTAGTTGCTAGGCGCCGGGCCGCGCAGACAAGCGGACCCCGGCGCCTAACACTGAATGCAAGTACGTCTTCCATGGCTGTCTCGGTACGCAGGGAACTTTTGCTGTGCCAATGGTCGGCAGATGCGGAATCCAGGAGAAGTGTGGAGAACCTACCCTTCACAGGTCAGGCTCTATTTGGGGAAGCATTGGATGCGTGGATTTCCACGGCAACCGCTGGTAAGTCAACCTTTCTTCCCTCAGCCACTCAGTCAACAAAGAAACCTTTTTCTTCATCCATGATGCAGTCCTTTTGGTCCGCAAAAGCTAAAAAGTCCAAGCCTCATACCACTTTCTTCAGAGGTGGTCGAGCAAAATCCAAAAGACTTGCACCTGCAGGTTCCCAGGAGCAGAAGCCTACCTCTGTCTCCTCAAAATCCTCAGCATGACGGTGGACCTCAAAGCCTGGAGATCGAGCAGGTGGGAGCGAGACTTAGACATTTCAGTCACGTCTGGGTGTCCTCCAGCCTGGATCCCTGGGTACAATTTATTGTGTCCCGGGGGTGCAGGCTGGAGTTTCAAGAGATCCCACCTCACAGATTCATCAGATCAGACTTACCAGCTTTGCTAACAGACAGGGCTATCCTACAGGAAGCCATTCAAAAATTGGAAAGGGCAGATGTCATTGTTCCGGTTCCAGCTCATCTGGAAAACAATGGTTACTATTCAAACCTATTTGTGGTACAAAAACCAGATGGTTCGGACAGACAAATTTTGAACCTGAAGTCGCTAAACCCTTATTTGAGGGAATTCACGTTCAAAATGGAGTCTCTGAGAGCTGTGATCTCAGGTCTGGAGGAGGGGGAATACCTGGTATCCCTGGATATCAAGGATGCGTACCTTCACATTCCAATCTAGCCGCCTCACCAGGCTTATCCAAGATTTGCACTGTTGGACTGTCACTATCAGTACCAGGCACTGCAATTCGGCCTCTCCACGGCACCAAGGGTTTTCACTAAGGTGATGGCAGAGATGATGGTTCTCCGCAGGCAGGGAGTAAATATAATTCCATATCTGGATGATCTGCTGATAAAAGTGTCATCCAGGGAGAAGTTGTTGCAGAGCATTCCTCTCACGACTCGTCTACTTTGGGATCATGGATGGATCCTGAATCTTCCAAAGTCACATTTGGAGCCGACAAGGAAATTGTCTTTCCTAGGGATGATCCTCAACACACAGGTGCAGAGGGTGTTTCTACCGGTGGAGAAAGCGTTGGTGATCCAATCAATGGTCAGGGATGTCTTCAAGCCTGCTCGGGTATCGGTCCATCAGTGCATTCGCCTTCTGGGTAAGATGGTTGCCTCCTACGAGGCTCTACAGTATGGAAGATTTCATGCACGGACCTTCCAACTGGATCTCCTGGACAAGTGGATCTCACCTACACATGTACCAGAGAATACGTCTGTCGCCGAAAGCCAGGATCTCACTCCTGTGGTGGCTACAACTGCCTCACCTTCTAGAGGGCCGCAGGTTTGGGGTTCTGGATCCTTCTAACCACGGATGCAAGTCTCAGAGGTTGGGGCGCAGTCACCCAAAGGGAAACCTTCCAAGGAAGGTGGTCAAGTCTGGAATCCATTCTTCCGATAAATGGCCTGGAACTAAGAGCCGTGTACAGCGGTCTTCTAAGAGCAGCACACCTTCTGCAAGATCAGGCCATTCAAGTGCAGTCGGACAATGTAACGACAGTGGCCTACATAAACCGAGAGGGCGGAGCAAAGAGCAGAGCTGCGATGTCAGAGGTAACGAGAATCCTCCTCTGGGCAGAAAAGCACCTGGTGGCGCTGTCAGCAATCTTCATTCCGGGTTTGGACAACTGGGAAGCGGACTTCCTCAGCAGGCACGATCTCCATCCAGGAGAGTGGGGCCTTCATCTGGAGGTGTTCGCAGAGTTGACAAGTCTTTGAGGTGTACCTCAAATAGACATGATGGTCTCACGCCTCAACAAGAAGCTTTGGCGGTACTGTTCCAGGTCAAGAGACCCTCAGGCTGTGGCGGTGGACGCTCTGGTAACTCCGTGGGTGTTCAAGTTGTTGTACGTGTTCCCTCCACTTCCACTCCCAAGGATTCTAAAGCTCGTAAAAAGAACAAAAGTTCAGGCGATCCTCATTGCTCTGGACTGGCCAAGGAGGGCTTGGTACGTGGATCTTCTGGCGTTACTGCTGGAAGATCCGAGGCCTATTCATCTTCGAGAGGACCTTCTGCAACAGGGGCCGTTCGCTTATCAAGACTTACCACGGCTACGTTTGACGGCATGGAGGTTGAGCGCCAGATCTTAGCTCGGAAAGGCATTCCCAGCAAAGTTATTCCTACCCTGATACAGGCTAGGAAAGGAGTAACATCTAAACATTGCCATTGGATTTGGAAAAAGTATGTGTTTTGATGTGAGTCCAAGAAGTTTCCTACAGTGTAGTTTCAACTTGGACGTTTTCTCCTCTTCCTGCAAGCAGGTGTGGATGTGGGCCTGCGTTTGGGCTCCATTAAGATCCAGATTTCGTCCTTGTCCATTTTTCCCCCAGAAACAATTGGCTTCCCTCCCTGAGGTTCAGACTTTCTTGAAAGGGGTCCTGCGCATCCAGCCTCCCTTTGTGCCTCCTACGGCACCTTGGGATCTTAATGTAGTGTTGCAGTTCCTGCAATCGGATTGGTTCGAACCTTTACAGGAGGTTGAGGTCAAGTTTTGACCTCAAGGTGGTCACATTGTGTGGTCACACTGTTAGCATTGGCATCTGCTAGACGTGTGTCAGAATTTGGGGCGTTGTCCTGCAAGAGCCCCTTCTTGATTTTTCATGAAGATAGAGATGAGTTCAGGACGCGTCAGCAATTTCTTCCGAAGGTTGTGTCGGCTTTTCATATCAACCAACCTATTATGGTGCCAGTGGCTACTGACTCCTCAATTACCTCAAAATCCTTGGATGTTGTGAGGGCTTTAAAGATTTATGTGAAGAGAACTTCTCGTCAAAGAAAGTTAGACTCTCTGTTTGTCCTTTATGATCCCAACAAGGTTAGGTGTCCTGCTTCTAAGCAGACGATTTCTCGCTGGATCAGGTTTACTATCCAGCATGCGTATTCTACGGCAGGTTTGCTGTGTCCAAAATCTGTTAAGGCCCACTCTATTCGTAAGGTGGGTTCTTCCTGGGAGGCTGCCCGGGGTGTCTCAGCCTTACAGCTTTATTGAGCGGCTACTTGGTCAGGATCGAACACGTTTGCCAAGTTCTACAAGTTCAATACTTTGGCCTCTGAGGACCTAAAGTTTGGTCAATCAGTTCTGCAGGTCTCCCTCCTGTACTGTGAGCATGGTGCTAATGTGGACCCCAGCATCCTCTAGGACGAAAGAGAAAATAGGATTTTAATTACCTACCGGTAAATCCTTTTCTCGTAGTCTGTAGAGGATGCTGGGCGTCCGCCCAGCGCTGTGTTATCCTGCAGTGGTTTCTTGGTTCAGTACTGCTTTGTTCTTGGTTCAGTACTGTGTTGTTACTTAGTTAAGTAATGTTCTTCAGCCGTTGCTGAGTTTTCAAGCTGGTTAGCTTGGTTTGCCTTGTTATGTGTGAGCTAGTGTGAATCTCACCATCTGTATAAATTCCTTCTCTCAAAGTTGTCCGTCTCCTCGGGCACAGTTTCTATACTGAAACTGGTAGGAGGGGCATAGAGAGAGGAGCCAGCCCACACTATTAAACTCTTAAAGTGCACATGGCTCCAAAGGGACCCGTCTATACCCCATGGTACTAATGTGGACCCCAGCATCCTCTACAGACTACGAGAAAAGGATTTACTGGTAGGTAATTAAAAGCCTATTTTTTTTCCGGGGTATGCAATATATGTATATGTCCAGCAGGGGGAGAGAAGGCACATAAATGTGTTCATATATAGAAAAACAAGCCAGCACATCCAGTAATTAATAAAAAAGTGAAAAAGTTTTTATAGCAATGACCATAAAGTGCAATAGTTGTTCAGCATGTTGAACATGGACCACGATGAAGGTGCAGCATTAGCAACGAAATGGCTGTCGACCAGACTGATTCACAGCATAAGATGAGACGTCTGTCTTGCAATATGGCTCTTGCATTATGATGAGTATATGCTTATATTTGATTGCCTGAGTGTTCTTCATGTTGAACAACTATTTCACTTTATGGCCATTGCTATAAAAATCTTTTTTCACTTTTTCATTAATTACTGGATGTGCTGGCTCTTTTCTCTCTCTCTCTATCTCTCACTCTCTCTCTCTCTGTGTATATATATATATGTGAACAGTAGTTACGCTGATGCGCTCCTTCCTTTATTTGTCTAAGGTGTTTGTTAGTCACGGCGGATCACTCAGCAATAGCTCAGGTAATGATTTAAACACTTATACCATAGGGCAGCTCAATTCCTTATATACCACTTGGTATGTGGTTGTGTGGGTAATCTGTGAAAACAGTGGGGAAGGGAACAAGCGCCTAATAGTGTATAATCTTTGGGTACAATGACAACACACATGTACAGTATAGATGGTACCCGTACCAGATTCTCCTAATTTCATAAGCCTATTGTCAGATCATTGATGAAGTAGTTTCCACGACATGTATCCACTCTTAAATAAAGATAAGAAAGCAAAAGAGATAGTGTAGAATAGTCGCAATAAAAGGGCCAATACAAAAAATAGTTGTTTGTGTACCTTATAACGATGATAATCTTGCGTATAACAAAATAAGGCCTTATTATGGTGTAGCTCTCTTATATGATGGTAGTCCCAGCAGAAATTTCTGAATATCAAAATAAAGGAGAATACTGAATAGTGTAATACTGTTGCCACAAGAGGCAAACCACAAAGAACAGTTATACGTGTACCTTCATATGTATAAACAACGGCATATATGAATATCTCCTCAGTTGGTATATCCCCAAGCATGGATTCTTGATCTCAAAATAAAAGAGAATACTGCATAGTGTAATACTGTTGTCACCAGGGCTACGCCACACAAACAGTTATGTGCGTACCTTCAAATATATGAAAAAAACGCATATAGGGGTATCTCTTCAAATGGTGTACTATACACAATCCTTTTATCTTTTCAATTTACCCTGGGTAACAACAGGAAGGCAAGCTTCATATAAGGTAAAAGATAACCAGAACACCTCCTTGGTTTTTTTATATGAATAATAATAATAATAATAATAATAATCAATTTATTCAACATCAAGCAGGTAAAAAAAATGGTGTAAAAAACAGATTAAAAAATACTTAGCTTAAATGGAAACTTTCAATTATGAGAACTCAACGCGTTTCACCACATACTCCTGAGGAAGCCATTTAGTGGTGAAACGCATTGAGTTCTCATAACTGAAAATCTCCATTTAAGCTAAGTATTTTTTTATCTATTTTTTAAACCATTTTTTTTACCTGCTTGATGTTGAATAAATTGATGATTATTATTATTATTCATATAAAAAATCAAGGAGGTGTTCTGGTTATCTTTTACCTTATATGAAGCTTGCCTTCCTGTTGTTACCTGGGATAAATTGAAAAGGTAAAAGGATTGTGCACAGCACCGATCAAGTCTGAATTAGCCCATTGGACAGGTGGATTTGTGTAGAACAGCCAGATGATATTACAGATTTGGTGCTGCTGTACTCCCAAAATTATCCTTTTATACCTCATCCTTCTCATATACCTTAAAACTGCAGAGGTTGAGCCCCACTCATCCTCCACAGCAGGGTGTGAAAGAAACAAAAAAATGACAGTGGGTTGCAGTGTTGGACTGGGGCATGTAGGGCCCACCGGGGGGATACAGTGATAGAGGCCCATGTTTAGGGGTATGGCCAGTCTCTAGAGGAGGTGTGCCCAGCCGCCACATTGGTTTGCCCAACCATTTTGCATAGGTTGGTCCCCTAGATAAATATGTACAGTAAATACTGTAGTGCATGCATGATAATGTACTAGAATAGTAACAGCACAGTCTGGAACCTGATCCCTAGAGGGGGCGGCATGCAGTAGGGTGGTTTCTCCTGTACCCCTGTGGGCCAATCCAACCCTATTGGGTTGTGCCAGAGCAGTTTAAAAGTGATGTTGATGCTCACATTACAATACTTTAGTGTGGGTGTTTTTCTCTTTAAAAAAAAAAAAACCTCAGTAAAATCAAATATTAAAAAATATGGAGGGAGAGTCTTTAAGTCACCCCAACCACAACTTCTAGAAGAACTGGGGCACCCATGTCTGATAGGGGGGGGGGGGGTTTCTCTTTTAAACAATATGTCCCGTTGAAGTTATTGCCTTGAGGTCGGTGTGATCACAAGGCAATGACCACTACAATGCAGAAAATGAAGTCCAGTTATTTGGTAGATCTTCTCCATCCTTGCTTCCAGGGGTTCTGTGGTCCACTTGTAGCTGTTACCTGGTGATCCCCCTTTTAAATATGTGGTCACTTAGCAACTATTTGGTGACATCCTGTGGTCATCAGACAATATAACCCAATGCTATGGACATATTTCTTTTCATAGGTGGGTGGAGCGCACATTGGGCACTATCTTCCCATACTGTAAAACTTTTGGGTAATATAGCGCTCTACCCCTGGTGTTTCATAGTCTTACAATTATGTGGTGCTCATGTGTATGTTGATTCAACTACATGCATACAATTTTATTTAGTGAAGTAATGCTGTAATTAATAGTAATAATAAAAGTCGCTTTGTCTGGTGTTTGTGCTAACACCTTATGGGTCTTTCTCAGGGAGTTAGCCTGTGATTGCACTTTTATTTCTGTCCAGATAGTCCAAATAAAAGTTCCTGATATAAATAGTCAGTTCCTTTTCTCTATTCCAAGGAAAAACTGGATTGAAAAATGAGGACCGTTTTCTATAATGACCAAAAAAGAATAAGACTGCGGTGTCTGTTGCCATATGGGTGATTGTCCGCACTTAGTATAATATTAGGGCAATAGGTATTGTCTGAATTAAAATATAATTAATTATAAATAAGGTGGATATATATATATATATATATATATATATATATATAGTAAGAGATAGCTGAATTAGGTTTGTATATGTATAAGTTAAATGTTTAAGTAATTTACAAAACTACATTGTGTGTATACTGTATATAGTTGTGTTTTACTGCAATATTAAGAATCATTATGGTCTAAACAGGTTTTAGGCCATAAATGATAATAGATATGTGACTGAGAGCTCTTTTGGTCACTTGGACACGAGAATTCACAGATGTGCTTACAGTAGATTGGAATCAAAGCTCAAAATGCCTTTGCCAATTATAAACTAGCTGGCCTATTGTATTGTCTAGTTATATAGCAGGCCAGTGACAATGACAACAGAAGATCTATTGAGACTGTAACCTCCCAAACCAAGTGACAATATTTACAGGGAAAAAGTAAGAACTTTGATGATGAAGGAAGTAACATTTTATGACACCATGCCTCCGTGAACAGGACACGACAGCTCAGTTCAATGTTCGTTTTACGACACCTTGGAATCTGGCAAACCTATAATTATCTTTTACACTGAGAACAATATGAGAATATACCAGCAGATGGTTAACAGTATATGCATATATACTTGAGTCAGTTAGTGGTAGAGTAGTCAGGAAGAGAAAACGTCATGAAGAAGATGCAGAAGGAAAGGATCTGTAACTTGCAAGTATACACTTTATGTTAGTAATTGAAACTGTTTGTGAAACATGTCATGTTGTTTTATGTTATATAACTAAGGAAGCATAGATTAAAATATTAGTATATATATATATATATATATATATATATATCACTACTGTGTATATCTTATTCTGTACGATTTGATCTGCCTGTAAATGAATAATCATATAAAAGGAGCAGTAATATTCAAGCTTGAACTCTCTTTAAGGAATCTTAACTTCATAATTTCATAAGTCATATGTATGAGGACTGCATATATTTATCAGCCACTTTGAAAGCCTGACATAATATATTTGCAGATATATATGATAAACGCATATTAATTAAAATATATCCATATATTAACTACCATATATGATATATTAAATATTAATATTCATAAATATGATTCCATAAATCAATACGTCCCGCTCCTCAATGTGAGAGCACTATGTATAAAAGGTTTCTGAGGTTCTTCACAGCACCGTATGACAATAAATGTAGGCAGTGGTGCACTAAACAGGACTCCGGCTTGTCCTCTTTCCCCTCCTTGCCTCAGGCTCCGGAGATGCGGCCGTACGCGGTCATCACCCCGGGCGCTGATGCACTGAGGGGATGGGCCCTGTCTCGGGGATCGCCTTTTATACATAGTGCGCTCACATTGATTAAGGAGGAGCGGGACACCGCAGTCTTATTCTTTTTTGGTCATTATAGAAAACGGTCCTCATTTTTCAATCCATTTTTTTCTTGGAATAGAGCAAAGGAACTGACTATTTATATCAGGAACTTTTATTTGGACTATCTGGACAGAAATAATAGTGCAATCACAGGCTTACTCCCTGAGAAAGACCCATAAGGTGTTAGCACAAACACCAGACAAAGCGACTTTTATTATTACTATTCATTTCAGCATTACTTCACTAAATAAAATTTTATACATGATTGTTTGTTTTTGAATCAACATACACATGAGCACCACATTATTGTAAGACTAAGCAACACTAGGGGTAGAGCGCTATATAACCCAAAACTTTTACTGTATATAACAGGCAATAAGGACAGATTGGCAGTATAAGCAGCTCTCCCCGAACCATTCTGACACCTCGGTGCGCAGTCACAATATTGTTTTGTATCTTCCCATACTGGCTTGCATACCCACGGACACACCCTTGCTTGACACAAAGGTTTTTTGTTTTCATATTTTGTGCCTGATTAGTAGTTATTATCTGGATAATTCTAAACACAGAAACTTCTTTCTCCTTTCAGGTATGCCTCAAAAAACATGATCAGTACCCACAAAATATAACCTGAAAACTAGTGAAATATTGTTTATGAGGAAGGTTCCATGTTTAATGAACATAGGTAAAAACAGCAAAATTCATAAAGCAGGATCAATATGCGATCCCGGCGGGCGAGATGCCGGCAGTCACAGTACCACCACTGGCCTCCCAATGGTCACGTTCCCGACTGGGGAGAGGTAAGTACTCAAACACCCCCCCCCCCCCAACCCTAACCCTCCCTTACCGCAGCCTAGCCCTAACCCTCCCCCTTAGTGTCTAAACGTAACCCCCCCTCTCCCCCAGTGGTGCCGAACTCTAATACCCCTAGGTGGTGCCTGAACCTAAACCCTCCCCCCACCCCTACCTCCGCTGCCAAATCTTCTCCTTCACTGCTATACTTACCTTCGAGATCCCAGCTATCATATTGGTTTTTATCTTGGACTGTTACTGTCTCTATGTGCGCCACTGTGCGCTATCTTCTCACCAACTACTGTTTTCATTAAGTGTTGGATTAAGCAAAAAATGCATTTTCTGTAAACACGAAGGGGCTGATTTATTAAACCCTTTAATTCACATTTTTTAGTGACAAGATTGCATTTCCCATGCTTATAATGGGAAATTAGATATTACTAAATTATAAAAAAAAAAGGTAAAAAAATACCGCAGTGAGCCCTGAGATAATACTGCTGTGCTGAGACACTGTTATAAGGGGGCTCACTGCGATATGCTGCCTCTTGCACAGCTCTCTCTGCCTGTAGATTTGGCAGCCCCCCATTTTTCTAATAGGGACATAAGGCGCATGCCTCGCAGGGAAGTGGCTTGACAAAATGAATCCCAGAGAAAGCCCATGCTATGACGTCACTTCCCACACACACACACACACACACACACACACACACACACACACACACACACACACACACACACACACACACACACACATATACAGCGGCGTTTCTAGAGAGGGGACCCGTGTGCAGACTCTGTGTGTGGGTCCCCTCCTCTCCTGTAGCCTTCACCACCGCTACTAGCGCTCTCAGCGTTCAGACTCTGGCACAGTGCCAGAGTCTACAGCGCATGCGCAGGACTCCCAAAAATGCCTGCTGCGCCATTTTTCCCGGAGTCCTGAGCATGCGCTGTAGACTCTGGCACTGTGCCAGAGTCTCTAGCGCTCAGTGCGCTAGCAGCAGTGGTGATGGCTACCGGAAAGGTAAGTATAGAAGAAATGGGTGCAGTGTGTGCGGTGTGGGCCCCCTCTGGACCCAGGGGCCTGTGTGCACCACACACACTGCACCCATTATAGATGCGCCAGTGCGTGTGTGTATATATATATATATATATATATATGAGAAGAGTTTTTTTAGGTCGGTGCGCTTAATCACACGTTCAAATGTTTACTGTGGAGTAATTGGTTGTCAGAAAGTTCTGCTATTTCTTAGGTTAAGTCAGTCGTAGACACTCCGTTAAAGGACACCTCCCAAGCTTCTTTGGAGGCTGCACCGTTCTTCAAAAATGACTTGGGTATGTTCAGTCATGCAATTCTGTAAGGCAGGGGAAAAGAACAGGCGCCATATGGTGTAGTATTTAGGAATAAATGGAGTGATATGTATGTGAATAAAATATAAGTACCGGATAGATTCTTGAGATTAAGCCTGTATATCTCAGACAATTCTTTGTGGCTGTTTCCCCACCAGATAAATTCTTGAGATTAAGCCTGTATATCTCAGACAATTCTTTGTGGCTGTTTCCCACCTAGGAAATAAAGATCATCGCCATATGGTGTAGTAACCTCAGGTATATATTGGGGTGCCCCCCCTTTCTATTTTAAGCGTACCAAATGGAAAATTCAATAAAGCATATAGGATATATATATATCCATGTAGAACAAGTCGGTCCAGTGATGTGTGATGTGTGATAGCTTGAATCAATCGTCTGCTACTGCCTTTGTATATTATCAATAAAGTATTTAATCATCAACAATAGTAATATATAAATTCAAAAAATAAAACAAATCATAAATCTTAGCTGATTGATATAGGCAGTAGGCAGGTCAGTCTCAACGCGTTTCGCCTCCAGGGCTTCCTCCTTTCTCCTGAGGAAGCCCTGGAGGCGAAACGCGTTGAGACTGACCTGCCTACTGCCTATATCAATCAGCTAAGATTTATGATTTGTTTTATTTTTTGAATTTATATATTACTATTGTTGATGATTAAATACTTTATTGATAATATACAAAGGCAGTAGCAGACGATTGATTCAAGCCATCACACATCACTGGACCGACTTGTTCTACATGGATATATATATATCCTATATGCTTTATTGAATTTTCCATTTGGTACGCTTAAAATAGAAAGGGGGGGCACCCCAATATATACCTGAGGTTACTACACCATATGGCGATGATCTTTATTTCCTAGGTGGGAAACAGCCACAAAGAATTGTCTGAGATATACAGGCTTAATCTCAAGAATTTATCTGGTGGGGAAACAGCCACAAAGAATTGTCTGAGATATACAGGCTTAATCTCAAGAATCTATCCGGTACTTATATTTTATTCACATACATATCACTCCATTTATTCCTAAATACTACACCATATGGCGCCTGTTCTTTTCCCCTGCCTTACATATATATATATATATATATATAAATATATATATACATACATACACAGTGTATATATATATATATATATATATATATATACACACACACATATCTAAATATATATATATATATATATATATATATACACATATACATATATACATATATATAGTATACACACCCATTTATAGGACACTGCAAGCAAATGGATTTGGACACAAATCCTCTTTATACCACATTCATGCACTCAACCCGAGAGCTTGCCGCCATTCAGCTACAATACCTTTCATTAAATAACACATTTCAATATATTGCCACACCCAGGACTCAAACCCACAGCCTGCTACATCCCAGCCAAACACCCCACCTACCCAACCACTTGATCCCGCATAAAAACTATGAGATTTATAACTACATGAAGCTTCCTGTACCCCGTAAAAAAATAACCATCACCATAATCAAGCAGATCCATGCAGTGTGCAGACACACATACAATACCTTGCAGCCGCACACTACATAGATCTGCCCAGCCGCAGCACTGATCACTCCATCACAAAGTACAAGGTAAGCTTCAAAAAGTTAAAACTATTCAGTTTGGAATTTTCTAGCTTTCTATGCAAGGGCAGATAGCTCAATGGAATGGTGTCCTAATGAAATGTCATAGGTAACAGTTTGAATCCTGGGCACATCAGCATACCGAAATGTAATAAAGGACAGTGCGACTGAACAACAAAGAGTTATGAAGTCAAGTCCATGAATGTTGTACAGGTATTAGCGACAAAAGGGGTGGGGGTAGGAGACAGGGGTGGTCAGGAGATGCTGGGCTTCAAAAAGGGCGGAAGCTGAAAGTGAAAGTAATTAGATAAATTATAATTGACAAGTGCTGCCAACAGCGCCCCCTACTCTACTGTGCTAGCTCACTCCGCACACACCTGGGAGGTCATTCCGAGTTGATCGCTCGCTAGCAACTTTTTTGCAGCGCTGCAATCAGATAGTCGCCGCCTATGGGGGAGTGTATTTAAGCTTTGCAAGTGTGCAAACGCTTTTGCAGCCGACGGCACAAATTTTTTTTTTGCAGTCTCTGAGTAGCTCTGGACTTACTCAGCCGCTGCGATCACTTCAGTCTTTTTGGTCCCGGAATTGACGTCAGACGTCCGCCCTGCATTTTTGCAGACACTCCCAGAAAACGGTAAGTTGACACCCACAAACGCCCTCTTTCTGTCAATCACCTTCCTATCGGCTGTGCGTTAAATCCATCACCCAGCACCGATCCTCTTTGTACCCGTACGACGCGCCTGCGCAATGCGGTGCATACACATGTGCAGTTTTGCAGAGAATTAACCTGATTGCAGCGCTGCAAAAAGTTGCTAGCGAGCGATCAACTTGGAATGACACATCCCTGATAAAGCTCCTGCCACCTCTGTCAGCAAACAATACCCTGAAAGCATGACTGTGGACTGTACTGCAATCCATTTTAATATGCAAATCATACACACATGCTCACATGCGTGTCGAAGTCGAAAAATATTGCAGTACACACATCACATACAAACTACACACAGATGGACTCCGTGCGTGTACTTGTTCTGCCGTGCGTGCGCATATTCACAATTTGCGTATGGTCGCTCCCGCGGTCCTGCGTATTAGTGCGTGGTATGAGTAATTACGGTAGAGTTTGTGATCGCATGGAAAAGCCATAAAAACACATTACATATTAAATCCAAATAGTGCACAATGTACACATAGTCTCCCTGCACCACACCAGCAAGTTACAATAGTTTAAATGGTATCAGAACAAAGGGATTCACCTTTACAGGATAGGAGGGGACAGAACTAGGTTATAAGGTGGTGTTTGGTATCCAGCTGTAGGGTATTAAGGGAAATTAAAGGAAATTATTAAGGGAAATATTACAGTGTTGGTTTGCAGAAGATCGCACGCTCCTGCGCATAGTTATACGCAGGAGCAGAATATAAATATTAACTGTATTTACTGTACATTTGGTATGCGGCGCGAACCCAGAGGAGAACATCTGCAAGTGCACCTGGAACAGACATCGCCCACCTATTCAAACCGACCTATGACCTCTCCTGTACTGTAAATGACCATCCCTGTGTCCAATGGACAAAGAGATTACAGTATCCATTGTGTTAGGTTTTGGACTATTGTATAAAAGAGCCAGCTGCATGCCCAGTCACACACAGACTCTGAAGGTCATCTACCTTGATGACTGAGGACCAGACTGGGAAGCGCAGGCGAAACTAAAACGTATGTACCATTGACTGTAGCCATTTTTCTATTGTATTGTATTGTTTATATTGTAACCTCCTGCAAGTAAAGAACCGTTGGTGGGTTAGACCCCAACATAGTTTTGAATTACAATTGGTGTTGTGTCCCATTTCCTTGCTAAGGTATTAAAGTGTATTTACAGCCACTCGGGCTGCTGCATTGTGCTAACAGCATATAGGCCTGTGTACATAAACTGTGTAGTCACTACGCCCTATTGGCGTACGTACGCAGAGTGCGTACACTGTACGATCTTGTGTACGTAAGGTTTGTGTACAATATAAGGGTGAAAGGTTAATTACAGCGGCCGCAGCGGCTCAATATTAAAGTGTATTAAGTGTGTTTAAAGTATAGCTTTTAGTGCTGTAAGTAAACCGACGTTTACAATTGGGGGCTCGATCCGGTTTTCACATGCTCACAGCCTAACAGGTCATAGCAGACTTAATCTATCAGCAAAGGATGGAAAGTTATTTTACGTAACCTTTTCCTGGTTAGTGGGTGTTCTAAAAACTCTATTTGTGTGCTGTTAGATTGTGTCTGCTCTATTTGGTCTGCAGAGGTGCTGATAGAACCCGTAAACAGGGAAAAAAGCTATTTAAAAATCTGATTTTTTTGGCGCCAAAAGCGTACACAAAGGGCACCGATACTTTGCATACCCTCTCACATTGTTGCCGCAAGAATTTAGATTGCTAGATTTGTTTAGATCTGAGTGAAATCGGATACATTTGTTGCTATATAGTTACATTTGAAATAAAAGTATTTAAGGAAGTAACTGTAAAGACACAAACGCAGATCTGGCCCAGTCATAAAGGGTTACACAGAACAAGTTGTGTCTAGTGGGCAATAGTAGTTAGTATTGCTCACATTTATAGAGTTGTGTGATTTGTTTTATTGCGTACGCACATTGGTACACGTGGTACAGAACGTGAGGACAGCGTACAAAAATGTGCACGTGGCGCAAGGCCGCACATGTGGCATAGGGGTACGCATGGTTGCGTAATTACACAAGCTTGCATAGGGTTGTGTGCGCATAATAAAACCACACGATAGTTGTTCAATTAACGTGGGATAGTAGCCATGCTTCAATAGCACATAACTATCCGGTTTCAAAAGCAGATTAGTATAAGACTTTTGTTTAAACTATATTGCCTCTGGGGGAAAAGCTGCCAACCAGAACGAGTGGATATTTTCTGTACAGAAAAACAAAGCGTATTTGAGTGAGTGAAAGCAGGAATGAGTGGATTGAACCTTGGGAATTCGGGATTCCGTAGTTGGTTCACCAAGTGAATGGAGGTTTGGTGGCGTGAGGCGGCTGACTTACGTTAGTATAGATTGAAATACGCAAATCGTGAGGAGATTTGCAGAGGAGCGTAATAGGGAATTGTGCATTGTGCAGTATTGAAGTAAAAAGGTTTTTTGTTACGCTCTGGCTGAGGGTCGCAGTTTGTACATCGAATCGTGGTCGTACGGCAGCTAGGTAATAAGTACCTATACGCTGTGCGATTGGACCGCATGTTTGTGGGTGCGATACGTAGTGCAACTTGATACCCTTTTTACAAGCTTTTTGCGGAAAACCGCGGTATCATTAGCGCCGTGTAGTGCATACGCAAGCGTGATTTGTGTATAAGTGCATAGGGAGTTTTCGCTGGTCTCTCTCAGGAAAATCTCCAATGGCAGATATTTGCTGGAAAAGGTAAGTCACTCCTAACACTTCCAGTAAATAGAAACCAATTAGGTACCTCACTGGGTACGAGGTGGTCACTATTGGAGTGAGTCGTGGTACTCAGCGGAGAAGTAGTGGGTGAAAGCGCTCTGAGAACTTTCACCATCTATTCGTGTTGTGCATTGGGGATTGCGTAAAACGAAAAAGTCCGCGATGGGATCCAATTGCACAAGTGGTGGACGTATGGTAGCCAGGGTTCAGGTTGAAGAGCCGCGGCCCAAGGGGTCAGCGAGATTTATTATGTGTGGAAAATATGGTCCACACGCTGAAGACTTTTTGTCTGAATGGGTACGTATGACTGACAAAGATAGGGTATTATTCCCTAGGGTGGGCAGCTTTGAGCCAGAGGTATTGCAGAACTTAAGGATAAGGATATGTCTGATAAAATCCAGGAAACAAAGAATCAGACATACAGATTGCTTAAATCTATGGCAGCAAGAGGGGGATGTGCAAATGGAATTAGCTCGCACAGCAGAATCCAAACCTAGCGGGAAAACAATGGCGACCGCACCACCACCACCATATATTGATGGGGAGAAAGTGGCTACAAGCAATGGTGCATTGGTACAGGATAGGAAAGTGATTGATAAATGTACTAACGCTAACCCTTGCCAGCTGTATCCCGTTTTAAAATTTCCCCAGGACTGTGAGCAGGAAGATGAGCCCAGCACGATATCGGCACTCTCTCTAGCAGCCACCATACAGGACACCCAGGTTGGCACGGCCCAACCACCAAGAGTTGTAGCAAGGCCCCCTAGCGGAGGGATAAGTGAGGTTGTGTCCACAGGTAAGTAAGGCACCATACACTATGCAGAAACAATAGCTCCTCACATTATAGAGTCAAACCAGAATGACGTCATTGAATTAAATCCTGTCAGGGTGATTGCAGTCCCCAATGGGAAGACTGACGCTCAAGGAGTAACTCCCATCAGGAACATTGCCATGCATTGTCCTTGGTCCCAAGCAGAGTTAAGGTCAAATATGTCTGAATTTCCCGATCCCAGAAAAGATGTAGTCGGATGCCAGAAGTTTGTTAAAGAGTTAGGTAACGCCCATGAGCCCACAAATAAAGATTGGCGAACAGTGCTACGGATGTGTTTACCCTCAAATATGACACCACGAAATTCATAACAGATTGTAAGTTAGACGCAGAGGTACCTCTCACTGATGAATACAATCAGGAGAATGTACGACAAATCAATCTGCAACTAGGAGTGTATTTCCCTACTGTTGTCAAATGGAATAAAATCTTCTCCATAAGACTAAATGAAGGTGAAATGGCATCCGAATATTTCCACTGAGCACTGCAGGAAATAGCTATATACACTGGGATCGAGGACATTAAAAATAATGCACATCATAGGGAGGTAGCTGTTTCTGTATTAATGGACGGGTTAAATGAGGCACTGAGAACAAGAGTACAAACCTCTCTACCTAACTGGAGAGGTATCTCGGTGGCTGCATTGAAAGAGTCTGCTATCGAGCATGACCGGAACATCAGTAAGCACAGGGAGTCTCAGGGGGATAAGCTGATGACAGTAAGTATACATGCTCTTACAACAAAACCACATCAGCCAAAACCCCAGACCCCTGATGGTAAGTCACGTGTAGTAATATTCTATATTTGTCGAAAGGAAGGACATTACGCAAGGGAATGTATGAATAAAGGTACACATAATGTATACCGACCCCCTAGACCAGGATATGAACCACACTACAATTCACATGATTGGGATCAGGGACCACATAGGAGAAATTACGAGCCACATACAGGGGAAACAAGGAGGTACCCACCAAGGAGAGACTGGCAGACCTCCGAAAATTCTCAGCTACCCCCCTCACATATCATAGCTTCCAATGCGCTGCGGGATAGTCCCACTACACAATAGGAGTTGGGCCACACCTGTAGTCTGCAGCCAGTGAAGTTGATTGCTAGCCTTGGTAGTGAACCTGAGGTCACGGTTGATGTAGCTTGTGTACCATTACCATTTCTTATGGATACAGGGGCGGCCAGGTCAGTGTTGAATTCCACATCAGATGTAAAGACCACGGGAAAAATGATTTCGGCAATGGGAGTAACAGGAACGGTGCAACAATACCCTTTGAGTAGACCTGCAGAGATTATGATAGGGCCCTTGCAAACCAAACATTCTTTTCTGCTGGCTGCATCGGCTCCGACTAATCTACTCGGCAGAGACCTATTGTGTAAAATGCGGTGTGTCATATACTGTACTCCGGAGGGTGTCTTTTTAGATATACCTGAGAACCATGCTCAAGAAGTACAAGATATACTAGACACTCCTCAAAGGCTAATATCGCATTCTACTGTTATAGACACGTATCCATCAAAGGTAGAGGAAATGATCTCGCAAATACCGGGTTCCCTTTGGACCAAAGATGGACAGGACACTGGATTGATGGTGAATGTAGCTCCAGTAGCAGTACAAGTAAAAGAGGGTAGGATAGCTCCAAAAATCCCTCAGTATCCTCTGAAGCCAGAGGTAGAGTTAAGAGTGTACCCTGTCATAGAGCGGCTGTTACAGAGGGCATCCTAGTCAGGACGTCCAGCACCGCCAATAGTCCCATCTTCCCTGTGAAAAAGAGTGGGGGGAGGGGTTACAGGCTAGTGCAGGATCTAAGGGGGATAAACAAGATAGTTGAGAGCCAATTCCCCGTAGTGCCCAATCCAGCTGTCATCCTCATGCAAATTCCCTCTACTGCAAAATTCTTCACTGTCATTGACCTCTGTTCTGCTTTCTTTTCTGTCCCTCTTCACCCTGACAGCCAATACCTTTTTGACTTCACATACAGGGGAGTACAGTACACCTGGACTCTACTTCCCCAAGGTTTCATTGACAGCCCGAGTATTTTCTCCCAGGCCTTGCATGACTGTATACAATCCTTTCAACCTGAGAGTGGATCAGTACTAATACAATATGTCGATGACTTATTGTTGTGTTCTGACTCACTCGAATCGTCCTTGAAAGACACGAAACAGCTTCTGTTTCATCTTTCCCATACAGGACACAAGGTTTCAAAGGATAAGTTGCAGTTGTGCCGGACCAGGGTAAAATATTTGGGACACTGCTTGACTCAAGGACTTAGACACCTCACCGCTGATAGAATACAGGCGATTCGCGACATGACTCTGCCACAAACTCAGCAACAGATCCGCACTTTCCTTGGAATGTGTGGGTACTGTCGAAACTGGATTCCAGGGTTCTCTATACTGGCTTTACCTTTGCAAGAAATGGTCTATTCGAACACACCGGAACGGATCTCTCACACAGATGAGACCGAACTGGCGTTTGAGAGACTCAAACAGTGTCTATCACAGGCACCTGCATTAGGTATGCCAGATTATGAGAAGCCCTTTGAATTGTACGGTACTGAAAGTGCTGGGTGCGCGGCAGGTGTCTTAACTCAGAGACATGGTGATGCCAGTAGACCGGTAGCTTACTACAGTGCACAGTTGGACACTGTAGCGCGGTCTCTCCCCACTTGTTTGCGAAGTGTTGCAGCGATAGCTTTGCTGGTAAGTAAAAGTGAGGACGTAGTGTTAGGACACGACCTGACCATCCATACACCGCATGTAGTATCAGCCTTACTAAACTCCGCCCAAACCAGACATGTCTCATCTGCTCGGTTTACAAGGTGGGAATTATCACTGATGGCCCCGGTAAACATCACCATTAAGAGATGCAGCTCACTAAATCCTGCAACCTACTTGCCAAGTGTGCCTGGACAGGCACAAAGGGTGGAGGATGAGAATGATGGTGATGGAGGATTTAGTGCAGATACTGATACGCATGATTGCATGGAATACCTGAATCAAACTTTCACTGCGAGACCTGACATCAGTGACAACCCACTGGAAGGAGTAGACTTTACCTTCTACACTGACGGTAGTTGCCACAGACAGACAGAATCGGGAGACTTGTGCACTGGATATGCAGTTGTAGATGACAAAGGGATCATAGAAGCTGAGCCCCTTGGCCCACCACACTCAGCACAAGTTGCTGAGTTGGTCGCCCTAACCAGAGTGTGTGAATTGGCCAAGGGCAAGTCAGCTAAAATATACACGGATTCTAGGTACGCCTTTGGAGTGGTGCATGATTTTGGGGCCCTATGGCGCCTCAGAAATTTCATGACGGCAGCTGGCACAGCTGTAGCGCATGCGTCCCACATCAAGAGGCTTTTGACAGCAATACAGGAACCAGACAGAGTGGCTGTTATCAAGTGCAAAGCACACACTTACAACCAAGACCCAATTTCACTTGGTAACAGCCAGGCAGACGAAGCTGCTAAATCAGCAGCAAGCACCCCCATACAAACGAACATCACATCACTGATGAGATTTAACACAATCAACACACAACAGCTTATTGAAATGCAAAATTTGTGTTCCCTACAGGAAAAGGCAGTCTGGAGGTCAAAGGGGTATGGCCAGGAGTCCTCAGGACTTTGGACAGGTGGACACGGTAAGCCAGTGGCCCCCAGAGCATATCTTCCAAGTCTTGCTGAGGCGGCACACGGTCTGACTCATCTGGGCAAAGAGGGTATGTGCAAGTTGGTAAGAGCCTTCTGGTGTGCGCCAGGATTCTCTTCTCATGCAGGTAAGAGAGCAATGACATGTTTTACTTGGTTGAGGAAGAATATTGGTAAAACAAGACCAACAGAGCCATCCCATATCCCTCCTACAGACGGACCTTTTCAGGTAATACAAATTGACTTCATACAGTTACCACCCTGTAGGAATTTGAAATATGTGTTAGTATGTATTGATGTCTTTTCCAACTGGGTTTAAGCGTTCCCTGCTGCCACAAATACTGCTACGTTCACTGCAAAGAAAATTGTGCAGGAATTTGTGTGTAGATATGGTATCCCTAGAATGATTGAAAGTGATAGGGGTACCCATTTTACAGGTGAAGTCTTTCAGGTCATGTGCAAACTGATGGGAATTAATAGCAAGCTGCATACTCCGTACTGGTCACAGGCGAGTGCAAAGGTAGAGAGAGTGAACAGCACTATTAAGAGCAAGCTGAGCAAAGTGATGGCTGAAACTGGATTGTTGTAGCCAGAAGCTTTACCACTAGTGTTGTACAGCATCAGAACCACTCCCAGGTCTCCACTTAACTTATCACCCTTTGAAATTCTTTTTGGTCGACAACCTCATGTAATGATAGACCCCCAGGATGATTTGAAATGCAATAATGCAATGACTGTGAAATATTTGGTTGGGATGAGACAGCAGCTGAGAAATCAACAAAGAAATCTAAAGCTGGTAATTCCTGACCTACCGAACAGTAATTGTCATGACATTGAGCCTGGGGATTATGTGATGATTAGAAATTTCTTATGCTCAGGTTGCCTCATAGACAGGTGGGAAGGACCATACCAAGTCTTGTTAACCAGCACGACAGCATTGAAAGTCGCCGAAAGAGAGACTTGGGTCCACTCGTCCCACTGCAAGAAGGTCGCTGACCCGGAGAGAACTTGTGACAAACAGCAGAGTGTAGAGAACCTCGTATCACTAGAGTGTTTGTTCCGGAAAAGTTGAGAGGCAGGACTGTCAAAGCCACCTGAGCATGGAGAGCAACAAGATCTAGGACGGTTGTCGCACCATTTTCTTTTTTCACCCCCCCTGCATTTTCCTTTCTTTTTCACCTCCTTATTTTACTTCTTTTCCCTAACGAAATGGATCTATCACAAGAGACTGCGTTTCAGGTTCTGCTAGTAATTCTGTTTTTGATCAGGACAATTTGTTTTGGTGAGGGTCCCAAAAAGGGCGAGCAGGGATCTGGAATGGGTTCTGATGGCGAGTATGAATTTGTAGGATCTCAGGAGCATCACATCACTCGAGTAAAGGCTGGTATCAGTAAGCGCTCTGGTAGTCATGGAGCTCGGAGGCACTGTGAAGGGTTATTGTCTGATGAATATTGTATTTGTAGGAATTGTGAGAATATAGTCGAGGATGGGTGCATCCAGAGATGTCAGTCCAACCTTAATATCGACATGGACCGCCATCCATTGAGTGATTACCACTCACTAGTGGGTAAGGTCTTAAACCAGACAGAATGCTGGCTGTGCTCACAGGTACCTCAAGGTCAGAGTAAGTCAGGATTAGTACCATACCCTTTAGCAATAGATGAGGTACTTGAATTACGGGGTGGGAGACCGGTGGACAAGAAATTCAATATCTCCAGGCCCCCTAGCTTGAAGCTCCACCAGTATCATGTAGACAGGTCCTTATTATGTTTTAATATTTCCAATTACCGAAAACCAGGAAATTGGGAAGTGACGTGGAATAACCAGACAATGACCTTTTCACATAGAGCTGATAAGATACCCATAGACTCTGAAATTGTACGCCAAATAGCCAACAGTGGGAGGTATTTTCGGTATAGGTATACACGTGGAAGCTAGACCATGTGGGTTGGAAAAGTATCGTCAGAGTATTGTGCCCATATCATCCAGCCTGATACTTGTACTGAGCAAATGGGAGAACTAGGGATTGGTTTCTTTACTTGGAAAGTTTGCAATATGGTGATGTTACATTTTGTCCCCTATGTTCTCCCAGATGATGCCTATTTCATATGTGGGAGGAAAGCGTACAAGTGGCTTGCCCCGAGATCTGAGGGATTGTGTTATATTAGGAGAGTACTACCGGAGGTCATGACCATACCCACGATAAAATGAAAGACGTTCACCGCAGTGCTCAGACTCCTTATACTCATACTCACTATGAACACATCATCAAGAGACACCTCATAGATAGGGCAGAGCAAGCAGCCTCTGATTTGATCCACGAATCCACCGGGATTCAGTTCCTTCTCGCATTAGACATCACCCGTACTGCCAGAGGAACTATAAATTATAGGTATATCCATGCGCTAGCGAACTTGATAGATAATATCACTGAGATGTATAATGACACCTTCAGGTATACGGGAAGGGAGTTACAAGCCTACAAGAAGGAACTGATCCAGCACAGGATGGTCCTTAATTGTGTTACAGCCGTGACAGGTGGGTACTGTGTTACTCTGGCAACTCAATATGGTGTGAAGTGCTGTACGTATATTACGAACAGCACTGACGACCCCACGGAGATCATCGATCAGAAGATGGACGAGATCTTGCAGTTGAAGTGGGAGTTTAGGAGGAAGCACAACCTTACCTTAGCGACTGTGGGTAATGAACTGACCGGCTGGGTCTCATGGTTGAACCCACGCAAATGGTTCTCGGGTTTAGGAGAGTGGGCTCAAAATGTCATTATGAGTGTGGGGAAGTTTCTCCTTTGTATCCTGGAAGTCATCATAATTATTGGTTTGATATTTAGGTGTGTTCAAATTCTAACGCGGCGCAAGCACGGCACAAATTTGATGAGTCTAAGGAGCGAGGGCGCTGTTACAGCAGCAGATTTAATTTATGATCCATCCATAGAGACAGCGTTATGATAAGGATTGCAAATGAATTTCATGGACTGTTTCTTTCACCCGTTTTTCTTTGTCTCCCCCTCTGCCCAGATACATCCAACCGGAAAAGACGTCAGCCCTACCCAAAATGTTTATGTGAATGTATTTTTATATATATGTCTTATCTTCATCTCTGCAACCTCCAGGTAATGGCACACATAGTCGACAGGTGATATCCACATATACTAGCACTAACATATGTTCCCCCTCCATGTATCATCAACTAAATGTGCACCCCATTTGTTGGAACAAAAAGTCGAAAAGAGCTAGGTAGTGTTTGTTGGCCCATTTACAGACCCTTAATACGGGATGAGAAGGATTTAATGTATACTTCGCAATACCTCGAAGCTTATTTAGAACATATACGGCACGATACATGCCCCTCAGACATGGATTCATACATACATGCTTTTTACTATCCCACTAGGTCATACATTTCCTGCCTACAACTTCCCTCCGATCATACAAGCTTCTGTATATATTGTATAGATATTTTTCTGTTTATTGATTAGTTAGTGGCAGTTATTGGTGACTGCCAAAGGGTGGACTGTCGAAGTTGAAAAATATTGCAGTGCACACATCACGTACAAACTACACACAGATGGCCTCCGTGCGCGTACTTGTTCTGCCGTTCGTGCGCATATTCGCAATTTGCGTATGGTCGCTCCCGCGGTCCTGCGTATTAGTGCGTGGTATGAATAATTACGGTAGAGTTTGTGATCGCATGGAAAAGCCATAAAAACACATTACATATTAAATCCCAATAGTGCACAATGTACACATAGTCTCCCTGCACCACACCAGCAAGTTACAATAGTTTAAAGGGTATCAGAAAAAAGGGATTCACCTTTACAGGATAGGAGGGGACAGAACTAGGTTATAAGGTGGTGTTTACTATCCAGCTGTAGGGTATATTAAGGGAAATATTCCGGTGTTGGTTTGCAGAAGATCGCACGCTCCTGCGCATAGTTATGCGCAGGAGCAGAATATAAATATTAACTGTATTTACTGTACATTTGGTATGCGGCAGGAACCCAGAGGAGAACATCTGCAAGTGCACCTGGAACAGACATCGCCCACCTATTCAAACCGACCTATGACCTCTCCTGTACTGTAAATGACCATCCCTGTGTCCAATGGACAAAGAGATTACAGTATCCATTGTGTTAGGTTTTGGACTATTGTATAAAAGAGCCAGCTGCATGCCCAGTCACACACAGACTCTGAAGGTCATCTACCTTGATGACTGAGGACCAGACTGGGAAGAGCAGGCGAAACTAAAACGTATGTACCATTGACTGTAGCCATTTTTCTATTGTATTGTATTGTATTGTTTATATTGTAACCTCCTGCAAGTAAAGAACCGTTGGTGGGTTAGACCCCAACATAGTTTTGAATTACAATTGGTGTCGTGTCCCTTTTTTTTGCTAAGGTATTAAAGTGTATTTACAGCCACTCGGGCTGCTGCATTGTGCTAACAGCGTATAGGCCTGTGTACGCAAACTGTGTAGTCACTACGTCCTTTCGGCGTACGTACGCAGAGTGCGTACACTGTACGATCTTGTGTACGTAAGGTTTGTGAACAATATAAGGGTGAAAGGTTAATTACAGCGGCCGCAGCGGCTCAATATTAAAGTGTATTAAGTGTGTTTAAAGTATAGCTTTTAGTCCTGTAAGTAAACCGACATTTACATGCGTTATATTACACATGGAATGCAGAGCACACATAGATTGATGGCTAATATACTGTAACCCTTTCTGGTGCTATTACATTCATTTGGAATGAACTTTGGGGGTCATTCCGACCCGATCGCTCGCTGCAGTTTGTTGCAGTGCAGCGATCGGGTCGGAACTGCGCATGGCAGCTTTCGTTACCTAGCGACAGAGGCGGTCGCTAGGCGGGAGGAGGCTGAACAGCGGAATAAAGCCGCCGTTTAAGGGGAGCAGTCCAGCCAACGCAGGCATGGCCGGACCATTGGGAGGCCGGGAGTTGCTCCTCAAATACAAAGGCATTGCCTCTGTGCGATGTGTTTGTATTTATGCGGGGGGGGGGGGGGGGGGGCGGCACTGACGTGCAGGGCGGACTAGCCCTGTGCTGGGCACCCCCCCGCATGTCTGAGTTAACAATCGTAGCTGTGCTAAATTTAGCACAGCTACGATCAACTCGGAATGACCCCCTTTGTTCTACAACTAACATGTTCATTGCATGCTTGTTGCTTACAAAGCAGAATCAGCCCTTTGCTTACATATGGCTCTGTCTGACTCATTACACCTGCAATTTAATCCTGATACATACTGTAGCAACATTTTACCCACTGTGGACCTGCAATTTGTCTTCATCTTAAAAAAACATTATGAATGTGCATCAAACACTATACTTATTCTTTCATACACCATGGGAGCAAAAGTAAAAAAGGAGTAACTTTACACCAGGCAAAAACCATGCTGCATTGCAGGTGCATTTGCAATACAAATAAAGCTGTCCAGCATTTGTGTGCTACATGCAAAAGCAACCAGTGCTTACCCTGCATGCAATTAGAAATATTTATTTGTGCAAAATATTTTATTATTAAAGGTACATCAATGAAACAAGGCGGACATTGCTCAACAGAAATAAAACAATAAAAAATACAGGCAGGTCCATCATAGAGACATCAAAAGAAAAGAAAAGTAGATACAGTAGAGTTTATATTAAGCTACATATAGCAACTAAAAAACATCAGTGAAACCGATATAACAGACATATTTATTTGAACCCCTTTCATTGCAACACGGTTTGCCCATTTGTAAAGTTACTCCTTATTTATTTGTATTTTTTTTTTTTGCTTTGTTCTCAACTCAGTCCCATATGCACAGACTTATTTCTGAGAGAGTGTCAGAGATAGAGGCCACAATATTCGTGGGAACTCTCCTGAATGCTCCTCAAACCAATTCTGGATTACTTGGGACTGATGACACAGTGCATTATCCTGCTGGAATATTCCATTGTTGTGGGGGTACATGAAGTACATGAAGGACTGCAAATGGTCTTCAAGCAATGCAGTGTAGCGGTTACCAGTCAATAATGTGTTCAGGTGGACCAGCGGACCCAATCCATGCCATGTGAACACATCCCACACCATTATGGAACCACCAGCTTGCACGGTGCCTCCTTAACAACTGGGGTCCATAGCCTCATGGGGTTTCTGCCACACCTGAACCCTACTATCAGCCCGAAATGATTGGAACCGTGACTCATCGGACCGCACCACGTTCCCAGTCCTCCAAGGTCCAATTAGCGACTCCACAAGACCAGGTGAGATGCTGTGTCCGGTGTTGATGTGTTAATAGGTGGGCCTTCTGCTCCCATAAATTCTGAAAGCTAAAGAACACTGCACTGACATGCTGGATATGTGTCTGGTACCTCCTGCATTGAATAGGGTGTGATTTGAGTATCGATTATCTGTTACCATGGACAATTCTTGCCAGACACCGCTGGTCATGATCATTAAGCACCCATGGTCAGCCACTTTGCTGTCCACAGTGGGTGGTAATGCCTTCCATGAGGTATTCCAGGCACACACGTGACACCGTAGATCAAGTAATGTACACGGACAGTGTAATGGTTAGCATTACTGCCTTCCAGCACTGAGGTCATGGGTTTAATTCCCACTGTGGCCCTAGCTGTGTGGAGTTTGTATATTCTTTACGTGCTTACATGGGTTTCCTCTGGGTACTTTGGTTTCCACAGTCCAAAAATAAACTGGTAGGCTAATTGGCTCTCAATAAAATTAACCCCAGTGTGAATGTGTGTGCGTGTACAATGTGGTAGTGAATACAGATTGTAAGCTCCGCTACGGCAGGGACTGATATGAATGGTCAAATATTCTCTGTAAAGCGCTGTGGAATATGTGTGTGCTATATAAATAACTGGTAATAAAATAAAGAAATAAATACATTTTGAATGTCTGCACAACTTCGGAATAGAAGGTTCCATCCGTCAGGCACCCACTATCATGCCCCATTCAAACTCCAATAAGCAGCATAGGCAGTGTTCAGACTGACTAACGAGGTATCAGATTACAACTGATGCAGATCTGGGCATATCCAAAACTTTACAGTGATGCCACCTACCATTACCTTTACATACTGCTAGCCCATGGCTTTTGGCACTTCAGTGCAGAGCCATAACTAGACTTTTTAGCGCCCTGTTCCCAAGGGTGTAGCGAGGGTGGCTATGGTGGAGCATGAGCTCCGGGCACTGGCAAAGTTACAGGGCACGCTACCACCTGCCCCCCCTCCAGCTGCCCGCAATACCGTAGGACACTGTACAGGCAGGAGGAGGAGAAGCAGAGGGGTGCACACTGACTTGGAGACTAGTTAGGGAACAGGGGAGACCAGAGGCGACAGCAGGAGACACTGACAACCAGCACATGCTGGAGCTCTGACGCCCTCTTTATATGTCTCACTGTCTGCTTGTAGCTGTGCAGCAGGGTTACTTTTGACTTGCTACACCACTCTTCCCCAGCTGCTGCAACACCTCTTTCTGCTCCGTCTATTGTAGCACCTCTCTCTGTCCCAGCTGCTGCAGCACCTCTCTCTGTCCCAGCTGCTGCAGCACCTCTCTCTGTCCCAGCTGCTGCAGAACCTCGCTATGCCTCAGCTGCTGCCGCACCTCTCTTTACCCTGGATGCTGCAGCAACCCTCTCTACATTGATGCTGCAGCACTCTCTCTGTCCCAGCTGCTGCTGCAGCATCTTTCTCTGCATTAGAAGCTGCAGAGTAATATGTATACGCGGGTCTACTGTTGCATAAAATGTTTAAATGGCTCTACTGTGTTTTGTAACGTGTATAAGGGGCTCTCCTGTGTGGTGTAATGAATAAAAGGGACTTTACTGTGTGGTGTAACATGTATAAGGGGTGTGGTGTAATGTGAATAATAAACACTACTGTGTGGTGTAATGTGAATAACAGACACTACTGTGCGGTGTAATGTGAATAAAGGACAATACTGTGCGGTGTAATGTGAATTGGTATTATTCTGTGGCCATTACCCTTCCCAATGAAGCCACAGCCCTATATTTTTGTTACGCTCCTTCGGCGCGCACTGTCCTTATTTTAAACATGGGGGGCACCCAAAGGAAACTTTCGCTATGAGATCCACAAAGTCTAGAACGTGCCCTGTTACAAATTTAGGATTTTTAAATATTTTTCATTGTCAAATGTAACATGCACCCAACTCAGTACAGGAATGGGGCGCCAAAACATACCCTTGCTCCGGACACCATGGCAACTAGCTACACCTCTGCCTGTGCCAGAAAGAGAATTGGCGCCCCCCCCCCCCCCACCCTCCCCCTCATTTTTCCATTAAGGAAATAAGGCTCTTGCCTCGTGGGGAAGGGGTATGACAATATGTTCTGTATTCTGTATTTAGATATTTGTTTAACCACAGTATTAGCCGATGTAGAATGCACACAACATGTATGGTATCAGACAGAGGTGTCGCCAAGTGTGGTGACACCCAGTGCGTACTCTGCCCCACTCACCCTGCCGGCGTCCACCGCCGACGTGGCCTCGCAGATCTCCTCTTCTTCACTCTGGGGGCGTGTCCAGCTTCCCCGAAGATGCTGGCTGCCCATGGAGACTGGGCAGCTTGCAGTGCCGGCTCCTTATCTGTGACAGGAGCCGAGTGCTGCAGAGGATTATAGCACTGCAGCACTCGGCTCCTGTCACTGCAGAAGAGCCGGCAGTTTGGTGTCACCCCTTTCCGAGGGTGACACCTGGGTGCGGGCCGCACCCCCTGCACCTGCCTTCTGACACCACTGCCTTCTGCTGTTATTGTAATAAACAAAGTAAACTGATACCCCTTTCAGACATCCTTCAAAATCCCGGGATTTTGCACATGAACATGCATCAACCTGGGATTTTGGCATTTCTCAAAGGCCCCTGCAATTGACCAGGGTTTATCCCAAGACTCAAGTCCTGGGTAGACATCCCGGCTTAGGTCTGAATAGTACGACCCGGTAATTTACTCCCAGGTTGCACCTAGATGCCTCCTGATTGGTGTTGGACTGCCTGGAAGGGGCAGGGGTGCATGAAGGGGGTTTGCGCCAAGCAACAGAGAGGGGGCATGTTGTGGTGAGGTCTGGTGGCTGGTGTGTGATGTGTGTGTGTGTGTGTGTGTGTATGATTTTGTCATGTGTTTGAAAAATGACAGGAGCTGATTGGTTTGTAGTTTATCTCTCTCTACTTTAGCTCTCTCCAAAGCTTAGTACATCTTCTTGCTAATCGTATACAGGAAAACTGTGTTTCATAAAGGAAAATGCAAAAATCAGACTTTATCTCTGTCCAAGGCTTAGTACATCTGCCCCTTAATCTTATACAGGAACACTGTGTTACAGTAGTACAGTAAGTAGGTTAGGATGTGGTTGTAGTAACTTAAATGCAAACATTTTGACTTCAGGACAATGTGTATGGTGAAATATCCTGCTCAATATACCAAGATGTAGTTACTGAGGCTCCATCTGTAACTATGACATTACAATTCCTACAAATTATAACCAATAAAATATGATAACGTGTTAAAAAAAGATGAGGACATTGTTAGACCTCTTTATCACATCAGTAATTTGTGTAATCCAGTGATAACTCCAAGTGAAATTGGCATCTCAAACATTGCTTCCAGCTACACTGGAGTATCCCAGGCTGAGGTGCAATAAATGAAACATAGCATAGCATATGATATATATATATATATATATATATACACACACACACACACACACACACACACACACACACACACACACACACAAATATATATATATATATATACTGTATATATATGTACACACAGATATGTATATATATATATATATATATATGCACACACACACACACACACACACACACACACACACACACACACACACACTGTGTGTATGTGTGTGTGTGTGTGTATATATATATATATATATATATCTGCAGCAGCAGAAGACAAACACAGTACTGCAGGATGTTATCACGAAAAACGAACTCAACTCAATATAACAGTCAATATAACAAGTGTAACTTTCAGACACTGTAGCAGACATTATAGTTACGACTGCCACCTGCCCGGTGTTTTACCAGCCTGCTAGGTAGTAATCGGACTTTGTGTCAATATCATTGACTGCTAGAACACAGAGTCAGGAAAGTCAGTAGTGTTTCCTAGAAATGATGGCTATGCCAGTTATGCCACCTGTGGGCTATTTGTGCAATGATAAAAACTGCACATTACACAGATAAAACAAATCTTGATAAGAAAATATCAAAAGTGTATAACTATCCCCTATCTAACGAGAAAGATATATAAATTGTATTTTTATTTTGTTATTATACAGAATATAATTAAATGCAATCATTTCCATAGAAAAGTATTTGTACTCACCAAGTGGTTATCACCGGCTGTATCATGTACTAAACTTCTACTTCAACATACATGTGGCTTTTTAGCTAGTAGCACGTTGGTTTCCTGCAGCTTACATGAAGCTTTTGTAGCAGCTGTTCCCAGTGTAATGATGCCGTTACTGTCTCTCCAACCCACTGGAAATTGCAAAACACTTCCCTGAACATTGAGCATATATGAGTGATCAGGAGGAGGGGAGCTAGAAACCCTCAGGAACCCACAAGTGAGACTTACTGTACAAGGACAGACATATGATGGCATTAAGTCACATCCAAAAGGCTCATTTCACTATTAAAAATAAATGTCCGGCTGCCTTATCCGGCTGCCTTATCATAGCCGTAATATTATGTGCTCTAGAAAGCAATTTGGTAATTTACTAAGATGGGAGTTATATTAAAGATGGGATGTTGCCCATAGCAACCAATCTTAATCTACTTCTCATTTATCTAGCACCTTCTAGAAGATAATACCTAGAATCGGATTGGTTGCTATGGGCAACATCCCATCTCAAATAGAACTGCCATCTTAGTAAATATACCCCATAGACTTGAGAATGTCTGTGTGTGACTTAATTGTATGCACATGTTGAGGTACAGCAGAGTGGTGCCATTTAGTAGCCAGTTATATCTCACTGACTAGCCAATCAAGGATGAGTATTGCACAGTTCCAAAGCACTTACATGTTTTAATCACTAGTTAACCATTTCCAGTAACCTGGTATTGAATGTCTGATTCTACTTTTATTTAAACTATACACTTTGTTACAGTGTATGCCCCAACATGACTTGCCTCTAATTGGGTGCAACTGTTTCTGATTTATTATCGCAACCAAATATGAATTGGCACTTGGAGTAACTGAGAATGGAAAGATCCCTCAGGTCTATCTTTATGCACTAACCATTCTCATGAGGAGCCGTCCAATTAAATTGCCAGCTTTCTGGATATGAAAAATGACAAAATTCTGCTTTTTGATATGACGTATACTGAGATGGCTATGAGAATTTAATTGCTCCCCGTCAGGCGCCCGGCAGTGGCACCTGACGACCAGGGCCGGTGTAAGGTCAATCTGCACCCTGGGCAAAGCTTCAGCCTAGCGCCCCCTAACCTGTGAACCCACCACCACCACCACTGGAGGGGAGATGTAGGTGGCCACTAGGTGGGCTGGGGTGAATCGCATCATGAATTGCATCGGGATTCTGGCGCCGGCATTCTGAAGACCTGTAAACCATCCGCCAGAATGCCAAGTACATCCCTTTAACTGTATGTGTAAATACATACTGTACATATAGACACATAGACATACAGTACATATATTTGTACGCTCCTTAATGTGTTCCATACTCCCATCTTTACATTCATTACTGTCCTGCATACAGAGACATCCTTCAGTTTTTTGCTAGATGATTTCAGTGCTGCCCTCCAGTGTCCAGCGCCCATAGGCTGCCGCCTAAAGCTGCCTAATGGTAGAGCCAGCCCTGCTGATGACATGAACAACTGAATTCCCCCCTTAAAGTCACTTGCCTGTGATAATCTTACAGTTTTTGGAGAGTAATTGTGACAGAACGCCATGAGAAGGTGCAATACTAGTGTTGTATATGTAACACCCAGGTAAGTTTTGTGTTCTGTTGTATGAATTAACTTTCTGGTAAGTGAAGCTAGATTGTCTATTACCATGACTTTCTTTTGCAGATCTGTATAATTTTCAATCTTTGCAGAGAGGCAAGGAAAACTCTCACAATGAGGATTATTTCAAAGGAGTTTACCACACTCTACCTTTAGTAAACACTGTTCTACTGTAATAGTTATAATCAAATGGAATTCGCAACACCAGTATAACAATAGATAGCATACAGTTATACCAACTTTGTATATTTGCACACCAAAACAATAAAAAGATTTGATCAAACAGGAATGCACTGTCGCCGTGTCTCCTCTGTCGGGTTACATAGTTACATAGTTGTCAAGGTTGAAAAAAGACCATTGTCCATCGAGTTCAACCTATAGTGCTATTACAGATGATATCCTTGGATGCCATTTTCGAATAAAAATGTATCTAAACCTTCTTTGAACATCACGACAGATTCAGAAATTACCAATTTCTCCGGCAGTGTGTTCCATAATCTAACTGCCCGTATGGTAAAGAAACCCTTCCTTCATTTGGTGTTTAACTCCCTCTCCACCAACTTTACAGGGTGACCTCGTGTCCTGTGTACAGATCTATCGATAAGTAAATCGCCAGAAAGATCCCTATAAGGTCCCTTCATGTACTTGAAGATATCATATCCCCTCTCAGACGCCTTTTCTCTAGTGTAAACATTCCCAACTTAACTAACCTGTCCTCATATTCCATGGACTCTTAACCTTTAACCAATTTAGTAGCTCTTCTCTGCACCATTTCTAGTTCAACTATGTCTTTTTTTATAATGAGGAGCCTAGAATGTACACAGTATTCCAGATGGGGCCGTACCAATGATTTATAAAATGGCAGGATTACGCTTCCATCTCTAGTCTCTATTCCCCGTTTTATGCATGCTAATACACTATTTGCCTTTACTGCAGCATCCCGACATTGGGCACTACTGCTAAGTCTATTATCTATGATCACCCCCAAATCCTTCTCCATTACTGACTTTCCAAGAATTATCCCATTCAATGTATAGTTTGCCTGTTTGTTTCTGATCCCGAAATGCATTACTTTTCATTTCTCTATATTAAACCTCATACTCCACTTGGCTGCCCAATCCCCCAGTTTAGTTAAGTCGCTTTGAAGAGAGACAACATCCTGATCTGATCTAATGATCCTACAGAGCTTAGTATCGTCTGCAAAATTTGATTCCTTACTCTCGATACCATTTACTATGTCATTTATAAATATGTTAAATAGTAAAGGTCCCAGCACAGATCCTTGTGGTACACCACTTAATAACTCAATCCAACCTGAAAATGTTCCATTGACTACCACTCACTGTTCCCTGTTAGCCAACCAATTTTTGATCCAAGTACAAATATTATCACCAGGCCCAAATTCCCTTAATTTACGTCACAACCTCATGTGAGGAACTGTGTTGAAGGCTTTCGCAAAATCTAGAAAGACCACATCCACTGCATTATTCATGTCTAAGTTTGCACTCACTTCCTCGTAGAAGCTAATTAAGTTAGTCTGACATGACCTATTTTTTACAAAGCCATGCTGGTTCTTATACATTATGTTTGAGCATCCCAGATACTCCTGAATGCTATCACTTAGTATGACTTCCAATATTTTTCCTACTACAGAAGTCAGGCTTACCGGTCTATAATTTCCAGGTTTAGATTTCATTCCCTTTTTAAATAGTGATACAACATCTTCAATACGCCAGTCCCTGGGCACTATGCCAGTTGCTATTGAAGCATTAAAGATTAAGTATAATGGCCTAGTTAGCTCTGACCTTAGCTCCATAAGAACCCTTGGGTGCAGGCCATCTGGTCCGGGAGATTTATTAATCTGAATATTTTGTAATCGCTTTTTGATTTCTGCTTCACTTAAACACGTTAAATAATCTTGCTAATTATACTTTGCACTAACTTGTTCAATTTCCTCCATATTTACTTTTCTAATGAAAACTGATGAGAAGGTTGTATTGAATATCTCTGCCTTTTCATTGTCACTAGATAACAATACTCCTAGGTAATTTTTAAGTGGTCCTATAGTGTCTTTTTTTATCTTTTTACCATTGATATACTTGAAAAGAAAATTGGGTTAGTTTTACTTTTCTTCACAATTAGTGTTTCATTTTCTATTTTAGCTGCTCTGATTTCCTTTGTGCGCAATTTATTACATTCTTTGTAGCAGTGGAAGCTCACCTTACTCCCAACAGAATACCTAAACATGAAGGGTTAGTTCAACTCACATTTAGCCAAAACCTTATGTTATACACTATCAAGCTTGGGCTGTGGGCTTAAGCCTATTTGTTTCAGTCTTCCCACCCTCTTCTCCTTATAGTTATCTTGGTTGGTGATTGATTGTTGACTATTTTGCAGTGGGAAAGAACAGCAGATCACCAGACCGGATGCAATCATTTATTTTGGGTATACTCCCTTCGTTGTCTGGTAGTTGGATAGTCAAGTCAGAAGGTAAAGTAGATTTTCTTTGTGGCGTTATAGCTGAACTGTGAACCTTAGGTGGTATTCGCCTACAATGCATGCTGTTAGTTCTTATTGTGGATTGTGTTGATGATGGCCATACTTTCTTTCCCACCATACTCTCCCTTAAATTTATATTATACAGTAGAAATTTGTAATTATTTTTAATTGGGCAATGATGACATGTCATTTTTGGGCACAAAAAAATGTAAAGTGATGGAAATTGGCGTACAAGGTATGGGACAGGTATATTTGGGTGCTTTATGAGTGAGCCAAGTGTTCTTAGGCTTGCAGGTGGGAGTAATCGGTCTGTTGCCATTTTTTTAAAAAGTCCCCAAAAATTACCGAAAAAATATATACTTATACCCATTTTTATGTACTCCAAATTTAATGATAGCACTTATTTTGCTGTAAAAAATTAGCTTTCTATCACGTTTCCACATTTAAAAAAAAAATGCATATAACAGCAATTCGACCCAATTTAAGTTTTATATTGTTAAATAGTTTTATTATGGCCACTAACAGACTTCTGTAATGTTTTCCCCATTTTCTCATATACTTAGCTCTGAATTTGCCGACTAGAATTATTGCGCAATTCCCGTTATCGCCATTTTGGAATAGGATAGGTGAGATAAATGGTAGTGCGCAGTCTATGATAACCTGATTTTTCTGGGGATGGGTGTGATAACATTAGCAGCGATCGCAGATTGCGTTATTGTGACTAATTGGATACTCCTTTGTGTTTTTATTTAGTATGATTATAATTTGTATTATTATTATTATTGTTGTTGTTAAGTGATTTGAATACATGACACACCTCATCCAATAGAAGGTTTTTTTTTAGAGATGTGCGGGTTCGGTTTTACTCGGATTTACTCGGGGCTCGAAACGACATACCCATGAGTAGTGCAACATAGAGCAAAGTTTTCGCATATACTACAAAAAAGTTACATTTCATCAATTATGGACTGACTGTTGGGATTTTGACAGCGTTCCATATTACCATTGTCATTTTATTGAAAGATAACAGAACAACATACTTAGGAAAATCTAAAATAAAAAAAATGTAAAATAAAAACCACTTATTACACAAAATATAATAGTGACCTCAAAAGAGATTTTGGAGCCTGGACATTATACCCAAATATTAGGCCAACATGAACAATCTGTTTCTGTTCTTCTCTTGTTCAGAACAACTGCCTCTAACATACTGTACTGGGCGGGTGTTTTTACTTGAGGCACTGTTCTTCTTTTCTGATCTGGCAAAATTTAACATCAAAGCACTTGGCTAATGTGTGTGCTGGTGTCTTATTTCTGTCAGGAAGCACTGTCTTTGTAAGAGAGATAATTGGGGGCCATAGACACAGACACCTGCGCTGTTTTGTATGTTGTGCCAGGGGCGGATCCAGAAAAAAATTACAGGGGGGGCACCATTAGGGATGTGGCTTCGTTGGAATGGGCGTGGCTTCGTTGGAATGGGCGTGGTATTGCAGGAAAAGACTACCTTATACCCCAGTTTTGCAACCTGCACGCCCAGACGTTAGCCACCACAGGAAAGAAAAATAATCCTGATTCATGCCCCTTACATTATTTGTCATTTTTCCTCCTTATAGTAATGCCCAGTATACATTATGCCACATACTGGAATGGCCCTTAGACATTATGCCACACACAATAATGCACGACACAATATGCACACACTGTAATGCCCCAGACACATTATGCCACACACCGTAATGCCTGTGACACATTATGCCACACACCGTAATGCCTGTGACACATTATGACAGGAATCGCAATGCCCGTTATACATTATGCTACACACTGCAATGCCCCTGATACATTATAGCACATACAATGTCTGTGACACATTATGCCACACACTGCAATGACCTTGAGACATTATACCACAATGCCCGTGATATAGTATACCATACACCGTAATGCCTGTGACACATACCGCAATGCCCGTTATACCCTATGCCACACACCGTAATGCCCGTTATATATTATGCCACACTGCAATGACCCTGAGACATTATACCACATACCACAATGCCCGTGATATAGTATACCACACACCGTAATGCCTGACACATTATGACACACACCGCAATGTCCGTGATACATTATGCCACACACTGCAATGACCCTGAGACATTATACCACATATCACAATGCCAGCGATATAGTATACCATACACCGTAATGCCTGTGACACATTATGACCCACACCGCAATGTCCGTGATACATTATGCCACACACCGTAATGCCCATTACACATTAAGTCCTACAGTAAGGCTTCTAATTACTTTTCAAATACCTGCTCGTTGTCAGGGGTTTCATGCACTGGGTGTCATGCTCGTTGCCAGGGGTTTCATGCTCTTGGTTCCATGCACGGTGCCAGGGGTTTTCATGCTCAGGGTGTCATGCTCGTTGCCAGGGGTTTCATGCACTGGGTGTCATGCTCGTTGCCAGGGGTTTCATGCACTGGGTGTCATGCTCGTTGCTAGGAGGTAGTCCTTGTTGCTAGGGCTGTGCTCCCAGTGCCACATATGTCCCCAGTGCCAGATATTCCCCCACGGTGCCAGGTACTCACATGCCCCCAGTGCCAAATATAGCCCCCCCCATGTGCCAGGTACACATATACCCCCAGTGCCAGATATTCCCAGACAGTGCCACATATGCCCCCAGTGCCAGATATCTCCCCCCCCAGTGCTTTATATGCCCCCAGTGCCACATATGCCCCAGTGCCAGATATTCCCCCCCCCAGTGCCACATATGCCCCCAGTGCCAGATATCCCTCCCCTGCCAGTTATTCCCCCCAGTGCCACATATCCCCCCCCCCCAGTGCCAGATATGCCCCCAGTGCCAGATATTCCCCCCAGTGCCATATATGTCCCCAGTGCCAGATGTTCTCCCCCCTCCCTGTCAAATATGCCCCCAGTGCCAGATATAACCCCCCAGTGCGTCCCTTCCTCCGCCGCCGCCGCCGCCGATGCTCCCCCCGCTCCCCTGCTGTTAGGAGGGACACGGAGGGCACAGTGCGCGCCTCTCCTGTGTCCCTCCTGTGTCTCCGGCGGCCGCGGGTCACTGTAATAAAGGAAGTGCTCACGAACGGCACTTCCTTTATGAGACCAGCGGCCGCCGGAGACACAGGAGGGACACAGGAGAGGCGTGCACTGTGCCCTCCGTGTCCCTCCTAACAGCAGGGGACGAAACGAGACCGCAGACTGACATGCGGACGCTAGTCCGCATGTCAGTCTGCACTAAAAATGACAGGGGGGGCACGTGCCTTGGTGCCCCCCCCCTAAATCCGCCACTGTCAGTTGTGCAATAGGCAGAGCAATATTCACTTCTCTGAAGCTGAAATACTGTAAATAACAATTAAAATACGCATCACTTCACCTTCTTGTTATATTCTACTAAATACACAGAGGGTTTATACCATGGTTATGTATTTGTATGGATATGTTTAATATAAATGTTCTCCTAAATAAGGCCTATTTCTAAAATTGTCTTTGCTGACTTCTACTTTCAAACAGCAAATATATTATTATTATTATTATTATTATTATTATTATTAGATTTATACGTATAAATATCTTATTTTTGTTAGTAGTGAAGTATTTTAACTAGAGATGAGCGGGTTCGGTTCTCCTAGAACCGAACCCCCCCGAACTTCACGTGGTTTACACGGGTCCGATGCAGCCTCGGTTCTTCCCGCCTGACTCGGAAAACCCGAACGGGGGAAAACGTCATCATCCCGTTGTTGGATTCTCGCGAGATTCAGATTCCATATAAAGAGCCGCGCGTCGCCACCATTTTCACTCGTGCATTGTCGAGAGAGCAAGAGGACGTGGCTACGTTCTCTGAGTGGAAAGTTCAATATCAGTGCTCAGTTTCTGTGCTGCATTGTGGTGACCAGTATACTACAGTACAATAGTCCAGGGCTGCATCTCGCTGCTCAGTGTCAGTTCTAGTATCCTCATCAGTGCTCAGGATCAGTGCTCATTGTCTTGCTGCCGCATTGTAGTGACCAGTATATAATATAGTACAATAGTCCAGTGCTGTTCTCGCTGCCCAGTGTCAGTTCTAGTATCCTCATCAGTGCTCAGGATCAGTGCTCATTGTCTAACTGCTGCATTGTGGTGACCAGTATACTACAGTACAATAGTCCAGTGCTGTTCTCGCTGCCCAGTGTTAGTTCTAGTATCCTCATCAGTGCTCGGGATCAGTGCTCATTGTCTTGCTGCTGCATTGTGGTGACCAGTATACTACAGTACAATAGTCCAGTGCTGCATCTCACTGCCCAGTATCAGTTCTAGTATACTCATCAGTGCTCAGTATCACTACTCATTGTCTTGTGCTGCATTGTGGTGACCAGTATACTACAGTATATTACTAATAGTCCAGTGCTGCATCTTGCTGCTCTGTGTCAGTTCTAGTATCCTCATCAGTGCTCAGTATCACTACTCATTGTCTTGCTGCTGCATTGTGGTGACCAGTATACTACAGTACAATAGTACAGTGCGGTTCTCGCTGCCCAGTGTCAGTTCTAGTATCCTCATCAGTGCTCAGTATCACTACTCATTGTCTTGCTGCTGCATTGTGGTGACCAGTATACTACAGTACAATAGTCCAGTGCTGTTCTCGCTGCCCAGTGTCAGTTCTAGTATCCTCATCAGTGCTCAGTATCACTACTCATTGTCTTGTGCAGCATTGTGGTGACCAGTATACTACAGTACAATAGTCCAGTGCTGTTCTCGCTGCCCAGTGTCAGTTCTAGTATCCTCATCAGTGCTCAGTATCACTACTCATTGTCTTGCTGCTGCATTGTGGTGACCAGTATACCACAGTACAATAGTCCAGTGCTGTTCTCGCTGCCCAGTGTCAGTTCTAGTATCCTCATCAGTGCTCAGTATCACTACTCATTGTCTTGCTGCTGCATTGTGGTGACCAGTATACTACAGTACAATAGTCCAGTGCTGTTCTCGCTGCCCAGTGTCAGTTCTAGTATCCTCATCAGTGCTCAGTATCACTGCTCATTGTCTTGTGCTGCATTGTGGTGCTCAGTATACTACAGTACATTACTAATAGTCCAGTGCTGCATCTTGCTGCTCTGTGTCAGTTCTAGTATCCTCATCAGTGCTCAGTATCACTACTCATTGTCTTGTGCTGCATTGTGGTGACCAGTATACTACAGTACATTACTAAAAGTCCAGTGTCCTGTGCTGCATCTTGCTGCTGTAGGATGCTGTGGTAGTGTCCTGTCACTGTGCATAGGTCATCATAATTCCAGTCACAGTGGTATCTGGTATCTATCCACTGGTATCTAATTCCAGACATTACTGCCGTCTAATTCCAGATATATTACTGGCATATAATTCCACACATTAAAAAATGGAGAACAAAAATGTGGAGGGTAAAATAGGGAAAGATCAAGATCCACTTCCACCTAGTGCTGAAGCTGCTGCCACTAGTCATGGCAGAGATGATTCAATGCCATCAACGTCGTCTGCCAAGGCCGATGCCCAATGTCATAGTAGAGAGCATGTAAAATCCAAAAAACAAAAGTTCAGTAAAATTACCCAAAAATCAAAATTAAAAGCGTCTGAGGAGAAGCGTAAACTTGCCAATATGCCATTTACGACACGGAGTGGCAAGGAACGGCTGAGGCCCTGGCCTATGTTCATGGCTAGTGGTTCAGCTTCACATGAGGATGGAAGCACTCATCCTCCCGCTAGAAAAATGAAAAGAGTTAAGCTGACAAAAGCACAGCAAAGAACTGTGCGTTCTTCTAAATCACAAATCCCCAAGGAGAGTCCAATTGTGTCGGTTGCGATGCCTGACCTTCACAACACTGGATGGGAAGAGGTGGCTTCTTCCACCATTTGCATGCCCCCTGCAAGTGCTGGATGGAGCACCCACAGTCCAGTTCCTGATATTAAAATTGAAGATGTCACTGTTGAAGTACACCAGGATGAGGATATGGGTGTTGCTGGCGCTGAGGAGGAAATTGACAAGGAGGATTCTGATGGTGAGGTGGTTTGTTTAAGTCAGGCACCCGGGGAGACACCTGTTGTCCGTGGGATGAATAAGGCCATTGACATGCCTGGTCAAAATACCAAAAAAATCCCCTCTTCGGTGTGGAATTATTTCAACAGAAATGCGGACACCTGGTGTCAAGCCGTGTGTTGCCTTTGTCAAGCTGTAATAAGTAGGGGCAAGGACGTTAACCACCTAGGAACATCCTCGCTTATACGTCACCTGGAGCGCATTCATCAGAAGTCATTGACAAGTTCAAAAACTTTGGGTGACAGCGGAAGCAGTCAACTGACCACTAAATCCCTTCTTCCTGTTGTACCCAAGCTCCCAGTGCAAACCACACCACCAACTCCCTCAATGTCAATTTCCTCCTTAGACAGGAACGCCGATAGTCCTGCAGGCCATGTCACTGGCAAGTCTGACGAGTCCTCGACTAACTGGGATTCCTCCAATGGATCCTTGAGTGTAACGCCTACTGCTGCTGACGCTGCTGTTGTTGCTGCTGGGAGTCGATTGTCATCCCAGAGGGGAAGTCCAAAGACCACTTGTACTACTTCCAGTAAGCAATTGACTGTCCAACAATCCTTTGTGAGGAAGATGAAATATCACAGCAGTCATCCTGTTGCAAAGTGGATAACTCAGGCCTTGACAACTATGTTGGTGTTAGACGTGCGTCCGGTATCCGCTGTTAGTTCACAGGGACTTAGAGAATTGCTTGAGGTAGTGTGTTTCCGGTACCAAATGCCATCTAGGTTCCACTTCTCTAGGCAGGCGATATCGAGAATGTACACAGACGTCAGAAAAAAAGTCACCAGTGTCCCAAAAAATGCAGTTGTACCCACTGTCCACTTAACCACAGACATGTGGACAAGTGGAGCAGGACAGACTAAGGACTATATGACTGTGACAGCCCACTGGGTAGATGTATTGCCTCCCGCAGCAACAACAGCAGCAGCGGCACCAGTAGCAGCATCTCACAAACGCCAACTCGTTCCTAGGCAGGCTACGCTTTGTATCACCGCTTTCCATAAGAGGCACACAGCTGACAACCTCTTACGGAAACTAAGGAACATCATCGCAGATTGGCTTACCCCAATTGAACTCTCCTGGGGATTTGTGACATCGGACAATGCCACCAATATTGTGCGTGCATTACATGTGGGCAAATTCCAGCACGTCCCATGTTTTGCACATACAATGAATTTGGTGGTGCAGAATTTTTTTTAAAACAACAGGGGTGTGCAGGAGATGCTGTCGGTGGCCCGAAGAATTGCGGGCTACTTTCGGCATTCAGCCACCGCGTGCCGAAGACTGGAGCATCAGCAAACACTCCTGAACATGCCCTGCCATCAGCTGAAGGAAGAGGTGGTAACGAGGTGGAATTCAACCCTCTATATGCTTCAGAGGATGGAGGAGCAGCAAAAGGCCATTCAAGCCTATACCTCTGCCTATGATATAGGCAAAGGAGGGGGAATGCACCTGACTCAAGCGCAGTGGAGAATGATTTCTTTCTTTTTTTTTTAAATGTTTTTATTGGATTTTTCTTATACAAGAAAAGAAAGGAGAGAACAGTACAAAATATAATACACAGAATACAAAATAATTGCATACAGAAGGCAAAAGGCAGGGATATGGGTTATTCAACACAGTGATATGAAATAGGCACTGCAGCAAAATGTGTAAGAGCCACGCCATCAAAGCTCCAAAACAGAACATGTCAAAGAATCAGTATAGAACAGTTTGCTACAGCATGCAGCATCTTAGATGCAATCCCCAGAAAACATACCATAAAAAAAAAACATACACACAAATCAGTAATATGCAATTAAAATACAGGATAGAAAAGAGAGAGAGAAAAAAAGATAAGACAACACAAACAAGGGTACGAAATAAAGGTCATGGGAGTTGGGGGGGGGGGTTTGCAAACGTCCTACAAGGATCTTCTTCAAATCAATCAGGGGCGTTAGCAGCCATTCCAAAAATTTGGAAGGATCAGACTATACGGACAGGGTCACCTGAGATTACGGATAAACATTATCACTAAATAGGGATACATATTTTGCGGTAGGAATCCCAGCTGAGTGAGTCAAACAGTTTCAGTACATGTTGCCGTTGAGGGGGGGGAAGGGATTCTATATAAGGACCCCATTTATTGTAAAAACGAAGGGCGTTACGATCAAGGTCAGGGAGAGTGGACTGACGCTCGAGATATAATGTAACAGTAAGAATAGATTTAAGGTTTTCTAAGGAGGGCGAGGTCCGAAATATCCAGTGGTTCAGAATCAGTTTCTTCCCTAGGGTCAACAAAACATATAGAAAGGGGGTATAGTGGATCTGAGACGGTGGAAGACTCCAGGCTGTAGTGTTAAGGCCAAGGATTGCTGCTGGGTCCATAGGGAGGGAGATTCGAAAGGTAGACTTCAAGTACCACAATACTTTATGCCAAAACCGTCGAATTTTCGGGCACTGCCAGAAGTTATGTATAAAAAGAGCATTGGGCGCTTTACATTTAGGACAATGTCCTGTTTCTGCAGAAACCATATATTTGCGTTGCCCAGGGGCTATATATGCTCTATGGAGAAACCTAAAGTGGATCTCCTGGAGCTGGGTAGAGTGTAGAGCCTTCAAAATAGAAGGCAAGGGGGAGAGGAAGCAATCCACAGACGGAGCCCAGAACCAATCACTCGACCATTTAGAAATCATAGGGGACCACAGGGTATCAGGTTTACTTAGGAGCAGGTCTTGATACAACCAACAGACCTTATAAGAAAAGTGTTGTAGCTTCAACAGGAGAGGGGACAGAGGGTCACTCCTCTGCTCGTGCACAGGAGGGACAGGCAAGGACTGCACATAGTGCCGAACTTGAAGGTACATATAGAAATCCGATGCCAACACACCATACCTCTCGGCTAAGTCTCTAAATGACATAAGAATCCCACCGGGATCAAATATGTCCCGAATGAGATCAATGCCCTTACACTTCCACAGGAGAAATCTACCATTGTCGAAAGGTGGGGTAAAACAGGGGTTCCCAATCAAGGGAATAAAAGTGGAGTATTCCGGGCTCCTATCTAATGCTTTATTAATAGACCACCAGGAACGGTAGGCGTCCCAAAAAAGGATGTTCGTGCGTGATACAGACGGGAGCAAAGATTTGGGGGTGTGGAGAAGGGCCCTGAGATCATAAGGAAACAAAAGGGCTTGCTCGACCGCTCCATTAACATAAGAGGATGTACCCAAAAGCCAATCGGAAATATATCTAAAGTTAACTGCTTGGAAGAATGCCAAGAGGTCAGGGACAGCCAGGCCACCATCCTTGCGAGGAAGCTCAAGTTTAGCAATGGAGATCCTCGACCTCTTGCCATTCCACAAAATTTTTGAAAACAGCTGATCACATAGAAGGAGATCCTTATGAGGGGTTTGGACAGGTATCATCTGAAGCAGGTATCATAACTTAGGAAATATAATATTTTTCAAAATGGCAACCCGCCCCAATAGAGAAATAGGAAGGGAGGACCAGGTGATCAGCAATTCAGACACCGTTTTAATGACAGGTGTATAGTTAACTGAGTATAAGTCAGACAAGTTCGCTGGGATAAAGATTCCTAGGTATTTAAGCTTAGTAGTATTCAGCTGGAATTGAGTAAGGGCGGGCGAGGAGGAGCATGCGCAAGCAGACGGAGTGAGTGGGAAGAGCTCAGATTTGGTAGCATTTATTCGGTACCCTGCGAAGGAGCCAAACTGAGCAATTATCTGCATGGCTAAGGGGATAGAGGTTTCTGGGTTTGAGATGAAAAGAAGCATGTCATCCGCAAACAGGCTAACACGCAATTCATGATCTCGCACCAGTACTGCCGAAAAACCCAAAAGGTGGCGAATTGTAATAGCAAGGGGTTCTATGGCGATGTCAAAAAGTAACGGGGAGAGGGGACAACCTTGCCTAGTGCCCCTGTGAAGGGGTATAGGATCTGAAAGGTAGCCATTGCACATAATTCGGGAAGCTGAGGGGGAGTATAGAGTACGTAGCATACTGATCAGATCCAGCGGGAACCCAAACCTGTCTAGGGTAGTGTATAGATGATCCCAGCTGACCAGGTCAAAGGCCTTCTCAGCGTCCAAAGAAAGGACATATTGGGGATCTAAAGTCCCGCTGGAACGTGCTGCCGCTAAAATTTTACGAATATTATTCGTCGAGTGCCAGCCTGAGATGAATCCAGTTTGATCTGGATGGATAATAGAAAGAAGTAAACCCTTCATTCTGTCAGCAATAATCTTTGTAAAGAGCTTGTAATTGGTATTTAGGAGAGATATAGGGCGGTAGGAACCCGGGAGATGGGTGTCTCTACCTGGTTTGGGAAGGAGACGGATCAGAGCATCATTAAAGTATAAAGGGATAGAATTTGAGGTTAAAATTTTGTTAAACACCAGGGTTAGGGGGTCTACCACATTAGGGAGGAGCATTTTATAAAATTCTCCAGAGAAGCCATCAGGCCCTGGAGCCTTCAAAGGTTTAAGGCCCTTTATAGCTTTCTCTACCTCTTGTGACGTGATTAGGGAACAAAGGTTATCGGTCAGTGTAGGTGGTAATCGGGGGAGGGGGGACGCTTTCCAAAAAGAGCTTTTAGCTTGCTCGTCAATAATGGGACAAGAATAAATATCAGTATAAAAATCTGGAAGGAGTTTGGCCATATCAGCAGACTTAGTAGCCAGTGATCCATCAGATCGTTGCAGTGATTGAATTACTGAAGAAGGTGTCGACCCCTTCAACAGGCTGGAGAGGAGGCGACCCGTCTTGTTCCCAAACCTATAAAAACGGTGATTCTTGTGAAAAGTATGTCGGTCACCCATCGCAGCTAACACAGCATTAAACCGGGATTTACATTCTAAATAAGTCTTCTTAGAAAGAGGGGTGGGATGTTGTTTGAAACTCTGGAAGGCCTCAGTTAAGCTGCGTTGAGAGTTTTTAAAGTCAGACAGAAATCGCTTCTTTCGTGAGGAAACGTATTCTATAAGCCTGCTGCGTATGACTGCTTTTGAGGTCTGCCAGAATATCAAAGGATCCGCATTAAGAGCACCCTCGTTATCCATTTTGAACTCTTCCTAAAACTCAGCCAGCCTGCGCTTGAAATGTAAGGAGGAAGCAAAGGCAGTGGGGAAGCACCAGCACTTAAAGGAGCCCCGGTCAAGGGACGTGGTAAGCGACGTCCAAACTAGGTCGTGGTCAGAGATAGAGATAGCCTCCATCTGAGAGTCAGAGATTTGAGGAATGAGGGAGTCAGACATTAGTAAAAAGTCAATCCTGGACATGGTGCCATGAGCAGCCGAGAGGCATGAGTATTCCCTGTCTGTAGGGTGGAAAAATCTCCACACATCAGTGAGGTGCAGTTGGTGTGTGAAAAAGGGGATACCAAAGGTAGGGGAGGGGCATGCACGAGCGGAGGAGTTAGTGTCCATATAAGTAGAGGCGACAATATTAAAATCGCCGCTCACTATCATGGGGAGGGAGACAAACAGATATAATTTGGTCAGGAGTCGTTTAAAAAATACTTTAGAGTAAGAATTAGGGGCATACATTGTACAAGGAACATATTTAGTGTTATATAACATAATCTCTAAAATAAGAAACCTGCCTGAAGGATCATATACAGAGGTAAGAACTTCAATATGCAAAGATCGTTTAGCCAGGATCAGGACACCTCTAGCTTTGGAAGAATATGGAGCATCTGCGAGCACCTGCCAACCCAGGACACCCAGCTTTTGGGCCTTCGGGGAAAGAAGGTGGGTCTCTTGTATAAACATCAAATCCATACGCAGTCTGTTTAAGTAAAGTAGGATCTTCTTCCTCTTAATAGGAGAATGTATTCCCCCTACATTCCATGTACCAACCCTAACGGAAGACATATATAACTACGCTATAAGGAGTCTCATGAGAGGACGCAATGCATACCCAGAAAAGAGAGCGGACAGGGGAAGACACAAAAGGAGGGACGGGAAGGGAGAGAAAGAGAGAAACAGCAGAAACATAGAGACACAAATGAAAACAGAGATCCATATAGGAGTCTCACAATAACAATCTAAGAACGACTTCACGGGTAGAAAAAACAAGAATTAACAATAAGTGGCGGGGAGCGCACCGCTCCTAGCCACCCACCACAATATTGCGCTAAATAGGGAGGGGGAAGGGGAGGAGGGCAGGGAAGGGAAATATAAGTGTGAGCGGTCAAAATGGTGAGGCGCGCTGTCTGAACTCACATAAAAAATAAGGAGAAATATGTAAACGTTTGATAACAGTTGCTAGCAAGGCATTTGTCAATAATATTTTGAAACAGGTAAAAGGTATAAGCATTTACAACAATATACATCACCCAGAGGACTGGAGGAACAGAGGGAGAAACATCACCAAGAACATTGTATGAGAAGCACTGTCCAGGAGGCAGAAGGGGCATGAACGAATAGGGAATATGTATAGCACCTGGGGGGAGGGAGGGGGGTAACCATGGACGTAGAAGGCATTTGGACGTGGACCATTTATTCCAATCAGTTCGAGCCAGAGTCAGGTTCCAGGAGTTCCGAGACAAACGCAGCAGTATCGTCTGGGTTGGTGAAGTCCTTGAAAGAGGAACCCTCAAAGACTCTCAACCGCGTGGGGTAGAGTAAGGCAAACTTGCGGCCTTCACGGGCTCGCTTGGAGCAGATGGGAGAAAATGCCTTTCTGAGTCTGGTAAGTTAAGGGGAAAAGTCTTGAAAGAGGAGCAGCTTAGAATCTTCCCACAGGATGTCCCATGTGCGGTGGGACGCTGACCAGAGTGCCTCTTTTATGGAGGAAATTGAGACAGCGGAATAATACAGCTCGGGGCCGGGACTCTGGAGAGGAAGAGCGAGCAGGGCCCGTCCTGTGGGCACGTTCCACTACTAGGTCTGTACAGATATCTTGTACTCCAAGAAGTTCAGGCAATGAATTACGGAGAAAGTGATAAAGAGCCTGTCCCTTGACTGACTCCGGCAGTCCAATGAGCCTGAGAATATTATGACGTGATCTATTCTCCAGGTCGTCGAGTTTTGACCATACCATGTTTTCCGATTTCTGTAGTTTAGCAGAGATTTCAGAAAGTTCAGCAATCTGCTGAAAATTTTCACCAGCGGTGTGCTCCACCTGCAGGACATGCTTCGCTAGCTGCTTGTATTGACTTTTGATGTCGAGTACGGCTTGCTGTAAAGCAGCAGCATGAGATTTTGCTTGTTCCTGAAACATGGGTTGTACAGTTTCTTGTACAGCCCACACAATGTCTCCATAGGAAAGTGGCTGGACAGGAGGGGGAGCAGACAGCAGGTCTTCCGCAATGTGAGCCCTGGCAGGGGCAGTGGGAGCCGGGGGCAGAGGAGCCGGACCGCCAGTTTGCGTCTCTGCAGCCGGAGCTCCAGAGCTCAGAGACGCTGCGGCAGCCATTTTGGCTGCAGGGCCGTGGGCAGCATCTTGTTTGGTGTGGGGAGTTTTGCCCAGCATGGAGGGGGCCAGATATTTGTCCATAAAGGACAGCCCCGTGTGCAGTGGGAAAGCGGGGGGAAATGGACCGCTCAAAGGACGCCCAGGACTGGCGATTAGCAGGGTTTTGTGGCGGGAGGCACCGGAGCTTCAGGAGAGAGGTGCTACTCCATTCAGCCCGGAACCGGACTTGAATGATTTCAACGTTGTGCAAGGTTCTCCAACCATTTGAACTTGCCACACGTGAAGTCAATTCAGACACTGCCAGCCTAAGTCAGGTCATTCCCCTCATCAGGCTTTTGCAGAAGGAGCTGGAGAGATTGAAGGAGGAGCTAAAACGGAGCGATTCCGCTAGGCATGTGGATGGAGCCCTTCATTCGCTTAACCAGGATTCACGGGTGGTCAATCTGTTGAAATCAGAGCACTACATTTTGGCCACCGTGCTCGATCCTAGGTTTAAAGCCTACGTTGTATCTCTCTTTCCGGCAGACACAAGTCTGCAGATGTTCAAAGACCTGTTGGTGAGACACTTGTCAAGTAAAGCGGAACGTGACCCGCCAACAGCTCCTCCTTCATTTTTTACTGCCACTGGAGCTGCCAGGAAAAGGATAAAATTTCCAAAACCACCCGCTGGTGGTGACGCAGGGCAGTCAGGAGTGAAAATTGACATCTGGTCTGGACTGAAGGACCTGCCAACGATTACTGACATGAGGTCTACTGTCACTGCATATGATTCTGTCACCATTGAAAGAATAATGGAGGATTATATGAGTGACAGCATCCAAGTAGGCATGTCAGACAGTCCGTATGTATACTGGCAGGAAAAAGAGGCAATTTGGAGGCCCTTGCACAAACTGGCTTTATTTTGCCTAAGTTGCCCCCCCTCCAGTGTGTACTCCTAAAGAGTGTTTAGTGCAGCCGGTAACCTTGTCAGCGATCGGCGTAGGAGGTTACTTCCAGAAAATGTGGAGAAGATGATGTTCATCAAAATGAATTATAATCAATTCCTCCGTGGAGACATTTACTAGCAATTGCCTCCAGAAAGTACACAGGGACCTGTGATGGTGGATTCCAGTGGGGACGAATTAATACTCTGTGAGGAGGAGGATGTACACAGTGAAAGGGGTGAGGAATCGGATGATGAGGAGGAGGTGGACATCTTGCCTCTGTAGAGCCAGTTTGTGCAAGGAGAGATTGATTGCTTCTTTTTGGTGGGGGCCCAAACAAACCAGTCATTTCAGACCCTGTCGCTGAAATGATGGGTTTGTTAAAGTGTGCATGTCCTGTTTATACAACATAAGGGTGGGTGGGAGGGCCCAAGGACAATTCCATCTTGCACCTCTTTTTTTATTATTATTTATCTTTGCATCATGTGCTGTTTGGGGACTATTTTTTTAAGTGCCATCCTGTCTGACGCTGCAGTGCCACTCCTAGATGGGCCAGGTGTTTGTGCCGCCCACTTGGGTCGCTTAGCTTAGTCATCCAGCGACCTTGGTGCAAATTTTAGGACTAAAAATAATATTATGTGGTGTTCAGTGTTCAGAATAGACTGGAAATGAGTGGAAATTATGGTTATTGAGGTTAATATTACCATAGGATCAAAAGTACGCCCAAATTCTATGATTTAAGCTGTTTTTGAGGGGTTTAAAAAAAAAGAAAAGAATCCAAAGCGCACCCGAATCCGACAAAAATTCTTAAGGGAGGTTTTGCCAGAACGCGTCTGAATCCAAAACACGGCCGCGGAACCGAATCCAAAACCAAAACACAAAACCCAAAAATGCCCACTCCACATCTCTAATTTTAACCCATGGGAACACAAAGCTGCCCATCACAAAGGCCAGGAAATCTCCATCCAACAATGGAGATCCCTGGCCTGTATCCTCCACTAGCCCCCCACACCCCCCACCTCCACCAAACAGCAGCAGACTGTCAGTCACTAACAGTGTATTGCTGGGTTGTGGATCATAGGGTCGACCACACTTAGGCCGACAATGTCTATGTCGACAACTAACATTAACATAGGTCGACACAAGCATTAGGCCGACATGAGCAAAGTCGACGTGACAAAAGGTCGACGTGAGTTTTAAAAAAAATAAATTGGTGTTTTCTTCGTAGAGAGACCGGGAACCCCAATTAGTGCACCGTGTGCCCTCGCATGGCTCTCTTCGCTCACCATGCTTCAGGCATGGTGCCTCACTCTGCTACTGCTGCACTTCCCACAGGTTACTGTTCCCAGTCATAGTCCACGTGGATCCTAAAGTATGAAAAAGTTCAAAAAATGGAAACAAATTGTGAAAAACTCATGTCGACCTAGTGCATGTCGACCAAGTGACCATGTCGACCTAGAAACCATGTCGACCTAATGCATGTCGACCAAAAGGGACTGTCGACCTAGTGACTGTCGACCTAAGTGTAGTCGACCTAGATACCGGATACCGGATTGCTGTCCTGCTTCCTACATCACAGGGCCCATTCCTCCACAAGCAGAACAGGTCCCACACATGCGCAAAGTAACGACGGGATGTGAATTACCCTCATATTGCAATAGAGATATATTTACTAATGTTCAGTTATGGTTTGTTTTGGTTATTTGTAGGGAGGCCAATCCCTGGCCATTTTCTTTTCAATCTTGGGAATCGAGACTGAAAAATGCTCAATCCTGGGATCCCGAGATTGAACTGTTCTTAAATTTACCTCCCACCCCGTCCACGCCTATTTCAAGCTGGAGTAAAGGGGTCCAGAGGCAGACAGCAGCACGGTCTGGTGGCATCCTCCTCCATTTAAGATGATGGCTGGCAGGCGGGCTGCAGGGTAGATACACTTAAAAGCAGATGCGGCAGGCAAGAAGGCAGGTATGGGGATGCGTAGCCGTGGCAGCGTCTGAGGCTGAGCCAATCGCTAGTGCTCATCGTCGCTGCCCGGACAAAAAAACAAAACAATAATGCACATGCACAGTTTAATCCTGTGACTCCCACGCCAATTCCGATCCCGGTATTTGCCACCCTAGTTATTTGTAATCAATTTTTTTTAGATTTAGCAATTTAGAGATTTACTAAAGCAAAAATCAAATATAAAATTGAATATAAAACCTGACTCCCATTCAAAATTGAATATTGTCAATTATGGGTACTTTCTCTTACGTCCTAGAGGATGCTGGGGTCCACATTAGTACCATGGGGTATAGACGGGTCCACCAGGAGCCATTGGCACTTTAAGAGTTTGAGAGTGTGGGCTGGGCAGGGCCGTCTTTTCGTATGGGCTCAATGCAGGGCCAGTGCAAGGTTTCTTGGCACCCTAGGCAAAACTTCAACCTACTCCCCCCCCCTTCTCACACACGCGCACACACGCACACACACACACACACACACACACACACACACACCGCACACACAGCAATACCCTCTTTTCAGCCCTTCAGGTGAAACGGTGGGGAACCCCCCAGATTCCGGCACCCTATGCAACTATATAAAGCTGCCTAAAGCTGCCCTGGTCTCTATGGATACATCTCTATGACTATGGTGTCAGGAGTCAGTGCTATCCCCGTGCAGACATCTCTGTGACTATGTGGCAGGGATCAGTGCTGTCACTGTGCATAACTCCTTATGACTATGATAGCAGGGATTATAGTGTTCCTGTGCATTTTATAGCGGAGTCATGCTGCTGTTAGTGACTGGCACACTACTACAGATCTCCCTAAGATAATGGACCACTATGATCTACAGGGGAAACTAAAACTTTGTGGGCCCCATTGTAAAATCCTGAAAGCCCCCCGTCCACCCTGTTGTTGTCACTACAATGCCCCTTAAGAGAGAGAGAGAGAGAGGAGAGAGAGGGGAGTGAGAGACAAAGAGAGTGTCGGGGAGAGAAGGAGAGAGAGAGGAGCAAGAAACAGGGTTTCATGAAAAAAGAGGGAATGAGAGAAGGAGAGAGAGGGTGTCAGGGAGAAAGAGAGAAAGTGTTGAGAGGGGAGAGAGAGATGGCATCAGACAGACAGAGAGGGTGCCAGAGAGAGAAAGGGGGGAGTGCGAGCAGGAGTGAGAGAAAGTGTCAGGGAAGGAGGGAGGGAGAGAGAAATAGGTAAGAAAGAGTGAGTTTCAGGGAGAGAAAGAGGTAGAGACGGAGTCGGTGAGAGACTGTCAGGGAGAGAGAGAGAGAGAGAGAGAGGAAGAGAGGCAGTGTCAGGGAAAGAGAGATAGTGTCAGGGAAAGAGAGACAGTGTCAGGGAGGGAGGGAGTGTGTCAGGGAGAGAGAGAGAGAGAGAGAGAGAGAGAGAGACAGTGTCAGAGTCAGGAAGAAAGTGAGGGACAGTGTCAGAAAGAGAGAGAGGCACAAGAGAGGGTGTTAGGGAGAGAGAGAGGGAGGAGGAGTTAGCAGGGGAGACACTACCTGACTACAGCACAGGATGGGGGGGGGGGGGGGGCAGGGGTGAAGCATAGATGAACAGACAGGGGCATAGACGGACAGACAGAGCACCATATGGGCATATGCGGCATGGACGGACAGACAGGGGCATAGACAGATGGACAGGGGGAGGCATAGACGGACAATTGGATGGACAGAGCACCATATGGGGGCATAGATGGAATAGACGGGTGGGGGGTGTAGATGGACGGACACTGCACCATATGGGTCATAGACGAACATGGGGGGCATAAACGGCTGGACAGAGCACCATATAGGGGCACAGATGGACAGACGGATGGGGGGCTGGCATAGATGGATAGATGGACGGTGGGGGTAGCATAGATGGACACAGTACTATATGGGGGCATAGATGGATATGGGGGGCATAGACAGACAGAACCATATGTGGGCGTAGATGGATGATAGGCCGGGCATAGACGGACGGGGGGGAGGGGGCATAGATAGATGGACGTGGGGTGGCATAGACAGAACACCAGAGCACAGATGGACAGACGGGACAGATGGTAGGGGAGGGGGGCTCACTGTCAGTGATTCTGTGTGGCACTGTCTAAACACGATCTGTCAGCTGCGCAGTGCTGTAGCTACTGCAGATACTCTATGCTTCTGGGTTCTCTCAAGCGGTGCCGGTCACACATTGAGGGTAGCTCTGCACCCTGCCTCCCACGCTCCCTTCCAGGAAGTAATCTGCTGGGTCAAGAACCCGGTGCGCGGCAGTACTAATTTAAAAAAAATATTATTTTTTTTCTTCCAAAAAGGTGCAGTGGGTTTGCTTGCTGGCTGGGCACTATAGCAGTTGCATCCCTTGTACCTTCTGTAGTTATACCACGGCATATCCATGTGCCACACATTGCTGCAGATTTTGTCACCTAAGGGAGGGGGTGCCACCACCTGGTTCTTCCTGATACTAGATCCCTAAGTCAACTGTGATTACTCAGGTATACGCTTGTGAAGATACGGATTCTCTGATCACTCAGGTAAACAGTTTAGTAAAGTGGCAAATGCCCTTTATTGTAAATATACACACACAGTACACTAAACAGTAACTATTACATTAGTACAAAAAGGTTTTGTTCTCTTATACAGCGCCTATTGGATTAGCAGCTGGTCTTTCCCTCGTGGTGTACACCTGCACCAATAATCAACATATACCAACAAATGAGGTTAAGCTCACAGCGCTGATCCCAGCAATGGAAATGTATAAAAATCACAAACACCGTGTTCAGGAGTTGTTTCAGGGGTTTCCCATAAGTGTCTTTTTCCTCTCTTATAGACTGACACTTACTTTTTAACCCCTTGGAGCGTTCATCAAAAGGTTTCTTTTTAGGTGTCCCTGATTCCTTCAATCCCGTTCCCACTGTGATGAAAGCACCTGTGATATATTACCCAACCAATCAGGATGTAGGACTGGGTTTGTGATTTTTATACATTTCCATTGCTGGGATCAGCGCTGTGAGCTTAACCTCATTTGTTGGTATATAGTAACTATTACATGCCAGGATGGCATCTTACTTACTAAGTCCCCACAGTAGTTTAGAATTACAGTCTCCTGATGTCACATGCCAGTAGTAGTTCTGAGTCCCCTGGTCTGGGATACCAGCTCACACAGTGCCCTTTGCCACTGACGGCACCGCAATGCCTAGTCAGTGTCTCCACTACAGAGGTACATCCACTCTCTCTGTCCTTCTGTGTAGATCTCACCCTCAGTGCACGTCCAGTAGCCTCTTGAAACCAGCAGATCCCAATGATGCTTCTAGGCCTCAGCACACTGGCAGCACTATCTTCCCAGTAGCTTTCAGAAGCCAAACACATCACTCCTCTCAGGCCAGGAACTTCCGTGCACTCTCTGTTTCAATAGCCTCTGTTATCCTCAAACCTTTCTATGTCCTACCATAAGGCGACACCTTCTGGCTCTGTATTGGGTGGGTTACATTAAAGGGGCTGACTACAGAACACTTTCAGATAGACCTACTTTAACATGCCCAGGCATGTCCTCTAGCACACAATAGATGTTAATTAAATGAACCTTAATTAATCTGGTTGTGTGGCCTGGAATCCATTGTGTGGGGAAGAATGAGGGGGGTGTATGGACTGACATCTGAGACTGGCTGTATCTCCAACAGCAAACAAACAGGTTATCAAAGCAGTCACACGGGGGGGGGGGGGGGGGGGGGGCGACGACGACACACACACATTATTTTACAAACTATAATACAATAACCAGTACATTCATATATATACATCTTCATATGCATTCTGTACAAATTATCAGGCTAGACATATTATTCCCTGATAAGCACAAACACATATAACAGAGGGATAATGTTTCACAATAATATGTGATGTCCAGTTCTATTGTGAATCCAGGCAGCATGCTGTATAGGTGATAACCAAGTTCTGTCCTGTCTCTTTACACTAACGCACTGAATCCAGGAACAGGCTGGCAAAAAGTACTCCTCATGAGCCAGCTGGGCTGCGTCTGTTACAACGCTGATGAGCCATACCTTGGAGTCTTCTCTGAAACCCATTCCCCGAAGGAGGTGTTCTCATGATGGTGTTCTCCTGGTCAGAGGCGTCACCTGGACTTGGTGACATCCGGACCGCACCCTGTTATCCCCCTTGTGCCATCCGCGGGTGGAAAAGGGGGTGTGGCCTAAGTTAAAGGGGGGCGTGGTCTCGTTTGCAATACTGATTACATCCCTCCAGCAGTGCTGCAGCAGCCCAGCATCCCCGGATTTTGGGCTCCTCCTGTCACCACTGCTCCTGGTCAGTATTCCCCTGCTCCTCTTCTGCTGGTATTCGGTTGCACGCAGGGCTCTGCTGTCAGACGCCTCCTTCCCCTACCTTACACTGCCCCCTTGTGCCCAACACCCCACAGGACAGCCACCAGCACAACTGATGGGTGTCAGCACTGCCGGTGGTGAAGGTGACAAATAGCGGTGGCTGCGGCTGGCTGGACCCGCGCCACGGCCGCTGCAAGACCAGCTTAGCCAAACATAATAAAACAGATTCAATGAGAGCGTGCCGCCCTCCAGTGGCCGGCGCCCATAGGCAGCTGCCTAAAGCTGTCTAATGGTGGCGCTGGCCCTGGCTCAATGGGCTCTTGCCCAAGGGCCCCAGTACTATAAGGGCCCTATGCTGATAGCTGAGGGTCCCCTCTCTCCAGAGGTACCAGATTTTTGAAAATTGGCCCTAGGGAACCAGAGATATCCGACTTCAAAGCAGTGGTCCCCATCCAAGCCTGTTAATTGCTCTTCCCAGCCAGATATCTCTGGCTCTGTCTGACTTAGAGTTTTTCTGAGGGTACATTTCAAAGCTGGGACTCTCCACTTTCAGTGGACACTGGCAGCTTGTCTCTACTATGCCCAGAACCAGAGATATCAGCCCTCAAGCAGCTGGTCCCTGCTCAAGCTCCACACGCCTAATACGCAGTTTTATATATTTGTTGGTGGATTGTTCTGGCTCCTGAACTCTGATACCCAAGTCCCCAGTTCCTCCTGACAGGTGAGACACTCTAATTTTTTATCCCATTCAAAGCTAAGAAATCTTTTTCCAGGAACTTGAAATATCTGCAGTCAAGCAACCTGCTATCTCACCAGCAAATGATGAATATTAAGCCCACTCCACTATCGACCCCTCCCTTATGTATTAAACACCTCATACCACCCTGGAAGTAATGTACCGGGGCCTCTTCATTCAGCCCAATGCCACCTTCTACAGTTTAGTGTTCTCCCTCCCACCCCATCTGTGCAGTAAAGGAGTAATTAGCAGAATTACTGCTCCAGGTCCTACATGCTGAGCGGAAGATAGAACACCCCCTACCGCCCGCGGGACATCAAAGCTGCCGCTGATAGCACCCCTACCCATGGAGGATGGGTAGGGGCCCCAGTGTATTGCTGTGCCCAGGGGCTCACACTGCTATTAAGACGGCACTGGGGCTTGCTCCTTCCTCTGTGCCCCTCCTACCAGACTCAGTTTAGAAAATGTGCCCGGAGGAGCCGGTCACAGCTAGGGGAGCTCTCCAGAGTTTCCTTAGTAAAGTTTAGTTTTAGAGTTTATTATTTTACAGGGAGGCTTCTGGCAACAGCCTCCCTGCAGCGAGGGACTGAGGGGGGGACCAGTGTCCGCCCTGCGGGGTCTGAACCAATGTCTCCGCTGACTGGACATTGAGCTCCAGAGGGGATAGATCGTTCCCCGCCACAGGGGATCGCTCACTCCGGCAGCATGCCGCCACCCCCTTGCAGAGCTTTAGATTGTGGTGAGTGAGTCACCGACCCCCCTAGCAAGTGGGGGGCCGGTGTGAAGATGGCAGCATCAGGGTAGGAGCGCAGTATTAACTGCGCTCCGGAGGCTCAGCGGTACATAGTGCGGCACTGTGAGGGGCGCCCTGAGCCAGCGCTTATGGTCACACAGGTCACGCAGCCTGTCGGGGTCCCCGAATCTCAGCCAGCATCAATCCTCAGGCCAGTATAATCCTGTGAAGAGCGGGAAGACAGCGCCATTTTGGGGGCGGAGCTTCTCTTCAGAGCGGACTCAGCAGCATTTCAGCACCATTTTCCTGCCTGCACAGCGTTGACAGTGAAGAGCAAGTCCCTCCACAGCAACTCCAGCTATCTATCATGGTACCAGGGGGTTGTAGAAGGAAGGGGGGGGGAGGCTGCAAAATTACTTTGTAACCTATTAAGGTGCACAGTCAGCGCTGATAGGGGGTCTCTCTTTATATTAAAAGCGCTGTGTGTGGATTGGCTCCAATCTCTGTGTCTCTCTTGCCATTCTTGGGGGTGAAACTCTGTCTGTACTCTCTTGTGTGTGTGTGGAGTGTCTGTGGTCTCCATTAAGCAATGTCCAGGGACTCTATGGGGGTCATTCTGAGTTGATCGCTAGCTGCCGGTGTTCGCAGCGCAACGATCAGGCTAAAAATCAGCATTTCTGCACATGCGTATGCACCGCAATGCGCACATGCGAAGTACGGGTACAAAGTCCTTTGTGGTTTTGCACAGGTTCTAGCGAAGCTTTAGTCGCACGGCAGAACACAGGAAGATTAATATGAAATGGGTGTTTCTGGGTGGCAACCGACCGTTTTTAGGTAGTGCTTAGTAAAACGCCTGCATGTCGGGGAAAACGCAGGTGTGGCTAGGCGAACGCTGGGCGGATGTGTGATGTCAAAAGCTGTCCCTCCATCGTTAGAATCAACGCACATGAAGAGTAACTACAGGGCTGGTCTTGTTTTGCACAAACTGATTTTGCAGCCGCTCTGCTGCACAAGCGTTTGCACTTCTGCAAAGCGAAAGTACACTGCACAATGCGTTACGGCTGCTAAAAACTGCTAGCAAGCGATCAACTCGGAATGACCCCCTATGTCATATGCTGCAGAGGATCTGTCCTCTCAGGATGATCCCATTCTATGTAATCAGGATTGCACTGGTTTAGCACAGATACCAGCAAGGGAGCCTGAGTGGTTATCCTCTATCAAATCTATGATTTCTCAGATTTCTAACAGGGTTGCACAGACTGAATCTGCAACTCAGGCTATACAGAACTCTATGGCAGTCTGGCCCAGTTCTGGTACATCAGGGCTCCCCACTGTATATTCACATAAACGTGCTCTTGCACAAATCATGCAGGATGATACCGATACTGATTCTGATACAACAGACGGTGACGGGGATGTGTTGCGGGGGGCTGCATCACTTGCAAAAGGGGTGCAGTTGATGATAGAGGCTATTAGGTATGTGTTGAATATTGCTAATACAACACCCAAGCCGGTTGAGGAGGCTTTCTTCACTGAAAATAAGAAAGCCTCGCTAACCTTCCCTGCGTCAAAGGAATTAAATGCTATATTTGAAAAGGCTTTGGAAAACCCGGATAAGAAATTCCAGATACCTAAAAGGGTTCTGGTAGTGTTTTCTTTCCCGGTAGAGGTTAGGAAAAAATGGGAAAACCCACCTATTGTTGACGCGTCAGTATCCAAACTCACAAAAAAGGTGGTTTTACCTGTTCCAGAATCTACCGCCTTGAAAGAGCCGGCTGATCGTAAAATTGATAATACGCTCAAATCCATGTACACGGCTTCTGGGGCAATACTATGTCCCACTATTGCCAGTGATTGGATTGCCAAAGCTATAGTAAAGTGGTCAGGCACATTACTTGAGGATTTGGATACTATGGAGAAATGTGATGTTGAATTGTTTTTACGTAACATTCAGGATTCGGCAGGATTTCTGGTAGAATCCATGAAGGATCTGGGTTCCATGGCTGCGTGGATTTCCTCCATGTCAGTATCATCTCATCGAGGGCTGTGGTTGCGCCAGTGGGCTGCCGACGCGGTATCCAGGAGAAGTGTGGAGACCCTACCCTACACAGGTCAGGCTCTCTTTGGGGAAGCGTTAGATGCGTGGATCTCCACGGCTACAGCTGGTAAGTCACCTTTTCTTCCCTCAGCTACACCTGCTCTGAAGAAACCCTTTTCTTCAGTTACGCCACAGTCCTTTTGGTCTAACAAGCCCAGAAAGGCCAAGCCGTCCAACACCTTCTTTCGGGGAGGTCGGCCCAAATTCAGTAAACCTGCAGCTGCAGGTTCCCAGGAACAGAATCCTGCTTCAGGTACACCAAAGTCCTCCTCATGACAGTGGACTGCATGCCGGTGGGGCCAGTGGGAGCGAGACTCAGACATTTCAGTCATGTCTGGGTGTCCTCCAGCCTGGACCCCTGGGTGCAAGATATTGTGTCCCAGGGGTACAGGCTGGAATTTCAAAATCTCCCTCCTCACCGATTTTTCAGATCAGGCTTGCCAGCTCTGCTGGCAGACAGGATTGTCCTGCAAGAAGCCGTCCAGAAGTTGGTGGAGGCACAGGTCATTGTGCCAGTACCACCCCACATGCAGAACAAAGCTTACTATTCGAACCTTTTCGTGGTACCGAAACCGGTTGGTTCGGTCAGGCCCATTCTGAATTTAAAATCACTAAACCCCTTTCTGAGGGAGTGCAAGTTCAAAATGGAGTGTAAGGGCGGTGATATCAGGTCTGGAGAAGGGCGAATTCCTAGTATCCTTGGATATTAAGGGTGCGTAACTCCACATTCCGATTTGGCTGCCGCATCAGGCTTATCTGCGATTTGCACTGTTGGACTTTCACTTTCAGTTCCAGGCCCTCCCATTCGGTCTGTCCACAGCACCGAGGGTGTTCACCGAGGTGATGGCGGAAATGATGATTCTCCTCCACAGACAGGGGGTGAACATAATTCCATATCTGGACGATCTGCTGATAAAGGCATAGTCCAAGAAGAAGCTGTCACGGTCCATAACACTCACAACTCAGCTTCTCAGAAAACATGGTTGGATCCTGATTCTTCCAAAGTCACATTTGGTACCAACCAGAATATTGTCCTTTCTGGGAATGATCCTCAACACGGAAGTGCAGAGGGTGTTTCTCCCAGGGGAAAAGGCGTTGGTGATTCAAACGATGGTCTGGGATGTCTTGAAGCCAGCCCGGGTGTCAATTTATCAGTGCATTCGCCTTCTGGGGCTCTGCAGTACGGGAGGTTTCACGCTTGGTCCTTCCAACTGGATCTCCTAGACAAGTGGTTGGGATCCCATCTACACATGCACCAGAGAATTTGTCTGTTGCCAAAGGCCAGGATTTCACAACTCTGGTGGCTGCAATTATCTCACCTTCTAGAGGGCCGCAGGTTCAGTATTCAGGACTGGATCCTTTTAACCATGGATGCAAGTCTCCGGGGCTGAGGCGCAGTCATTCAAGGGGAAACGTTCCAAAGAAGGTGGTCAAGCCTGGAAGCCGGCCTGCCGATAAACATTCTGGAACTAAGAGCCGTCTACAACGGTCTCCTCCAAGGGGCCCATCTCCTGAGAAATCGGGCCATTCAAGTGCAGTCGGACAATGTGACAACAGTGGATTACATAAACCGACAGGGCATAACATAGAGCAGAGCTGCGATGGCAGAGGTAACAAGAATCAGCCTCCGGGAAAAAAAGCATGCGTTGGTGCTGTCAGCAATCTTCATTCCGGGAGTAGACAACTGGGAAGTGGGCTTCCTCAGCAGACACGATCTCCATCCAGGGGAGTGAGCTCTCCATCCGGAGGTGTTCAAGGAGGTAACAGACCTTTGGGGCATACCCCAGATCGACATGATGGCCTCTCGTCTCAACAAGAAGCTTCGGCGGTATTGTTCCAGGTCGAGGGACCCGCAAGCAGTGGCGGTGGACACCCTAGTGACTCCGTGGGTGTTCCAGTCGGTGTATGTGTTTCCTTCACTTCGACTCATCCCAAGAGTTCTAAAGCTCATAAGGAAAACAAAGGTTCAAGCGATCCTCATTGCTCCAGGCTGACCAAGAAGGGCTTGGTACGCGGATCTACTGCAAGAAGAGCCGAGGCCTCTTCCTCTTCGGGAGGATCTGCTGCAGCAGGGGCCATTCGCCTATCAAGACTTACCGTGGCTACGTTTGACACATGGAAGTTGAACGTCTGTTACTAGCTCGGAAAGGCATTCCGAACAGGGTTATTCCTACCCTGTTATAGGCTAGGAAAGGAGGAACGTCTCAACATTACCATCGAATTTGGAAAAAATATGTATCTTGGTGTGAGTCCAAGAAATTTCCTACAGTGGAGTTTCAACTGGGATGTTTTCTCCTCTTCTTACAAGCTGGTGTGGATATGGGCCTTAAGTTGGGATGTGTGAAGGTCCAGATTTTGGCCCTATCCGTTTTCTTCCAAAAACAATTGCCTCCCTTGTCTGAGGTTCAGACCTTTTTGAATGGAGTTCTGCACATCCAATCTCCCTTTATACCGCCTACGGCACCTTGGGACCTTAACGTGGTGTTGCAGTTCCTCCAATCGGACTGGTTCGAGCCTCTACAGGAGGTTGAAGTCAAATTTCTTACGTGGAAAGCTGTCACTTTGTTGGCTTTAGCTTCTGCTAGACGTGTGTCGGAGTTGGGGGCTTTGTCCTGTAAAAGCCCATATTTGATCTTCCACGAAAATAGAGCTGAACTGGACAGGTCAGCAGTTTATTCAGAAGGTTGTGTCGGCATTTCATATCAACCAACCTATTGTGGTGCCAGTGGCTACTGAGTACTCAATTTCTTCAAAGTCCTTGGATGTTGTAAGGGCTCTGAAAATCTATGTGAAGAGGACTGCTCGTCACAGGAAATCGGACTTTCTGTTTGTCCTGTATGATCCCAAGAAAATTGGGTGTCCTGCTTCTAAGCAGACGATCTCTCGGTGGATCAGGTTCACTATCCAGCATGCATATTCTACAGCAGGCTTGCCGTGTCCTACATCTATCAAGGCCCACTCTACTCGTAAGGTAGAGTCTTCCTGGGCGGCTGCCCGGGGTGTCTCGGCGTTACAACTTTGCTGAGCAGCAACTTGGTCTGGTTCGAACACGTTTGCTAAATTCTACAAGTTCGATACTTTGCCCTCTGATGATCTGAAGTTCAGTCAATCAGTTCTGCAGGAGCCTCCGCGCTCTCCCTCCCATTCCGGGAGCTTTGGTACATCGCCATGGTACTAATGTGGACCCCAGCATCCTCTAGGTCGTAAGAGAAAATAGGATTTTGGTTACCTACCGGTAAATCCTATTCTCGTAGTCCGTAAAGGATGCTGGGCGCCCGCCCAACGCTCATTTTCCTGCTATCGTTATTTGGTTCAGTTCAACTTCGTTTTAGATGAGTACTGCATTGTTACTTGGTAAGTAATGTTTCAGCGGTTGCTGAGTTTTCAAGCTACGTTAGCTTGATGTGCCTTGTATGTGTGAGCTGGTATGAATCTCGCCACTATCTGTGTTAAATCCTTCTCCTTCTTCTCCTTCCTAAGGCCAGTATTGTATATTATAGAATCTCCATTATATATAGGATAATACTGTATCTCCGCTTATGTAAACAATTACATTATAAATCAGAAAACTTCAATAACCATAACCATAAGAGACCATAAGGTACAGATAACACATACTTTTTTATGTGAAATGCATTCTATTACCTGCAATCATTTACAGGAGTTTTGAGATACATATTAGCATCACCTGAGTGTTATAATGTCCGTGGCTGCAGCACTGGAGATTGTTCCAGCACTTTAGAATTAAGAACATGTTACAGTATTTTGACACATTGATTTAATGTAAAGAAATCCTTATGGTGCTGTATATTGCTAGTTTCCCTTTAAACTGTAATCTTTGTGTGGAACCCTCACACTGTTACACACCATATAAATATTTTATATTCTTACTGGACAGCACGGATAGTGTAATGGTTAGCGTTATGCAAGGCGGTCCCGCTACAGAAAGTTGCTATACGCAGCAACAATGCAGCGGGACACATCTGTAGTGAGGGCTGGTGCAGGATTCGATGGTGTGACCGATGGTGGCGTCTAAAAATACACAAAGTTGAATTGGACTATCTGTAGACACTGACAGTGGGCGGTCACATCTGGATGCATGGCTGTACAACACGCAAGGGGCTTGTAGTGGTCACACCTGCGGCCAACTCAGAATCATGCCCTATGAGGAGAGGGGATTCCTACTAAGACCTTTCCTCCGGTACAGATCCCGTCCCATTAGGGCTGCTTCCAAAAATCTCCTGGGCTGGATTTCCATCCTAATCCGCCCCTGATGGGCCTTATTCACAGTTGGGTACAGTGCACATCGTTGCTGCATCTTTGAATTCCCTAACCCCAAACGGTGACAGGCTGCCACTTAGGGGGCACTGTGCGATGACGCAGAACCCGTTCTGCCCATGCACAGAATGGGTCCTGTGCATGCACAGGTGCCTCATCAACACAGCAGCTTCTTGCAAGTGATATGTTTTGTCCAATAGGAATAGCTAAGGAAGTGTTTGTCGATTTTTATTCTATGTCATTCAATTTTATATTCAATTTTATAGGTGATTTTAGGTCAATTTTGACATCTTAAATTGAACATGTCAAAATTAACACACATGAACCCGATTTTGAAATAGATTTCAAAACTGAATGTTTAGGAAATGCATTACATTCACACAGACTGAAGTTCTGGAGCTCTGTCCATTTGAATAAGTGGATAACGCTATCCTTTGATTGCTGTCATCACTTAGACACATCTATAGAATTGTTTACTCACAATTGTACTTAAAATCTAGTAGTGAAGTCCTAAGGTCGGATGTAATGAAAACCGAGTTGGCAGGAGGTGCGGGGTTCCTGGCCGAACTCGGATGTTGTTTTAAAGCAACAATCATGTACAAGGCATGTTTTGAGTTCGACCGGCAACACCCACCTCCGGCCAATTTGGGCTTCATTACACCTGGCCCCATGTAGTTTTATATGGGCTCCGATTAGTGTGGTGGACCAACTATTTGAGACAACTTGAGCCTATTTGGTTGACTACATTGTTCGATAGAACTTTTTTATATGTCAGAATTGTTCTAAGTTTATACTACTACAGAGATTAACCCCCTGATGAAGTCTCATGAGGAGAGGAAAATTGCAAGGTAAAGAGACTGTAAGATCCACAGTGGAGATTCATTTCTGAGAACCTGTACCTTTGGAGTTGTGACATAATCAGTCTGACCTTAGGACTGAGAACCTTACAGCTATTGTCACAAAGGTACATTGTATAACTATGCTTTGGTATTATGTGAATTTACATGTTTTTAATATTTTTTTTCAATTGTATTAATTGTGTTTATAAGGTATATAAGGCTAAAAGCCTGTTTTTTTATTATTGGGTGTTAATAGATATAAAGGAACTTTTTAGGCATCAATTAATAATAATTAAGACCAGTTGATTTTATACAACCCTTCCTGAGAAATACATACTAGATAATATATTATCAATAAGCTGCAGATTTCATATAGTGCGCCCTCTCAATACATTTTTTAAAGATATGTTTTTCCAGTCTTGCTAACAGAACAATTATTGAGAGGAGCAGATAGATAGATAGATAGATAGATAGATAGATAGATAGATAGATAGATAGATAGATAGATAGATAGATAGATAGATTTAGTAATAGCTATCTATAGGGGATGCAGTTAATATACCGGCTGTCGGGATTCCGGCATTCAGGATATCGACGCCGGAATCCTGACAGCCAGTGAAATGCCGAAATCCCAATGGCAGCTCTGTATTCCCACTCAGGAAGTGGGTACACGCCAGGGACGTGTGGTGAGGTAAATGGCTCAGGAGGCACTGGCTAGCACCAGAGCCAGATTTACACACAATACTGTATGTGAGCCCAAGGGATTCTATGGGTATTATACACAGGTGCAGCAGTATATACTGTTGTAAATTTGGTAAGATTTGATCAGAGATGTGCGGAAAAGATAGACTTTTTACTCCAGAGTTTTGACTATAAAAATGATTAGAATAATAAAAAGTAGCTATTTCTAATATATTCTTTGTATTTTTCATATACTTTATATAGTCAAACCTTTGGTTCACACGTTAGTATGATAGGAAAGGCTCTGCCTCACCTCACCGAACGTCACTGATCCACGCCACCACCCGAGTGGGAGTACAACCTGTGGTGAATGAAGCTCGCCTCCGGGCCTGAAGCGTGGCAAGCGCAGCGAGCCTGCGAGGGTACTCGCTGTCTTGCCACCGGGATTCCGGATGACGGGATGCTGCTGTCGATATAGTGACAGCCGACATCCCGTCTGCCAGTCTCCCATATGTATTCCATCTATAGATATACACATATTTATTCATACATACACCTATTTATTCAATTGTGAGTATATACAACCTCGGTGCTGCTCTGAAGACAGTGGAGAGGTCCCGTACAGTCTGTAGAGGGGTCTGATCGCTAGGAAACCCTTTAAGTGCAGAGAGAATCATTAGATTTGCTTCTCTCTGTGAAGAGGATCATTTCTAGCACCCTGGCAGAAGGCGCTGTTTGTTGAAGGTGTGTATGGAGCTTACCTGCTATCACCTCACTGGATACAGGGACTCTCACAATAAATCACTGTCTGGTGCGGAGGCACATCGGAACTGCACCAGGTCTGCCATCTCTATGCATAATACAAGGAGCTGAGTGGCAACCCCAATCTCATCCTGTTTGAAGCTCCTTGGGTAGACCAGTGTGTAGGTGGAGACAAAGCTCTTCCTGAAAAATAAAAAAATAGAGGGTGGTGGGGTCAGGGGTTGTAACTTGCGTTCGCTTCTGCCAGACAATGCAGGCCAAGAACATGGCACGGAATAATTGTACATGCTGTATCTTGGGCTTTTAAAATAATCTATTTTCAGCATACCAAGTGGGAGAGTTAGACATTTGGCTATCTCCATGGATGGGGTGAATGTTAGCTTTAAAAAAAATGATTGTATTATTACAATGGTAAACTAAAAATCCCATGCTACAGTATATTTTCATAAGTGTTTCACGAGCTAGAAAGTAATTACTGCACTTCCTGTGTTCCATAATGACATTAGGCTCTGAGGCCATAGGCTATTGAGGTTCTGAATTGTATGCATTTGTAAGGCTCTACAAGATGGCTGCAGCACATGTGTAGTAATACAACAGATTGGAGGACAGACCTCCCTGGGTCCTAGTGCCCAGCATGTTTGCACAGTGTATAGATAGGAATTTGAGAGGAAAAACAAGAGGAAATCTGCACTGTTGACGCACTGAACAGAATGAATTAATCATAAAATATAACCTTTATTAAGTATGTATTAAAATTGGATATATATTAGTGTTATTATCCCAAACTGCAGTGAAACATAAAGGTTAAAATCACAAAACTAACATATATGTGAATAAAGAAAATAAAGAAATGTGGAGAAGAATTTAAAAAGCGTGTCCACGTGTGGTTATTTTTGAAGGCACAACCCTCACAAGGTTGTTTATATAAATGTATATGTTGCTAATAATCACTTTTTAGCGTAATATTATTTAATAGCTGTTTATGTCTATATCGTCTGGTGCCACTGGGTCTTGTCCTATACACTCCCTTCACTCAATAGGGGTTACCTCCTGGTAAGCCATCTCCATTGGCAAAATTGTGGGGGTGAATGGGTATGACAGATAAGCTGACCTCCAATTGTGGAATGTTTTGGTAATTAGGGATCACTATTTCTCTATGTCCCCTAAGGCCATATTCCTAAATCCAATGCCACTGGAGGATAACTTTCCATATATCAGATAAGGAATCACTTAATAAATAAATCTCCAGACATCATGGAAAAGTCATATTTATTAATATCCAGGAGGAAAAATGAATTGCTTTAATTTAGCCGTTTAGGTATAGTTAATTGGCAAGATATACCAATAGGTGGGGTTGCCTTAAGGAATATAGCAATTCCAATTCTCATATAAATAGCAACCTTCCTTCATATAAGCAGCCAGATCTTATTTAATCTGATCCAGATATAAGCAATATTGCTTTCCTTGGAGGTATAGCCACCTCAATTCTTACTAGAAAGCAAAGTACAAGTTTCAGTGTATAGATAGTACAGGAGCCACTGGCGTATCTATAATGGGTGCAGTGTGTGCGGTACACAAGGGCCCCTGAGTTCAGAGGGGGCCCCACCGCACACGCTGCACCCATTTTTTGAATACTTACCTCTACGGATTCTCACGCCAACATCAGCAGTGCTGTGGAATCATAGTCAAAATGGCACAGTGGCCATTTTCATGGTGTTTTGTGCATGCGCAGTAGAGAAATCACTGGGAAAATGGCCGCCGCACCATTTTCCTAGTGATTTGCGCATGCGCAGTAGACTGAGCCCTCCAGTGCTCACAACTCTCCAGTGCTGCCATCATAGCAAAAAAACAACTGGGGAAGGCCAGTGGTAGGGTCTGCGGTGAAATGTTTCTATAACCACCAATCTGAACACTCTGGCTCTTACTTTCACAGGCAGTGGGGCCCACCGGTGGTTTCCCCTGTACCCCTATGGGCCAGTCCAAGCCTGGACGAGGAAATATCTGGGAAAAATTTCTAGGACCTGATTGTATCATCTGAAAACATTTGAGAGATTGGTTTTAGGAAACAGGTTAAAAATATCTGGTTTGCATTTTGGAATGCATTTTAGGGACAGCATCAGGTGTAATGTGTGTGTAAAGCTCAATCTACAGGCTAATGAGAAAAAGCTAACTTATCACCACTGAAGACTTATTGCTGAACAGGAAGAAGAGCCGTTAGTGAGAGAGACATCCATAGCAGAACTGAGGACCTCATTCAGCTTCAGCTGCAGTTCTGCGATTGTAGCCGAACTGAAACTGCATGGAATCGCACAGCAAGAACTGTCCATCATGTTCAAAAGGCCGCCCAGCACAGAACAAGCCACCCACCGATATGTTCACAATTCTATGAATGCTGCAGCAGAATTGCAAATGCAGTGTCGGACTGGGGCATGAAGGGCCTACCGGGGGAATGCTGTGGTAGATGCCCATGCATAGGAGTGTGGCCAGCCACCACATTGGTTTACATAACCATTATAGACTGCATGGGTTGGAGCCCTTGATAGATATATATATATATATATATATATATATATAGTCAATTTTGCTAGTGCATGCATGATAATGTAGCAGATTAATAACAGCAATGCATGATAGAAAATACACCATAGACCTGTGTATTATAATGGAACATATGCATAATGTATAATTCAAGTGCACAGTCTGGTACCTCTTACCTAGAGGAGGAGGTGTGCATACCCCCCCCCCCCCCCCTCCCTTCTTCCCAGGCAGTAGGGCCCACCGGGGGTTACCCCTGTGGGTCAGTACGACCCTGTGTGAATGCATCATCAGCTACAGCGGTTGACCCTGAGCTACTCAGAATATTGAAAATCCAGTTGCACCGGATGCCATGTTTTGAGTCGCAACAATCGCAGCTGACGTAAGATACATGCCCTGAAAAAGGACATAAAACGCTTGCGCTTTCTCAACCACACCCCGCAAATGCCCTCTAATGTCCGCCACCTGTCAATCAACCTGGATGCGATCGCAAAATCGCAGGTGGCATACGTTCATTGCATTCGCAGTGCATGCGCAGACGGACGATTATCAGCCAATCTGCGAATTTTGCAGAAACTGCAGAGGAAAAGAAAGTAGCAGAGGTTTTGTTTGTTTCCATCCTTCCATCTTATTCTTTACAGCTGTTGGACACGCCATAGAACTTTATGCAGCAGAAAAGGCTCCACTTAAAACTTTATTCCTTTTATTTAAGGAAATCTAGGCGATAGTCTTTTTAGGGTAGGGCTGTCTTTACTAGGATATTAGCTTGCACAATTAGGCGCTGATTCAGAGGTGGACGCAGTAGTGCCAGCAATTGTGTTTAATCCCCCTTGGTCATTTTTACTCAAATGCCGCTACACATACCTTCCCTTGTGTACATCTATGTACATCTGAATGTGCAAGGACTGAGACACCTACTTGCAATTGGTCACACCATCAAAACTTGCACCAGCTCTGTGGCAGGTGCGGTTACTCCGTTTGTGTTTGGCCTCCTATGTGAGTGGTCAAGTGTCTGTGTACTCAACCACTCTCACCACATAACATGCTCATAAGACAGATCAGCTCTGTGCATGTGCTAATACACCTCCCTATCATCGCAGCACTACCACCTACAGACGATAGGTGGCAGTGCACTGTTAACACTAACTACTGCTCAGTCCTTGGGGGTAATTCAGACCTATTTGCTGGGCAGCGATTTTTGCAGTCCTGCGATCGGATAGTCACCGCCTACAAGGAAAGTGTATTTTAACTGTGCAAGTGTGGGAACGCATGTGTAGCAGGGCTGCACAAACTGATTTTGTGCAAGCCCAGGACTTACTCAGTCGCTGCGATCATTTCAGGCTGTTCAGGACTGGATTTTACGTCAGACTCCCTCCCAGCAAACGCATGGACCAGCCTGCGTTTTTCCAAACACTCCCTGAAAACGGTCAATTGCCACCAACAAACTCCTTCTTCCTGTCAATCTTATTGCGAATGCCCGTGCGAATGGATCATTTGCATAAACCCATCACTGAGCGGTGATCTGCTTTGTAGCCGTGCGACGCGCCTGCGCATTGCGGTGCATACGCATGCGCAGTTCGTGTCTGATCGCCCACTGTGCGAAATCGCAGCCTAGTGATCAGGTCTGAATCGGCCCCCTTGTCACTTACTGCAATTAGCACTTATGCTAGAGATAAGTCAATCACTATTAAGATTCTTTACCTGTATGCAGATTTAGAAAAGAAAGATGAAAGTAGATCTGTCTGTGCACTAACCACAAATATATTATAAGATGGATAAATGAATACGTAACTATAAAAGGCTAAGCTTGCTAAAATAATTTTACCTTTTTACTATAAAATAAGCAAAAGCTTTAAAATAATATAGAATTAAAATGTATCTACTGTAAAATTGCTATATCTTATCTGTCTTACTGATACATACATTATATATGAGGAAATAGTAATTGTTGTTCATATAGATTGTATCTCTTACAATTGAGTACTGTATGTACAGTACCTTCTGTAGAATTGTAGTGTAAAGTTCACCATCACCAGTATAATTATTGCTCATGTAATTGATGAGGTACAGACAGTGTAATGAGAATGTATTAGCAGTGTCCTAAAGGGCTCAGGGGTACATTTACTAAGCAGTGATAAGTGTGGAGAAGTGAGCCAGTGGATAAGTTGCCCATGGCAACCAATCAGCACTGAAGTAACATCTATAATTTGCTTACTATAAAAGGATACAGAGCTGCTGATTGGTTGATGGGGAAATTTCTCCACTGGCTCACTTCTCCGCTGTTATCACTGCTTAGTAAATGTACCCCTCAGTATGATATGCCAGCTCACGGGATGCCGTCTGTTAGGATCCTGACAGCGGCATCCCGCCAGCCGTAATACCAGCAGTGAGCGCAGCAAGTCCCCTTGCACCTCGCCATGTTCTATTCTCCCTCGAGTGGTGTCGTGGACCCCCACTCGAGTGGGAATACCGGGGAGCGGTCTGTATTGCGACCACCTGCATTTTACCAGTTGTCGGGATTCCGGCTTTTGGATCCTGACTGCCAATCCCGACAGCCGGTAAATTAACTACATCCCATCCTAAAGATGTGATACTGTAGCCTCATATAAGATTCAGTGATTGCACACTCACCAGGCTGAGTTTCCAAAAAGTAGATATTAAGGGTATCAATTTACCTCTTAGAAGATATTTACAAATAAAAAAAGAGGACCTGATCACATCTATTGTTATCGAAACTAACTTTATGTGTTTGCATGCCCACGATTTAAATAGTAACCTCCTTTTATATATAGGACACTTTTAAATATAGCTCTTTCTGTTAATCACTTTAATTTTGTCATATCCATACCTCCAAATTTTCCCGATTGTAGCAGGACAGTCCAGCTTTTTGGATACTGTTCCATTGTTCCACCCATGGGCCGCAGTGTCCTGCAGGTGGGGAAAAGGTTGGTGGAGCAATACATCACCATTGCACTGCACAGCAGAACAGCCGGTGAATCCTATTAGATGCTGTGCAATGTCGGGAGGTCAGCCTGGGGGCAGCCCAGCAGCTTGGGGAGCACTGGGCACGACCCAGAGTGGCAATAAGGAGGGACGTGCTGCAAGTCCATGCCGTTCCACCCAAGGCCATGCCCCCATGCACCTAAGGCCATGTCCCCTTTTCAGGCGCATGTGAGGGTTCCGGTTTAGAGTAAACATTTGTTGGGTGGTATGCATATGTATATTACATTTATTAGAGAATGTTCTCATAATTGTCAAGACAGAGAGTGGGAGTAAATACTATGTCTATCCAGGGTCACTTTAAGAGATGAGGGTGTCCCACACAGAGAAAGCTCTTCGCCATCATACCTTTTGGCAGTGGCCAGTGTGTCCATGTGGCGGCTTACAACTTTCCTTTCTCCCGGTGGCACCATCTTTCCAGGTACATTTAAAGAAAGTTGGCACAGCCAAGAGCATGTATTGGGGAGAGCATTGACTCACTGTTGAAACATTCCTGGGTGTGTGGTGTGGGGCACTTCTTGCCCATGGGCCCATATGCACTGCAAATCGTGCTTCCATTATAAGCATATATAATGCAATAATGACACCTGAGTGCTCATCCTGAGTTTAAATTGACAGCCTAAATAATTGTCACCAGGATGATGGGAGTGAAATGGGCCCGTGCCTTTAAAACCTTCCAGAAAGCAGCACAGCTGTACTTAGGGAGTATGCCACATCCATGACAGTATTGCTGGCAATAGAAAATGGAGCTGACAGCGAGGGATGGAGTGCGCAGTTGGGGCCAAGATGGCTAACCAGAGCAGAGTGAGTTAATACTTGATATTATAGGGTCCAAGAGGATCAAATTTCATACTTGGAACTTTTAACTTCTAAATCTAGCTAAATTAATTAGAGCTCAATGGGGCAGATGTATTAACCTGGGGAAGAGATAAAGAAGTGATAAACTATTGATAAGCGCAAGGTAGTAACGCACCAGTCATTCATTACAGATTTAAAAAATGACAGGAGCTGACTGGCTGGTGCGTTATCACCTTGCACTTATCACTGCTTAATCACTTCTTTATCCCATGTCCAGGCTTAATACGGGTGGTCTTCAGTATGCCGGCGGTCGGCCTCCCGGCGCTCAGTATACCGGCGCCGGGAGCCCGACCGCCGGCATACCGACACTTATTCTACCTCGTGGGGGTCCACGACCCCCCTGGAGGGAGAATAAAATAGTGTGGCGCGCATAGCGCGCCACCATGCCCGTAGCGTGGCGAGCGCAGCGAGCCCGCAAGGGGCTCATTTGCGCTCGCCACACTGTCGGTAAGCCGGCGGTCGGGCTCCTGGCGCCGGAATGCTGGTCGCTGGGAGCCCGGCCGCCGGCATATCGTAGTGAACCCCTTAATACATCTGCCCCTTTGTCTTCTATTCCATTGTCTTTTTTTTCAGCTAAAGAAGACTTTTTATTTAAAGAAAAACATGGTTGAAGCTTTAATAAAGGCTGGCACCGATAAAAAAAAAATACTGTCCTCACGCTGAAGGAAGATGCATATACTTCCAGGAGAAAAAGAAGTACTACTTTTTTCTTGACTACGGGTGTAGTCAAAAAAGCCTGTTGAAGGTTATTGAAGGCTAGAATGGCTCCTGGTGATAAAATTTTCTGGTTACATCACTGACGTGTTAGTGTAGTGATTGGAGCTAAAGTGGAAAACTAGCCCCCAATGAACAGCCTATAATAATTGGCAAATCAGAGGAAGTCGCTATTAGGTTAGAAGGTTGACATCAGTTCTGGATTTTCTTGACTTTTTCAGTGCCCATCTGTAGTTCTTAGCTAGAGAAGATGTATCCTAAAAGAAACATCTTGCAGATGTGTGTGTGGCAGGTTACTGGCTGTGCTGTCCATCCCTAGCTAGGAATCTGCTAATAGATATTTTGTATGCAGAGTTATGAATAATGGGCCTAAATCTAACCCGATCGCTGCAATGGCAGTGATCACAGCCTGAAGCCCTTATGGTTGTGCGCGTGTGCAGCGGCCACACTGCGCTTGCGCACACAGGGAGATCCGAAAGCATCTCGTAGCTGCAATCGCCTCTGTCTGATTGACAGGCAGAGTTGGTTGCGGGGCGGGAGGGGGCATGCCAGCTACGTTTTAATGCCATTGGAGAGGCTAGGGCCGGACAATGCAGGACTATTTTTCTGCAGGAATAGTCCGGAATGCCGTACCTGAAGCTCTTTTTAGAAATGACGTCATCATGAAGGGCATTCTGGAACCTCCTGTCAACAGGGCCACCAGCCCCAGCAAATTTTTCAGGTATGGGGGTGAGGGAGGTACACAGTGTGTTCCTAACCTCAGCTACCCCCCTAGTGCTAGCGATGCTGGGAGAAGATGCAGAAATGCATCTTCTCCCATGAAACCCCTGACAATGAGTATGTAACCCTTGGCAACGAGCATGAGACCCCTGGCAATGAGCAGGAAACTTCTTGTTGAGACGAGAAGCCGTCATGTCCACTTGAGGAACTCCCCAATGACCTGTCACCTCTGCGAAGACTTCTTGGTGGAGTCCCCACTCTCCTGGATGGAGATCGTTTCTGCTGAGGAAGTCTGCTTCCCAGTTGTCCACTCCTGGAATGAAGATTGCTGACAGAGTGCTTGTATACTTTTCCGCCCAGCGGAAAATCCTTGTGGCTTCTGCCATCGCCGCTCTGCTTTTTGTTCCGCCCTGACGGTTTATGTACGCTACTGCTGTTACATTGTCCGACTGGATCAGTACAGGCAGACCTCGAAGATGTTCCGCTTGTAGTAGGCCGTTGTAAATGGCCCTTAGCTCCAGAACATTTATGTGGAGACAAGCTTCCTGACTTGACCATCTTCCTTGGAAGTTTTCTCCCATTGTGATTGCTCCCCAACCTCGGAGGCTTGCATCCGTGGTCACTAGGATCCAGTTCTGTATCCCGAACCTGCGCCCCTCTAGGAGGTGAGAGCTGTGCAGCCACCACAGGAGTGATACCCTGGTCTTGGAAGACAGGATTATCCTCTGGTGCATGTGTAGATGGGACCCGAACCACTTGTCCAACAGGTCCCACTGGAACACCCTGGCATGGAACCTGCCAAACTGAATGGCCTCGTAGGCCGCTACCATCTTCCCCAGCAACCGAATGCATTGATGGATTGACACTCTTGCTCGTTACAGAATTTGTTTGACCAGACTCTGAAGTTCCAGAGCCTTTTCCACAGGAAGAAAGACTCTCTGTAGTTCTGTGTCCAATATCATTCACAAAAACAACAACGGCGTCGTCGGAATCAACTGTGATTTTGGCAAGTTTAGGAGCCGATCATGTTGTTGAAGAACTGTCATGGAGAGTGCAACGTTTCAGACCAACAGGTCCCTGGATCTTGCTTTTATCAGGAGATCGTCCAAGTATGGGATAATTGTGACTCCTTGCTTGCGAAGGAGAACCATCATCTCCGCCATCACTTTGGCGAAAATCGTCGGAGCCGTGAATAGACCAAACGGCAACGTTTGAAATTGGTAATGACAATCCTGAATTGCAAAATCTCAGGTAAGCCTGATGCGGAGGATAAATGGGAACATGTAAATAGGCATCTTTTATGTCCACCGACACCATAAAATCTCCTTCCTCCAGACTGGAGATCATTGCTCGGAGAGACTCCATCTTGAATTTGAATCTCTTTAGGTAGAAATTCAGGGATTTCAGGTTTAGGATTGGTCTGACCGAGCCATCCGGCTTTGGGACCACAAACAGGCTCGAATAAAAACCTTCTCCCTGTTGTGACTGGGGAACCTTGACGAAAACCTGGTTTTGACACAATTTTTGTATTGCGTCGCAAACTACCTCCCTGTCTGGAAGAAAAGCTGGTAAGGCCAATTTGAAAAACCGGCGAGGGGGGGCGTCTTCAAACTCCAGCTTATACCCTTGGGATACTATTTGTAAAATCCAAGGGTCTAGGTTTGAACGAACCCAAAACTGACTGAAGAGTTTTAGACGGGCCCCCACCGGTGCAGACTCCCGCACAGGAGCCCCAACGTCATGCGGTGGAATTGGCAGAAGCCTGGGAGGACTTCTGCTCTTGGGAGCCTGACAAGGCTGGAGATCGTTTACCTCTTCCCCTTCCTCTAGTAGCAAGGAAGGAAGAACCTCAGCCCTTTCTGAATTTATTGGGCCGAAAGTACTGCATCTGATAATGGTGCGGTTTCTTTTGTTGTGGAGGAACATAAGGTAAAAAGGATGACTTACCCGCGGTAGCCGTAGATACCAAATCATCAAAGCCGTCTCCAAATAAGGCCTTACCTTTATATGGTAGAGATTCCATACTTTTCTTGGAGTCAGCATCAGCATTCCATTGGTGAATGCACAAGGCACGCCTAGCTGAGACAGCCATGGCATTGGCCTTTGATCCCAAAAGACCAATGTCTCTCGCAGCTTCCTTAAGGTATGCTGCAGCGTCCTTGATATAACCCAGCGTCAAGAGGATGCCATCCCTATCTAGAGTATCTATATCAGATGACAAGTTATCTGCCCACTTTTCGATAGCACTACTTATCCACGCAGACTCAATGACAGTTCAGAGTAGTGTACTCGTGGTCACATAAATGGACTTCAACGTAGTTTCTTGTTTACGATCCGCAGGATCCTTAAGTTCCGCCGTGTCAGGTGACGGGAGAGCCACCTTTTTAGACAAACGAAACAAGGCCTTGTCCACGGTGGGGGGTGACTCCCACTTTTCCCTATCCGTCGAGGGAAACGGATAAGCTGCCATAATTCTTTTGGGAATCTGAAACTTTCTGTCAGGACCTTCCCAAACTTTTTCAAATAGCGTGTTCAGTTCATGAGATGGAGGAAACGTTATCTCAGGTTTCCTTTCTTTATACATACAGACCCTTTTATCAGGGATAGCTGGTTCCTCAGTGATATGTAATACATCTTTAACCGGCACAATCATGTACTGAATGCTTTTAGCCAGTTTTGGGTCTAACCTGGAATCGCTATAGTCGACACTGGAATCAGTGTCCGTGTCGATATCAGTGTCTGCCAACTGGGCCAACGTACGCTTTTGTGACCCTGAGGGGACCTGACTTTGGAATAACATATCTTCCACAGATTTCTTCCATGCCTGGGTCTGCGACTCAGACTTATCTAGCCTCTTACTAATAAGAGCCACATTAGCATTCAAAGCGTTCAACACATTTACCCAATCAGGTGTTGGCGGTGCCGACAGGGTCACCCCCGCAGCCGTCTGTGTCCCTAATACAGCCTCCTCCTGGGAAGAGCCTTCAGCCTCAGACATGTCAACACTCGTGCACCAAACACCCACAGACACTCCGGGCATATAGGGGACAGACCCACAGTAAAGTCTGTCAGAGAGACACAGAGGGGATTTGCCAGCTCACAACCCTGTGCTGAGAAAACGGGTCTGAAAGTGCCAAGACAATGCATCAGACCTATAGCGCTTTTATCACATATATATATTGCACCAATTATATGCCTCCCCCCTCCGTTTTGCACCCCTGGTACTTGTCAGTGAGGAGGACCAGCATCTCTGCAGCTTGTAGAGTGGAAATGGCGCCGTGAGCTGTGAGAAAGAAGCTCCGGCCCCTTAATGGCGCGCTTCTATCCCGCTTTTCTCAATATTTATACTGGCGGTGGTTGGGACAGTGCCGCGGCACTAATGTCCCCTCTTGCCAGTGGGCTTAATGAGGATGTTTTTTCAGCTGCCTAGGGCGCCCCCCCCCCCCCCCCGCGCCCTGCACCCTGCAGTGCTGTGTGAGTGGGAGCTTGGCGCGCAGCATCTGCCCGCTGCGCGGTACCTCATAAAATGCCATCACTGAAGTTGAAGTCTTCTTTTCTTCAGTTACTCACGTGTCTTCTGACTTCTGGCTCTGAAAGGGGGTGACGGCAGGCTGTGGGAGCGAGCATCTGAGTGTACCCAGCAATCAAACCCTCAGGAGCTAATGGTGTCCTGTAGGCAGAAGCAGAGCCCTTGAACTCACTGGAAGTGGGTCATACTTCTCTCCCCTAAGTCCCACGAAGCAGGAAGGCTGTTGCCAGCAGCCTCCCTGAACATAAAAAACCTAACAAAAAAGTATTTTCAGAGAAACTCAGTAGAGCTCCCTGTAGTGCGTCCAGTCTCACTGGGCACAATTCTAAAACTGGGGTCTGGAGGAGGGGCATAGAGGGAGGGGCCAGTTCACACCCTTTCAAAGTCTTAAAGTGCCCATATCTCCTGCGAATCCTGTCTATACCCCATGGTTCTAATGGTGACCCCAGCATCCTCTAGGACGTATGAGAAAATCGGATTCAGGCAGGTGTACTCCGTCCCTTACAGTTTTATTGTTTAAAATACAATTTATTATATTTATTAAAATTAGGTATGAACATGCCACCCTTATCTGAAAACCTGTAGGGCTATATATACTAGTTACTATTCAGCCTCATATTGGGCTGAGTAAAGCAAAGTATTAAAGAAAAAAATATAAAAAGAAAAATGTGACAAGAATAATGTGAAGACAATTAATTGTGTTGGTGAATAAAGTATTCAAATTATTATTTGTATCCCGTTCTGTCGTGTGGATATAATTTATTAAAGACTTGCCCTGATGTTGATTGAGGCTCTTGCTATTAATGCTGAAAAGCCTAGAGCCAAATATTTACATGCAGTGTTGGTGATACATTTGTTTCCATATATTCTTTAGTAGCTTGTACATGGAGACATGTATACAAAAGTATGCCTTATCGGTTTCTGTATGAAAACATGTATCCAAGAGTGTGCCTTATTCTTGGGAGTTTAACTCTCCTTTATTGGCACTCTATGAAGAATAGCTTCAATTATTTCAGACAGAAGGATACTGTATTTCAGAGAGCGAATAGTGGCTCATATATATATATGTATTAGACCACGATTGATTATTATGAAATGCCTTTTCTCGAGCAAATAAAGGGTGTGGAAATGTTATTGCGCAATTAGTTATAACATATACACTGCTTTTATTGACCTGTTTATCATACAGGATTTATTTGCACACAATTTATTAAACACAATCCCCTTTATGACAGTTTATTATCTTTCGCTTACGTAGACAATTAGATCAACAGTGTCTTGACACTCTTACTGCATGTATATCCTAATATGTTACTAGCAGGCTTTATAAATAAGCTGCTCTAGTGTGGGTGGGCGTCCCCACCTGCACGAGAGCTATTGGAGCTATATTCACTGTTATCCTGTTATGATAGAAAACTCCGGCTGTCATCACCCACAGTGACTGCGGTGATATGACGCTCGTGCAGTTTAAACCTTAAGTCTGTAATGATTAAAGAGAAGTCTAAAGGTCCATACACACTTAACGATATAATGAGCGACGTCGCTCATTTTCCCCCTCCTTGAGCGACGTCGCTTATTATATCGTTAAGTGTGTATGCCGCCAGCGACGACCGATGCGCGGCCCCGCGGGTCGGCAACGATCGTCGCTGTCGGTAGGGCATGCATGAAGGATGTGGACCGTCGTCCACGACCTTCATGCAGGGCTGGCGGGGGCGTGACGTCACTGAGCGATATAAGCGGTCATATCGCTCAGTGCGTACAGGCGGCCGCCGACCGGCCGGCCCGGGAGGGGGAAACGTTAGACGATGTCGCTCACAGAGCGACATCGTCTAATGTTAAGGGCCCTACACACTCGGCGATGCGCCGCCGAGGTGCCCGACGGCCGATACGGCCGACGAGCAACCCGGCGGCGGGGGGGGCAGTGACGGGGGAGTGAAGTTTCTTCACTCCCCCCGTCACGCGGCTGCATTGAAGTGCAGGCAAATATGGACGAGATCGTCCATATTGGCCTGCATGCACAGCCGACGGGAGACCAGCGATGAACGAGCGCGGGGCCGCGCATCGTTCATCGCTGGAGTCTCCACACTGAAAGATATGAACGAGTTCTCGTTCATTTATGAACGAGATCGTTCATATCTTTCAGAATATCGGCCAGTGTGTAGGGCCTATAAGTCATAGTTAAAATCCAAGAACGGGTACAATGCTACCCATGCGCATTTCGCTTGCCTAAAGCTTCGTCAGGGCTATAGGTTTAAACTGCACGAGCGTCATATCACCGCAGTCACTGTGGGTGATGACAGCCGGAGCTTTCTATCATAACAGGATAACAGTGAATATAGCTCCAATAGCTCTCGTGCAGGTGGGGACGCCCACCCACACTAGAGCAGCTTATTTAGAAAGCCTGCTAGTAACATATTAGGATATACATGCAGTAAGAGTGTCAAGACACTGTTGATCTAATTGTCTACATGAGCGAAAGATAATAAACTGGCATAAAGAGGATTGTGTTTAATAAATTGTGTGCAAATAAATCCTGTATGATAAACAGGTTAATAAAAGCAGTGTATATGTTATAACTAATTGCGCAATAACATTTCCACACCCTTTATTTGCTCGAGAAAAGGCATTTCATAATGATCAATCGTGGTCTAATACATATATATATATGAGCCACTATTCGCTCTCTGAAATACAGTATCCTTCTGTCTGAAATAATTGAAGCTATTCTTCATAGAGTGCCAATAAAGGAGAGTTAAACTCCCAAGAATAAGGCACACTCTTGGATACATGTTTTCATACAGAAACCAATAACTTTTGTATACATGTCTCCATGTACAAGCTACTAAAGAATATATGGAAACAAATGTATCAACCAACACTGCATGTAAATATTTGGCTCTAGGCTTTTCAGCATTAATAGCAAGAGCCTCAATCAACATCAGGGCAAGTCTTTAATAAATTATATCCACACGACAGAACGGGATACAAATAATAATTTGAATACTTTATTCACCAACACACAATTAATTTTCTTCACATTATTCTTGTCACATTTTTCTTTTTATGTTTTTTTCTTTAATACTTCGCTTTACTCAGCCCAATATGAGGCTGAATAGTTACTAGTATATATAGCCCTACAGGTTTTCAGATAAGGGTGGCATGTTCATACCTAATTTTAATAAATATAATAAATTGTATTTTAAACAATGAAACTGTAAGGGACGGAGTGCACCTGCCTGAGGGGGTCATTCCGAGTTGTTCGCTCTGTAAATTTCTTCGCATCGCAGCGATTTTCCGCTTAGTGCGCATGCGTAATGTCCGCACTGCGACTGCACCAAGTAAATTTGCTATGCAGTTAGGAATTTTACTCACGGTTTTTTCTTCGTTCTGGTGATCGTAACGTGATTGACAGGAAGTGGGTGTTTCTGGGCGGAAACTGGCCGTTTTATGGGAGTGTGTGAAAAAACGCTACCGTTTCTGGGAAAAACGCGGGAGTGGCTGGAGAAATGGAGGAGTGTCTGGGCGAACGCTGGGTGTGTTTGTGACGTCAAACCAGGAACGACAAGCACTGAACTGATCGCACTGGCAGAGTAAGTTTCGAGTTACTCAGAAACTGCACAGAGATGTCTTATCGCAATATTGCGAATCTTTCGTTCGCAATTTTAAGAAGCTAAGATTCACTCCCAGTAGGCGGCGGCTTAGCGTGTGCAAAGCTGCTAAAAGCAGCTTGCGAGCGAACAACTCGGAATGACCCCCTGAATCCGATTCTTTCTTTCTTTGTAAAAAATGTTTCTAACGTGTTAGTCAATCGGAGGGTAGCACCCAAAAAAAATGGTCAAAATTATTTAAATATTACAGCTTTTCAATATATAAAAAGGACCAATATTCCCTGAAATCTTACTTTGTTTTTTTTTGTCTCTGGTGCGGATGAAAACCCTTTTCTCTATCCCCAATAATGTAAACAGGTCTGGAGAAACACCTTCATTTATTTTGTTGGTTTCTCAGATTAAATAAGAAATAATTAGCGTGTTTACAATTTTTCGTGTGCACACAATTCCCACGTCCACTTCAGTCAAGCAGACTTTGTTACTACATAACCACAAAATGGAGCAACACAAACACTGTATTGCATTGTCTTCCCTGCATAAACACCTTTCCTTTTACTGGTAAACAACATATTTTCCACTAATCGACCCATGTGTGATACTTTAAAAAGCGCAAATGACTTTACCATAATGTAGGAGATGAGTAATTTGTTTACAGTAATGCATAAGCAAAATCATCTAAATTTAAAGGAAGGCAGGTATTGAGTAACTTAGTTTATCGTAAGTTATTGGATTGTTTACATTTTAATCACAACTATAGGTAGAAATAAAGAGACTAATGAACTGAAAAATATAAAATAGTTTTTTTTTTAAGTTTTCAATTAGCTTAATTGGGCCAATAATTATGTAATTTTTGGGGTGAAAAAATATATAAATGGCCTCAAAGTACCCCAAAATTAACTTTTTTTATTTTATGCACCCCAAATGTAATGAAAGTATTTATTTAAATGAAAAATAATTGCTTAATAAAATTTGGCCTCAAATTACCCCCAAACCACTGTTTTTCTACTTGTTTTGCATTTTTTGTTAAATTACTTTATAATTAAATGAAATTCATAAACTATTTACACAATGTAAAAAAAAATGTAAATGCTCAAATCAGCCATTTGACACCTTTTAAAAGATACAGTACTTTCCTTATGCCCACTAACAGCATTCTATATGGTCCTACTATTTATTTATTACCAGTTATTTATATAGCACACACATATTCCGCAGTGCTGTACAGAGAATATTTGCCCATTCAATCAGTCCCTGCCCCAGTGGAGCTTACAATCTATATTCCCTATCATATGTACACACACACTCACGCTAGGGTTAGTTTTTGTTGGGAGCCAATTAACCTACCAGTATATTTTTGGATTGTGGGAGGAAACCGGAGTACCCAGAGGAAACCCGCGCAAGTACGGGGAGAATATACAAACTCCACACAGTTAGGGCCATGGTGGGAATCGAACCCATGACCTCAGTGCTGTGAGGCAGTAATGCTGACCATTACACCATCCGTACTGCCTTACTAACAAAGTTGTCACTTTTTTTTCTGGTCTAGGAAGGCCATCCCACTTGTTCATGCAGTTTTCCCAGTTCACTTTTTGGACAAAATTTGCAAGAGTAGTGCAAATTATAATTTCTAATTGAATTGTGTGTATCTCGGGTGCACGCATGAAGGCGAAGTGTGCAAATTTAAAAGCAAAGTGTGCAAGTTTAATGCCTTCTGTAAACTCGCAACTAAAAAAATGGGATTTATTGCAAATTTTGCCCAATGGTCATTATCCAATTAGAGTCCGTTTTTTTTTTTTTTGCATAAAAAAATACCGTTTTAACGCAGACACACACACAGGATCCAGGATGAGTACCTGGACCCATGTGTGTGCGATCATAAAATATCAGGGATTTGTTTTCTCTTGCCTCAGGCAAGTTAAAAAAAAAATTCCCCATAACTTCCGGATATGGGGCTAATTGGATTGCCCCTGGGTATCAATTGGCTGTGGTAATTTACTGTGACTATTAGGATACAGGGGCTATTCAATTAGTCCCAACACTGGCACTTATCGGGTATTTTTTGTGGGAACTGCCAAGGTTGAGCTTCTGCATTATAAAGTGAAAAGAGACACATCAGGAATTAGGATGGCCATCGAATAGTTAATAATTAATGGTTGCTATCACTAGTGCCATCAGTACTTTCAATCGATAGAAGGTAAATATTGACAGAAAAAGATTACAAGTCACCATCAGATCTCTGCCATTGATGGCTGAGAAACATTGGTCCTCTACCATCAATGGCCAAACCATCAACCATCGATAGCAAACCGTCAATGTTTTCTAACATTGATGGTTGATGACCATCCCTATCAGAAATCTCCAAGCAAGTTGGGCACTCCTGGGATGCTGCACTGCGGTGTGATCTCATGACCACACGGCCTTGATGTTTGGAGGTGTCCATAGCAACCGAGTAGGCAGGGAAGGAGGTAGATCGTTGGTGGGGTGCACTCACTGATCCTAAAAGTATAGAGCAGTGGTTCCCAAGCTGTGTAAAACTGTGTACTGTACCTAGGCACACTGGAATGCTGAGAGGCTCTTGCAGTGGTGCCTTGGGTTGGTGGTCCAGGACCAAATCAAATTCTTTTGGTTAAAGTGATAGGCAAAACCAGTGCTGGTGGCTGCTAATCATAATACGTGTGGACAAACAAAAGCACAACTGTACACCACTACATTACTGAAAGGGTGACAGGCAGGCACAATCTACTTAATTGAATATATTTTGTTTCTAAATAGATCAATAATAAACTTTTATGCTAGGGGTGCCGTGAAAAATGCTGATACTGTAGGACTCCTTGATTCAATCAAGAAAGTTGAAGTTGAGCCACTGGTATAGAGCATTCATTTTAAGTAAACTAAATTTTAACAACATATTGAGATATTAGTTTGACTGTAAAAAGATATTTTATATGAGACAATTGAAATTGGTGTAAATTACATGAAAAGTAATTGTATACCATGTAATCCAGAAATTGTTTGAATGTAAAAGTTGTTTCACAGTCTAGTTATTCAAAAGGTAAATCTCTGTCAAATATATAACAGGTAATTTAAATGACATCATCAAAGCGATCATGCTCTACTCTTCCTATTAAACACCTATGAATGTGTAACAACTCAAATGGGGTAAATATTCTGATTTGAGACATAAGTCAGTGTATTCAAAGCACAGGCTAAGCTGTATATTATGGATGTAGTTGTTTCCATTCTACTCTGGTAATTGTAAGGGTGTGTACACACGGTGAGATTTTTTTTTTACAATTTTGACTATATAGTCAAAATCATGAGAAAAGTTAGTGCAGATCGCAAGGTGAAAGTCAAGGGGGGAGATTCAAATGTTTGAAAAGTCAGTTGGGAGTCTGGTTTTTCCTGTCTAATAGACAGGGAAAAAACAGACACCCAACCGACTTTATAAACATTTGAATCTCCCCCAAGGTGTATACACATGGTGAGATTCCGTCTAACTAGGTCAGTATCGCAAGCACATAATGACTGTGCTTGCGATACTCACTGTGCGATTTTGGCTAAGTGTCAATTTTGACTATCTTTTCTACGAGATAGTCAAAATTGACTTGCCTGCACAGTCTATCTAGGCTTGCGATGCCAACTGCACATTGGCATCGCATCGGGATTGCAAGGTGACATTTACCTTGTGATCTGCACTAACTTTTCTTACGATTTTGACTGTATAGTAAAAATTGTAAAAAAAAATCTCACTGTGTGTACACACCATCACTTTGCAATGCCAATGCGCGGTCCCACGTGGTTGGCATCGCAAGCCTAGATAGACTGTGCAGGCAAGTCAATTTTGACTATCTTGTAGAAAAGATAGTCAAAATTGACACTTAGCCAAAATCGCACAGTCATTATGTGCTTGCGATACCGACCTAGTCCCTATCGCACAGTGAGAATTGGGGTTAGCCTGAATCTCACCGTGTGTACACACCTTAAGTCTCTAAAATCTGCTTGCATCAGAATCTTATTTAATATGCGGCGCCAATTCTGACAAATTCATATTCTTGTCATTCTAATACTGGTATATTAGTTTGACAAGTGTTTTTTTCTATTACTAATTTATATTTATATGATTACATTTTACCTGATGTGGAAACTGTAATCTGAACAGTGAAGTACATTTTTACATACATCTGTTATTCAGAATACTTGAGAATTATGGTGCTCTGTATATAACAGATTTGGTTTCAATTTGGAGTCGCATGAGTACTTAAATAAAATCTCCTCATATGGCATCATCTATTATTGATCATTTGCCTGTACTCACTTTACTCTGGAATTATACTGACGGCAGCTTATTCTGTTGTTCATACAGTGAGCACAGCCAAAGTTTCCTTCAGAGTGGACAAAAGATTTGAGGTCCTCTGTCTATTGATAAAGTTTGATGTGTTTGTCAGAGAACTTTGTTTAGCAAATGTTCTAGCCTGACATTTAATTCTCTATTGTATGATTTTTTTATTTTATTATTTATGTATATTTAATTAGCAATTTAAGCTACTTGTCTATAGTGTACTTTATGCTTTTTACCTGCATATTGTTATAAACTTTCTCACAAGTGTTGCCTTCTTTATTAATTTCTTTACAAATTTCCTCTTGAATGAAAGGTGTGTAGTGTTTTGTTCCAGCTTTATATTGTTATCTTTTTTCTCTCTATAAAAAGTGTCCTCAGGTTTGAGTGTATTGAATTAACCAAAAGCTATTATGACAAATGTTTGTGATGTAGTTTCCCTAGCTGAGCAAAAATCTGGAGAGGCCTTGAGAGAAAGAGAAGTCATGAGACTATAATGTAGATCTGTGCCAGAGGGTTCTGCATGATGACAAAGGTTTTCACTCCGAAGGAAGAGAACAAGGTGAATAACAGAAGTAATAAAGATTGGGGGAGTAGAAGAAGTTGACTCATGGCCTTTACCTGGTCCAGTTGCTTGTGTGGTCGGCAAGGAGAACAATGTGTCAGCAAGGGAACAATTCTGTCTTGGGTGCACTGCATCCTTAAGGAATCTTCAGTGTTTATCCCAGCATTTTCTTGATTGAGCCGCAGCTATTGACTCATTGGGCGGTAATCACATGATATATCATGCCCAGTCTCCTTTCTAAGGTGATTCCCATTATCGCGCATATAGCATCCATAGTAATCCGGTTTAGCTGCATAAAAGAGTTGGGCACCCTCGCTACTCTGGGGGTAGGGAGCTGAGATGATTATACCACGCCCGTCAGCAGAAACAGAATGGGTGTGGAAGGGGGTGAAAAGAACTGAATGCCACCCATTGAATCCCCAGTCAAACTGACTGGCTTTAGTTGTGATAGCCAAATGTAAGGTCACTGTGAGGAAGGGGGAGAAAAGCAATGCACAATGTTTGGCTTGATGCAATGGACCGATTAAAAATGCCCTGGAAAGCTCTGATTGTCTTGCTACGATGGACCACTGAATGGACAACAGTGAATTTGGACAGATTCACTATTTCCCACATTGTAAATGGTGCAGATAGTCCAGAACAGGGACCAAGTGAGTGTTTCTTCTTCTCCACTGGTGTTACACCTTACTCCTGGACTCTTCCAATTGAATGGTCCCAAATTGCTCATCTAGTCTACATGGAATCAAACAGAAGCTTAGTTGGTAACCATTTTAAGTAACTAGGGGTAAATTTACTGAAGCTTCTAAAAATGAAAAGTGGTGATGTTGCCCTTAGCAGAATCTGTCTATCATTTTCTAGGATGCAATAGGGAAATGATAGTCAGAAACTGATTTGTTGCTATGGGCAACATCATCACTTTTCATTTTTAGAAGCTTTAGTAAATTGACCCCTTGGTTTCAAATTATTTTTGTTCTAGTTGCTGTTATAGATAATAAGTAATGCATTATCTGCCCAACAAAATTAAAATAGTTTTAGTGGTATACTTAAACCATCTTAAATTTGTTATTTATTATACACTTTCCACCACCAACCAATTCCATCCATCATCCAGATTACCTTGTATTTAGACTACTGAATGTATTGATTTTTCTATTATTATTTTTTTGCAGACCCTAGAAATATGTTTCTCAAATGTCAAAGTGAGAGCAAAGACTTGGAGCAGGTATTCCCAACCTCGGTTCTCAAGGCACACTAACAGTCCATGTCTTAGTGATATCCATGCTTGAGCACAGGTGACTAAATCAGTACCTCAGTTATTTTGATTTAACCATCTGTGCTGAAGCCTGGCTATCACTAAAACCTGCACCGTTAGTGTGCCTTAAGGACTGAGGTTGGCAATGCCTGCACTGCAGGGGGGGCAGATGTAATACGTGTACAGAGAGTAGATTTGGGTGGGGGTGTTCAAACTGAAATCTAAATTGCAGTGTAAAAATAAAGCAGCCAGTATTTACCCTGAATATGTTCAGCAGTACCCTCCTCTTCTGCAGCTCATCCTATCTTCGTCCTTCTTCCAGTATCTCTCCACTGCTTTCTCCTCTCCGCCACCTATTGCTCCTTCCTATCTATTCCCAGCTTTCCTGGTGCCCCCAAGGACTAGATACAGTTCTAGGTCTGGATTCATGATGAACCAACAGCAACAACAGCAGTTGCATGGCATGCCTGGGGTGCTGCACTACCACCACCAGCTCCAGAGCCCACCACTTCTTCCCCATCTTATATCCTCTGCCCTGCGAGGGCCAGGTATGGACAGAAATGACAACAACCCCCCAGGGGGAGCCCGACATCCCCACAGCTCCCTATTAGGTACCAGAAGGAAAGTAAACAGTCCGACAACCAATGAGCCTTACTCTAGCTCCAAGTTATGTTTGCAGCTGTAAACATGAAATCATGGAAGGTAGTAAAGGAGTTAAGTATTGGTAAAGCTGGATTTGGAGGCAGGCATTGCAGGGGAAGGCTGGAAGGTAGGTTGTTATATGTTAGGATGCAGAGAGTAATAGGATTAAGCTATGGAGTGATTGCTTCATGGGGTTGAGAGGACAATGAAGGTGAAAGGATTGAAATTAGAAGGTTCTGGACATAAATAGGTTAAATATATAACTAGGTTGTTTTTTTGTTTTAAAAATGGTGCTAAAGGGAAACGATGGAAGTGTAGGGGTTAAAACTGGAGCCAAGACACGTGCCTCTCTTCTCTGCCTCCTGTCATACATTCCTGTAATGCTGGACCAATGCATTTGTGGGCGGGAAGGAAAACTTACAAGGATGTGACTGTTGCTGTAGTGTGTCTACTTGTGTGGATCTGCTGCTGGTCACATTCTGCAGTCTATGTGAGAGTCATTTGGATGTGTTATGAAAATGGCACAATATTAATGCTGGGCTGCCCACAGCTTGCCTAAATCAGACTGTCAGAAATATTGCTGCTGCATTAGTAGCATAGGCGTGCGCAGCACATTTTATTAGGGGGTGCACCGTCGGAGGGGTATGTCTAGCACCGCCTTTTGGGCATGTCTAGCACCATCTATTGACAGTCATCGCAATATAAAATATCCACCTTTGTACCAATCCTAATAAAGCAGATACATTGTCAGATGTTGTGGTGTGCACCAAACAAACACCCCTGATGGCACTGACTGCAATTACACTGATCCTCCTCAGCCTGGTCTGGCTCCACCTCTCTTTCCCGTGCAAGCTCCAGCAGCTTACTTACAAGTCAGTCACTCACTGACACTGACAGTCGCAGACTAGTACTGCTGCTGCTGGAAAAACGAGTGACGTGTCAATGCTGCTGCCGACTGCCTGCCAGTATTGAATTTGTCTTCCTAAGAGGAACGCTGGCTGCATGCTGCTCCTCATCAGTGGCTGTCGTTGGCATAGCACAGAAGGAGAGAGGTTAGCAGGTGGTGGGTGGGCGTGCGAGCAGCATGACGTAATCACATCACATCGCGCTGTTTTTATACATGGAGGTGGAGCTGGGAGTTTGAAAGGCGGTTGCAATACCACCCTTGATTAACCCAGGCGTCCATTTAGTAATCCAGTCCTGACAGGGTGCACCACAGAGGGGACAGTAATCAGCCTGCTCGGCTGCATCAGGCATGTGAGATCGGGGTGCTGGACATTAGGGGGTGCCTGTGCGCACCAGGCACCCCCCCCTGCGCACACCTATGATTAGTAGGGGCTCAGGTAACTGCTAATATAGCTATGGACCAGTATAACAGGATCCTTCTTGTCTGACCGCAGGCTTATGTTACTGTCAGGTCTTTCTGGTTTTGCCTGCATACGCATTGTGTTAGCTATGGATGGGTCAGTATATGGAGTTATCTGTGATCTCTCTACTACCTTTATCACGGTGACAGGGACTTCTGAAGACATATTCAATAGGACAAAATTTACCTCAGTGCTCTCCAAGTTTTACACAAAGCAGAAGTGATAGATTCATACATCTTCCCACAGATTTTAAGCTTGCGAGCAGGGCCCTCCTACCTCTATGACTGTTTGCTTTTACCCGGTTTTGTCTTCTAATTGTGTCCAGTTGTAAAGCGCAACGGAATTTGCTGCGCTATATAAGAATCTGTTAATAAATAATAAATAATCTTCTGTGCCCGGCAAATGTGCTTGCAGCAGGATACCTAAGAATTGTGAGCCGCTATAATGTAGATCACAGGTTCTCAAATGCGGTCCTCAGGACCCCACACGGTGCATGTTTTGCAGGTCTCCTCACAGAATCACAAGTGACATAATTAGCTCCACCTGTGGACCTTTTAAAATGTGTCAGTGAGTAATTAATACACCTGTGCACTTGCTGGGTTACCTGCAAAACATGCACCGTGTGGGGTCCTGAGGACCGAGTTTGAGAACCACTGATGTAGATCATTTGCTTCTCTCTATCTCTCTCTTTCTAGATATATGTATAGTGGGAGGAGGTGATACTGGAAGGGGGAGGAGCAATAGGGAGGGGAGGAATCAGGATTAATTTTGAAATTCCCCTCCATAAGAAACATCTAGAGCCGCCCCTGCTTTCCTTGTACTTTGTGAAAATGTGATCAGCATTGCAGCTGAGCAGATCTATGTGGCAGGGACGTGCAGTCAGGGGAGGCAGTGCATGCTGCTCCTCATCAGTGGCTGTCGTTGGCATAGCACAGAAGGAGAGAGGTTGGCATGTGGTTTGTGGGCGCCCGCTGCAGCCAGCGCCGCTGAGCGGCGCTACTATGGGAGAGACGTCATGAGTCATGACGTCTCTCCCATAGTACAGCAAAGACGAGCCGGTGGACGGAGACAGAGGACAGCGCTAATGGAGCTGCGCTGCTGGAGCGGTAAGTATGTGTGTGTGTTTTTTTTATTTTTTTTATGTGTGTGTTGGGGGCAGAGCAACAGGGGTTCAGCAACTGGGGGGCACAACAACAAGGGGCACAACTATAAGGGGCAGAGCAACAGGGGCACAGCAAAAGGGGCACAACTATAAGGGGCACAGCAAAAGAGGCACAACTATAAGGGGCACAGCAAAAGGGGCACAACTATAAGGGGCACAGCAAAAGGGGCACAACTATAAGGGGCACAGCAAAAGGGGCACAACTATAAGGGGCACAGCAAAAGGGGCACAACTATAAGGGGCACAACTATAAGGGGCACAGCAAAAGGGGCACAACTATAAGGGGCACAGCAAAAGGGGCACAACAATAAGGGGCACAACTATAAGGGGCACAGCAAAAGGGGCACAACTACAAGGGGCACAGACACAGGGGCACAACTATAAGGGGCACAGCAAAAGGGGCACAATAACAAGGGGCACACCTATAAGGGGCACAGCAAAAGGGGCACAACTACAAGGGGCACAGCAACAGGGGCACAACTATAAGGGGTACAGCAAAAGGGGCACAACTACAAGGGGCACAGCAAAAGGGGCACAACTACAAGGGGCACAACTACAAGGGGCACAGCAACAGGGGCACAACTATAAGGGGCACAGCAACAGGGGCACAGCAAAAGGGGCCCAACTACAAGGGGCACAGCAACTGGGGGCACAACTACAAGGGGCACAGCAACTGTGGGTCACAACTAAAAGGGGCACAGTAACTGGGGGGCACAACTACAAGGGGCACAGCAACTGGGGGGCACAACTACAAGGGGCACAGCAACTGGGGGCACAATTACAGGGGTCACAGCTACTGGGGGCACAGCTACTGGGGGCAAAGCTACAGGGTGCACAGCGACTGGGGTCACAGCTACTGGGGGCAAAGCTACTGGGGGCAAAGCTACAGGGGGCACAGCGACTGGGGGCACAGCGACTGGGGGCACAACTACTCGGGGAACAGCTAGGGGGCACAGCTATTGGGTGCAAAGCTACAAGGGGCACAGCGACTGGGGTCACAACTACTGGGGGCACAGCGACTGGGGGCAAAGCTACAGGGGTCACAGCGACTGGGGGCACAACTACTCAGGGCACTGCTACAAGGGGCACAGCTACAACGGGCACAGCTACAAAGGGCACAGCGACTGGGGGCACAACTACAGGGGTCACAACTACTCGTGGCACTGCTACTGGGGGCACTGCTACAGGGGGCAAAGCTACTAGGGGTACAGCTACTAGGCTCACAACTATTGGGGGAGCCTGCTCCATCATCCCAGCTAGCAGCAGCACTCTCCCCTGTCTATGCTAACGTCCTCCCGCGTCAGCGAGTGTATAATGGGGGTCAATCCGAGTTGTTCGCTCAGTAAAAATCTTCGCATCGCAGCGAATTTCCGCTTAATGCGCATGCGTAATGTCCGCACTGCGACTGCGCCAAGTAAATTTGCTATGCACTTAGGAATTTTACTCACGGCATTTTCATCGTTCTGGCGATCGTAATGTGATTGACAGGAAATGGGTGTTACTGGGCGGAAACAGGCCGTTTTATGGGCGTGTGGGAAAAAACGCTACCGTTTCCGGAAAAAACGCAGGAGTGGCCGGAGAAACGGGGGGAGTGTCTGGGCGAACGCTGGGTGTGTTTGTGACGTCAAACCAGGAACGACAAGCACTGAAATGATCGCAGATGCCGAGTAAGTCTGGAGCTACTCAGAAACTGCTACGAGGTGTGTAATCGCAATATTGCGAATACATCGTTCGCAATTTTAAGATGCTAAGATTCACTCCCAGTAGGCGGCGGCTTAGCATGAGCAAATCTGCTAAAATCCGCTTGCGAGCGAACAACTCGGAATGACCCCCAATATTCATTAATTTCTCTCTCTCCTCCTGTGGTATACTTTGTAAGTATAATTTTCATTTTTACAGGTACCGGCCCTATTGGATTCTACTGGACAAGTGGACATGACCGGTGTGGGATGTAGGTAAGTAATCTCTCTCTCTCATTTTTACAGGAACCACCTATTGGATTCTACATGGACAAGTGGACGTGATCGGCGTGGGATGTAGGTAAGTATGTGTAAGTGTGTTTTAATACATTTTTACTTTCACGGTGTGTGTGTTGTGTTTTTATTTGGGTATTTTTGTTGTTGTAGAACTACAGGTACCAGCGGGCCCGTTATTTCCCCGCATGCTGGTACTTGAGGTTCTCCAAGCACCAGCAAGCGGGGGAGGCGTGCTGGGCCTTGTAGTTCCACAACAAAAAACAATATTCTTTTTTATACACACTTATGGCTATCAGCCCGGCACCCACCGCCCAGGGGTGCTGGGGACAGCCTCGGGCTTCACCCCTGGCCCTTGGGTGCCTGGAGGGGGGGGACCTCTTGATTTAAGGGGTCCCCACTCCTCCAGGGAACCCCGGCCAGTGGTGACTAGTTGGGGGGGGGTAATGCCACGGCCGCAGGGACCTACATAAATGTGTCCCCCGGCTGTGGCATTATGTCCCTGGCTAGTGGAGCCCGGTGCTGGTTTTAAAAATGCGGGGGACCCCTACATCTTTTGTCCCCCATATTTTTGGAACTAGGACCGGTCAGAGAGCCCGGTGCTGGTTGTCTAAATACGGGGAACCCCTGTCCAATTTTTTCCCAGTATTTAAACAACCAGGACCGGCTCAAAGAGCCCGAGGCTGGTTACACTTAGGAAGGGGGACCTCACGCATTTTTTTTTACATTTTTTAACCCATTCAGACCCTTCTCCATTAAGTTAATGGAAGCCCTGGACAACAAAATTGCATTCATGTCCTCCTTCCACTCCCTTCCCAAACACTAATTTTATTTTATTTTTTATAAAAATGTACAATATATCACAAGTATGATGAGCAGGCATTGGCTCGGCGGCGGTAGGGGTCATCGGCAGGATTCGGCGGACATTATGGCTGTAGTGCCTCACCAGCCTCTGACCTCACCGCACGCCACTGCTATGTGGTGTGTGGTTGCAAGGGATTGGATGTGTGGTAGCACACTACTCAATTACAAAGTGCAAGTAGCTTGATATAGTTAGAAATCTCATAGTTTTAATCAGGCTCAAATAGCTCAAAGAGTAGACTCTTTGACTGGAATGCAACAGGTTATGAGTTTGAATCCTGGGCATGGCAGTATATTGAAATGTGTTATTTAATAAAGGGTATTGTAACTGAATAGCAACAAGCTCTCAAGTAATGTGCATGAAAGCAGTTTAATTAGGTTTTGTGTCCAAATCAACCTTCGTGCAGTGTTCTACATGTGTGTGTGTGTGTGTGTGTGTGTGTGTGTGTGTGTGTGTATATATATATATATATATATATATATATATATATATAAATAAAAGGGATTTTGAATACCTACCGGTAAATCCTTTTCTCGTAGTCCATAAGGGATATTGGGGACAGAATTAGTACAATGGAGTATAGACGGGTCCAAAGGAGCCAGTGCACTTTAAATTTCTTCCACTGGGTGTGCTGGCTCCTCCCCTCTATGCCTCCTCCTACAGCTCAGTTATAGGTAAAACAGTGTCCAAAGGAGAATGACATACTTGAGAGAAGGAACATAACAACAGGTGTGGTGAGATTTGAACACCAGCACACCAATACATAACTAAGCCAGCAAAGTCTGGCAACATTAACAGCAACAACTGAACAGGTACACGTAACAGAGAACCTACAGAAAGTCACCGCACAGAGGCGGGTGCCCAATATCCCTTATGGACTATGAGAAAAGGTTTTACCGGTAGGTATTCAAAATCCTATTTTCTCTAGCATCCATAAGGGATATTGGGGACAGAATTAGTATGATGGGGATGTTCCAAAGCTTCCAGAACGGGTGGGAACATGCAGAGACAACTGCAGCACCGCCTGCCCAAACTGGGTATCCTCTTTGGCCAGGGTATCAAACTTGTAGAACTTCACAAAGGTGTTCGTCCCCGACCAGGTAGCAGCTCGGCATAGTTGCAAGGCCGAGACATCACGGGCAGCCACCCAGGAAGACCACACCGATCTCGTAGAGTGGGCCTTCAGAGACTGTGGAACCGGTAAGGCTGCTGAAGCATAGGCTTGTTGGATAGTAAGCCTAATCCAATGAGCAATGGACTGCTTTGAAGCAGGGCAACCCTTTTTCCACGCATCCTACAGCATGAATAAAGAATCCATCTTTCTCATCCAAGCCGTACTCTTGACATAGATCTTCAAGGCTCGCATTGCATCCAATGACTCCGGAAGAGCAGAAGTGTCGGAACTGGACGGAATCACAGTAGGTTGATTCAACTGAAACGTGGAGACAACCTTCGGCAGGAACTGCCGTCTAGTCCTGAGCTCCACTCTGTTCTTGTAAAAGACCAAGTACGGACATTTGCACGACAAGACCCCCAATTCTGAGACATGCCTAGCAGAAGCCAGGGCCAGTAATATCACCGTTTTCCACATGAGGTACTTATCTTCTACCGTCATCAGAGGTACAAACCAGGAGGACTGTAGAAAGCGTAACACTACATCTAGATTCCAAGGTGCCGTAGGCGGCACGACAGGAGGTTGTATGTAAAGCACCCTTTGCAAGAAGGTCTGAACTTCCGGCAAGAGAGCCAACTTCTTCTGAAAGAAGATGGAAAGAGCTGAAATCTGGACCTTAATGGATCCCAGACGCAAGCTTTTATCCACTCCAGCCTGCAGAAAATGGAGGAACCTCACCAAGTGGAATTCTGCAGAGGGATATTTGTGTTCCTCGCACCATGAGACATATCTCCGCCAGATATGATGATAGTGTTTTGACGTCACAGGTTTTCTGGCTTGCACCATAGTGGCAATAACCTTTTTGGAAAGCCCTTTGTGAGCTAGGATGTTCTGCTCAACCTCCATGCCATCAAAGGAAGCCGCCATCAAAGGAAGGATGAACGGTCTTTGTTGAAGAAGATCCCTTCTTAATGGTAGAGGCCAAGGGTCCTCTACAGACAAGTCCAGGAGAGCCGTGTACCCTGCTCTTTGGGGCCAATACGGGGCAATCAAGATTGTTTCCACTCTTTGATGTCTGATCCGCTTGAGCACCCTTGAGATCAGAGCAATTGGAGGAAACAGGTAGACCAGCTGGTAAGGCCAAGGTGAAGTCAGCGCATCCACTGCGCTCGCCTGAGGGTCTCTGGTACGTGAGCAATAGCAGCGAAGCTTCTTGTTGAGACAAGAGGCCATCAAGTCGATCTGTGGGGTGTAGTCCCCACTCCCCCGGGTGTAGGTCGTGGCGAGTCTGCCTCCCAGTTGTCCACTCCCGGAATGAAGATTGCGGACAGCGCTCTTGCATTTCTTTCTGCCCAGAGGAGTATTCTTGACACTTCTCGCATGCAGGCCCTGCTTTTTGTCCCTCCTTGTCGATTGATGTACGACACCGCCGTGGCATTGTCCGACTGCACCTGGATCGCCCAATCCTGCAGTAGATGAGATGCCTGAAGCAGAGCATTGTGAATAGCCCAAAGTTCCAGAATGTTGATTGGAAGTAGGGCCTCTTGGGCAGACCACCTGTCCTGGAACTGCGCCCCTTGGGTGACAGCTTCCCATCCTCTTAGACTCGCATATGTCGTGAGGAGGATCCAAATCTGAATCCCAGGAGATTGGAAGACTGTAGCAGGGACGTGCAGTCAGGGGAGGCAGGGGAGGCAGTGCCTCCCCTGCCATTAATGAGCCATTAATGATTAAAATAATATAAAGAAGATACTTATGACACATATTCTGTGTCATAAGTAATCTCTTTATATTATACTATGCTTTTTAAAATGTTTAATCACCTCGGGAGGCACTATTAGCAGTGCCTCCCGTTAACAACTGGAAAGGTTGAGAGAAAGGGGGCGGGGCCAAGCACTGGGCTGTGAAAGCCCATTAAAAAACTTCGGGGGAAGCGGCACTTATGCCAGTGCCTCGTTGACAGGGGAAACCCGCCCCTGTCAGCGAGGCAGATGTGATTGGACAGCGGATCCAGTACTGGATCCGCTGGTCCAATCACCCATAGGCATTGAGCTGCAGCTGTGGCGGGAGCCGGCGCTACAGTGGAGCCGCCAGTAGCGTCTAGAGAAGAAGAGGACCTTTCTGGAGCCGCCACTACAGGACCGCGGCGGGAGGGGGGGGAGGGGGCAGCGGCAGCGTCAGGACCCGGCGCTACAGTAGAGCCGCATACACAGGAGCGCGGCGTGTGGGCAGCAGCGGGACCCGTTGTTGGAGCTGCCTACAGCAGCGGCAGCTCCAGAGATAACGGGAGCACGGGACAGCACGGAGGTTCCGGACAGCACTGGTACCTGACCACCCAGGCGAGGGGGCGGGGGGCCAGTTGTGCGGTGGGGTGGGAAGTGTCTGGCCAGCTCACCCCCAGATCACTTGGACTGCAGCTCACCCCCAGATGATCTGGGGGTGAGCTGCAGTCCAAGTGCTCTGGGGGTGAGCTGCAGTCCAAGTGATCTGGGGGTGGGCTGCAGTCCAAGTGATCTGGGCAAGATCACTTAGACTGCAGCTCACCCCCAGATCACTTGTACTGCAGGGTCAGGGAAAAATAAATCAAATAAATGTAAAAAAAATATTTATTTGTATCACAGCTGCCCGCCACCCACTGCTGACCAGCGCTCACTGCCGCACGCTGTACCACCACTGAAAGCTGACCATCGCAGACAAATGGCGGCGGTCAGAGGGACATCAACGCCGCAGCTACGAAGGACAGCTTAGTACCGCCGCATCCCCTGCAGACCATGGGCTCATCTGCCACCGAAAACCACAGTCCCTTCCGCACCTCCGCTGCATATACCAGGTAATGTTCCCCTGCTTCCCTATGTCCCTGCTCTCACTCTCTCAGTCCCTGCTCTCACTCTCTCAGTCCCTGCTGTCACTCTCTCGCTGTCCCTGAATTGTGGGTCATACCGTGTGCTATAATGTGAATTTCGGCTCATACCGTGTGCTGTAATGTGAATTTCGGCTCATTCAGTGTGCTACAATGTGAATATCGGCTCATTCAGTGTGCTACAATGTGAATATCGGCTCATACCGTGTGGTAAAATATGAATTTCGGGTCATACGGTGTACTGTAATGTGAATTTCGGCTCATACAGTTTGCTATAATCTGAATTTCGGCTCATACAGTGTGCTGTAATATGCATTTCAGCTCATACCGTGTGCTGTATTGTGAATTTCAGCTCATACCGTGTGCTGTAATGTGAATTTCGGCTCATACCGTGTGCAATAATGTGAATATCAGCTCATACCGTGTGGTAAAATATGAATATCGGGTCATACGGTGTGCTGTAATGTGAATTTCGGCTCATACAGTTTGCTGTAATCTGAATTTCGACTCATACAGTTTGCTATAATCTGAATTTCGGCTCATACAGTGTGCTGTAATGTGAATTTCGGCTCATACTGTGTGCTGTAATGTGAATTTCGGCTCATACCGTGTGCTATAATGTGAATATCGGCTCATCCCGTGTGGTAAAATGTGAATTTCGGGTCATACGGTGTGCTGTAATGTGAATTTCGGCTCATACAGTGTGCTATAATCTGAATTTCGGCTCATACAGTGTGCTGTAATGTGAATTTCGGCTCATACCGTGTGCTGTAATGTGAATTTTGGCTCATACCGTGTGCTGTAATGTGAATTTCGGCTCATACCGTGTGCTGTAATGTGAATTTGGGCTCATACCCTGTGGTAAAATATGAATTTCAGCTCATATGGTGTGCTGTAATGTGAATTTCGGCTCATACCGTATGCTGTAATGTGAATTTCGGCTCATACTGTGTGGTATCAGGTGAAAGGGGCGCTGGTACTAGATAGTATAAGGGGTCCTACTACACTGAAGGACACACCCCTGTTTGAGTGCCCCCCCCCCTTTTCCGGAGGTGAGCGCATAATTGCAACCTTCACTTATACTTACCCCCACTTAAAAATTTCCACTTCGACCACTGTGTGTGTGTGTGTGTGTGTGTGTATGTATGTATATATATATATATATATATATATATATATATATATATATATATAAAATCTCAGTGCCTCCCAAGCCAGGGACCTCACCGCACGCCACTGGACTGTAGCCACCACCGGAACCGGACCACTTGTTCAGGATGTCCAATTGGAAGGGTCTGGCATACAACCTTCCATACTGTATCGTCTCGTAGGAGGCCACCATCTTTCCCAATAATTTTATGCAAAGATGAATGGAGACTCAAGCAGGTCTGAGTACCATGCGAACCATTTCCTGGAGTGTTCTCACTTTTTCCACTGGGAGGAACACTCTCTGTGCTACAGTGTCCAGTAGCATTCCCAGAAACAGGAGTCTCTGAGATGGTTCCAGGTGGGACTTCTGCAGATTGAGGATCCACCCAGGGTGAGACAGAAGTTGGATAGTGCGATCTATATGGAGCATTAGAAGCTCCCTGGAACTCGCTTTTATCAGGAGATCATCCATGGAATTACATTGACCCCCTGGACCCTGAGCGGAAACATAATTTCTGCCATCACCTTCGTGAACACCCTCGGAGCTGTAGACAGGCCAAAGGGTAACACCTGAAACGTAGTGATCGTTCAGTAGGGCAAACCTCAGATAGACCTGATGAAGAGGCCAAATTGGGATATGTAGGTAAGCATCCTTGATATCTAGGGACACTAGGAATTCCTGTTGTTCCAGGCCTGCGATTACCGCTCTCAAAGATTCCATCTTGAATTTGAAAACCTTCAGGTAAGGATTCAAGGACTTCAGATTCAGAATGGGTCTCACAGACCCGTCTGGTTTTGGTATGACAAACAGACTGGAGTATTAACCCTGTCCTTGTTGTAGTAGGGGTACTGGAACAATGACCTGGGACTGGACCAACTTGTTTATGGCCAGTAGTATCGTACCACGTATACTTTCCAAAGCTGGTAAGCCTGATTTTAAAAACCATTGGGGAGGAGTACCGTCGAACTCCAGCTTGTAACCCTGAGAGATAAGGTCCCTTACCCAAGCATCTTGGCAGGAACCGTCCCAGATGTGGCTGAAGTGACGTAACCGAGCTCCCACCACGAGATCTCCTTGGGGTGGGTGGGCACCGTCATGCTGAGGTCTTTGTGGGAGCAGAACTGGTGTTCTTGTCCTGAGATCCAGCCACGGCTGGTTTCTTAGGTTTTCCCCTGGAGCCTCTAGCTGCGTTGGAGGCCCCTCTGGCCCCAGATCGAAATCTGGAGGACCAAAAGGACTGAGTAGATGGTCCCGGATAGGTAGAGCACCCAAAGGGAGAAACGTGGAGCCCCCGAAGGGAGGTGGAGCAGGTGGAGCCCCCAAAGTGAGAAACGTGGATTTTCCAGCAGTAGCTTTGGAAATCGATGTGTCCAGTTCACCTCCAAAGAGCCATTCACCTGTGAAGGGAAGAGATTCCACATTACGTTTGGAGTCAGCATCAGCAATCCACTGACGTAACCATATGGCTCTGTGTGCAGACACAGCTATAGCCCTGATCCTAGCATTAATATTGCCAATCTCTTTAAGGGAGCCAGAGAGGACTCTTGCCGTGTCCTGAATGTGAGTCAGGAGAGTAACAGTATTAACTAGGTCATATCACTTCGAGAGACCTTCCTTAATTTAATTAGCCCAGGAATGAATTGCAATTGTAATCCAGCAACCTGCAATGACTGGCCTTTGAGCAACACCTGCAGCAATGTAAATAGATTTTAGAGTGGTCTCAGGATTCTGATGGTGATATGGTTGGTTTAAATGAGGCACCAGGGGAGACACCTGTTGTCTGTGGGATGAAGAAGCCCATTGTGATGCCTGCACAAAATACCAAAAACGCCACCTCTTTGGTGTGAAATTATTTCTCCACAAATCCGGACAATAGGTGTCAAGCCGTGTGTTGCCTCTGTCAATCTGTAATAAGTAGGGGTAAGGATGTTAACCACCTAGGAACATCCTCCCTTATACGTCACCTGCAGCGCCTTCATCAGAAGTCAGTGTCAAGTTGTGAAACTTTGAGTAAGAGCATAAGCAGTTCACTGACACCACCAACTCCCTCAATGTCAACTTCCTCCTCAGCCATGAACGTGAGCAGTCCTGCAGGCCATGTACCTGGCAAGACTGACGAGTCCTCTCCTAACCGGGATTCCTCTGGAGGATCCTTGAGTGGTATGCCTGCTGTTGCTGCCACTACTGTAGTTGCTGCTGGGAGTCGATCATCATCCCAGAGGGGAAGTCGGAAGACCACTTGTACTACTTCAACAGTCCTTTGTGAGGAAGATTAAATATGACAGCAGTCATCCTGTTGTAAAGTGGATAACTGAGGCCTTGACACTTATGTTGGTGTTAGACGTACATCCGGTATCCATCATTAGTGCAGTGGGATTTAGACAATTGATGGAGGTATTGTGTCCCCGGTACTAAGATCCCATCTAGGTTCCACTTCACTAGGCAGGCGATACAGAGAATGTACAGTGTCCTAAAAAATGAAGTTGTATCCAGTGTCCACTTAACCACGGACATATGGACAAGTGGAACAGAGCAGACTAAGGACTATATGACTGTGACAGCCCACTGGGTAGATGTATTGCCTCCTGCAGTAACAACAGCAGCAGTGGCACCAGTAGCAGCATCTACCAAATCCAAACTCGTTTCTAGGTAGGCTACGCTAAGTAAGAGGCACACCGCTGACAACCTCTTACGGAAACTGAGGGACATCATCGCGCATTGGCTTACCCCACTTAGACTCTACTGGGGATTTGTGATATCAGACAACGCCACCAATATTGTGTGTGCATTACAACTGGGTAAATTCCAGCACGTCCCATGTTTTGCACATACAATTAATTTGGTGGTGCAGAATTTTTTTTTAAATGACAGAGGTGTACAGGAGATGCTGTCGGTGGCCCTAAAAATTGCAGGCCACTTTCGACATTCTGCCACTGCATGCCGAAGACTGGAGCACCAGTAAACACTCCTGAACCTGCCCTGCCATCAACTGGAGCAAGAGGTGGTAACGAGGTAGAATTCAACACTCTGGGCTAGATGCATCATCGCTTGGAAAGTGATAAAATGGAGAGTGAAAAAGTGCCAGCCAATGAGCTCCTATCTGCCATGTCACAGGTGTTTGAAAAATGGCAGTTAGGAGCTGATTGGCTGGTACTTTTTCACTCTCCATTTTATCACTTTCCAAGCGATGCTGCATCTGGCCCCCTATATGCTTCAGATGATGGAGGAGCAGCAAAAGGCCATTAAAGCCTATACATCCACCTACGATATAGGCAAAGGAGGTGGAATGCACCTGACTCAAGCGCAGTGGAGAATGATTTCCATCTTGTGCAAGGTTCTCCAACCCTTTGAACTTGCCACACGTGACGTCAGTTCAGACACTGCCAGCTTGAGTCAGGTCATTCCCCTCATCAGGCGTTTTGCAGAAGCAGCTGGAGAAATTAAAGGAGGAGCTAAGATGGAGTGATTCCACTAAGTATGTGGGACTTGTGGATGGAGCCCTTCATTCGGTTTGCCAGGATTCAATGGTGGTCAATCTGTTGAAATCCGAGCACTACATTTTGGCCACCGTGCTCGATCCTAGGTTTAAAGCCTACATTGTATCTCTCTTTCCGGTAGACACAAGTGTGCAGAGGTGCAAAGACCTGCTGGTGAGTAAATTGTCAACTCAAGCGGAACATGACCCGTCATCAGCTCCTCCTTCAATTTCTCCCACCACTGGGGCTGCAAGGAAAAGGATAAGATTTCCTAGCCCACCCGCTGCCGGTGATGCAGGGCGGTCAGGAGCGGGTGCTGACATCTGGTCCAGACTGAAGAACCTGCCAGCGATTACTGACATGTCTACTGTCACTGCATATGATTCTGTCACCATTGAAAGAATGTTGGAGGATTATATGAGTGACAGTATCCAAGTAGGCATGTCAGACAGTCCATATGTATACTGGCAGGAAAAAGAGGTAATTTGGATGCCCTTGCACAAACTGGCTTTATTTTACCTAAGTTGTCCCCCCTCCAGTGTGTGCTCCGAAAGAGTGTTTAGTGCAGCCGGTAACCTTGTCAGCGATCAGCGTAGAAGGTTACTTCCACTAAATGTGGAGAAGATGATGTTCATCAAAATGAATTATAAATTCCTCCAGTTAGACCTTGACCAGTAATTGCCTCCAGAAAGTACACAGGGACCTGTGATGGTGGTTTCCAGTGGTGACGAATTAATACTCTGTGAGGAGGAGGAGGATGTACACACTGAAAGGGGTGAAGAATCGAAGGCTGAGGATGAGCTCGACATCTTGCCTCTGTAGAGCCAGTTTGTTCAAGGAGAGATTGATTGCTTTTTTTTTGGTGGGGGCCCAAACAAACCACTAATTTCAGCAACAGTCGTGTGGCAGACCCTGTCGCTGAAATGATTGGTTTGTTAAAGTGTGCATGTCCTGTTTATACAACATAAGGGTGGGTGGGAGGGCCCAAGGACAATTCCATCTTGCACCTCTTTTCTTCTTATCATCATGTGCTGTTTGGGGACTATTTTTTTAAAGTACCATCCTGTCTGACACTTCCGTATATGTCCAGTAGTACTGCCATTTAATTCCAGTGATTTTGCCGTATAATTCCAGTGATTTTGCCATTTAATTTCAGTGATTTTGCCGTATAATTCCATTGATTTTGACGTATAATTCCATTGATTTTGAAGTATAATTCCAGTGATTTTGCCATTTAATTCCAGTGATTTGGACGTATATTTCCAGTGGGAATTGTTTGTGTCGCTTGGCCTAGTCATATAGCTACCTCATTGCACCTCTTCAACATCTTTGCATGAGGTGCTGTTTGGGGCCTAGTTTTTGAAAAGTGCCATCCTGTCTGACACTGCAGTGCCACGCCTAGATGGGCCAGGTGTTTGTGCCGCACACTTGTGTCATTTAGCTTAGTCATACAGCCACCTCGGTGCAACCTTCTGGCCTAAAAACAAAATTGTGAGGTGTTCAGTGTTCAGAATAGACTGGAAATGAGTGGAAATTAATGTTATTGAGGTTAATAATACCGTAGGATCAAAATTACCCCCAAATTCTGTGATTTTAGCCATTTTTATGTTTTTTTCCAAAAATCATCCAGATCCAAAACCAAAACACGACAGTGGAATTAGAACCAAAACCAAAACACAAAACATGAAAAGTGCCAGCCGCCAGGGCCGGCTCCAGGCCTACTAGCACCCTGAGCGAGAAAATGTAAAAGTGCCCCCCCCCCCATGCGCGCGCCGAAGGCGCGCGCGCTCTTGGAAAAGTGGGCGTGGCCTCCTGAAAAAGTGGGCGTGGTCTCGTCCCCCAGCAGTGCCAGCTACACATGACATGCCCTCCAGCAGTGCCAGCTACACGTGCTAGTGTTCACTTTTTAGGGCAGGTTGCTGATCACAGGGAGGGCACATTTTTAAGTTAGGTGGGCAAAATGATGTACATACTGTAATGCTTGTTGTTCCCATTTCCACACGCTAAAGCATGGACAGTGCGCGCCGAAGGCGCGCAGCAAAAATTTAGGGGAGTTACTTCGTGGGGAAGGTGCGTAGCCACATTATAGTGGCAATTCACATTACACCACACAGTAGTGCAGCTAATACACATTGCACCAGGTAGAACCTCCTATAAGAGCACGTTAGACACATTGCGCCAGGTAGAGCACTGAGACACACTGCCCAGCCACAGACGCCTAGCGGGAACACTACATGATATGCCCCCCAGCAGTGCCAGCTACACATGACATGCCCCCCAGCAGTGCCAGCTACACGTGACATGCCCCCCAGCAGTGCCAGCTACATAAATGGCCACACAGTTCCAGATGGATAAATGCCCCCACAGCGCAGATATGCCCCCACAGTGCCACATACATTAATGCCCTCACAGTGCAAGATATGCCCCCACAGTGCAAGAAATGTCCCCACAGTGCAAGAAATGCCCCCACAGTGCCAGATACATAAATGCCCCCACGGTGCAAGATACATAAATGCCCCCACGGTGCCAGATACATAAATGCCCCCACGGTGCCAGATACATAAATGCCCCCACGGTGCCAGATACATAAATGCCCCCACGGTGCCAGATACATAAATGTCCCCACGGTGCCTGATACATAAATGCCCCCACGGTGCATGATACATAAATGCCCCCACGGTGCAGGATACATAAATGCCCCCACGATGCCAGATACATAAATGCCCCCACGGTGCCTGATACATAAATGCCCCCACGGTGCCTGATACATAAATGCCCCCACGGTGCCTGATACATAAATGCCCCCACGGTGCCTGATACATAAATGCCCCCACAGTGCCAGATAAATGCCCCCACAGAGCCAGATAAATGCCCCCACAGTGCCAGAAATGCCCCCACAGTGCCAGATATGTCCCCACAGTGCCAGATATGCCCCCACAGTGCCAGACCCCACAGTGCCAGATATGTCCCCACAGTGCCAGATATGCCCCCACAGTGCCAGATATGCCCCCACAGTGCCAGATATGCCCCCACAGTGCCTGATATGTCCCCACAGTGCCTGATATGCCCCCACAGTGCCAGAAATGCCCCCACAGTGCCAGATAAATGCCCCCACAGTGCCAGATAAATGCCCCCACAGAGCCAGATAAATGCCCCCACAGAGCCAGATAAATGCCCCCACAGTGCCAGAAATGCCCCCACAGTGCCAGAAATGCCCCCACAGTGCAAGATATGTCCCCACAGTGCCAGATATGTCCCCACAGTGCCAGATATGCCCCCACAGTGCCAGATATGTCCCCACAGTGCCTGATATGCCCCCACAGTGCCAGAAATGCCCCCACAGTGCCAGATAAATGCCCCCACAGAGCCAGATAAATGCCCCCACAGAGCCATATAAATGCCCCCACAGTGCCAGAAATGCCCCCACAGTGCCAGAAATGCCCCCACAGTGCCAGAAATGCCCCCACAGAGCCAGATATGTCCCCACAGTGCCTGATATGCCCCCACAGGGCCAGATATGTCCCCACAGTGCCTGATATGCCCCCACAGTGCCAAATATGCCCCCACAGAGCCAGATATGCAATGCCCCCACAGTGCCAGAAATGCCCCCACAGTGCCAGAAATGCCCCCCACAGAGCCAGAAATGCCCCCACAGTGCCAGAAATGCCCCCACATAACCAAAAATGCCCCCTGTGTGCCAGAAATGCCCCCACAGTGCGGATCCCCCCCCCCCCCCAAAAAAAAAAAATACCTGCGGCGCTGGGGAGGAGTACTGCTGTCCGCCTGTGTGGGAGCGCTGGCGGGCGGGCGGGAGGCCGGGCGAGTGAGCCTGAGCCTGGGTCCGGGCTGGCGGGCGGGCGGCCACTTGTGCAGGCGGGCTATGCGCGGCGCCGGCGTCTGACGTTAGATACCGGCGCCGCGCAGCGCGCATACACAGCGCGACCGCCAAATGCTGCAGCAGCACACACACAAGGCCGGCTCCAGCATCGAATATGGCGGCGCCAGCGCGTGGCGCCCATTAAGGGTGGCGCCCTGCGCGGCCGCTCTATTCGAACATGCCTAGAGCCGGCCCTGCCAGCCGCACATCTTAGTAATAGTACATCCTAAGTAGACTCGATTTGGGCGTCTCTCTGCCCATCACTGGATACGCGATACCGGAAGTATGCGGCTGTCAGCAGGCAGTGCCTTGCGTTCCAACTCAGCGGCGTGCGTTCCACTGCGTTTGCTGCTGATTTGATGATTGCACATTGTATGTTTTTTAAACAATTTATTTGTATATTCTTGCGGAAAATAAATATTTGGACAATCAAAAAGTTTATCTCGATACTTTGTAATATAACCTCGGTTGGCAATTACAGAGGTCAAACGTTTCCTGTAGTTTATGACCAGGTTTGCACACACTGTAGCAGGTATTTTGGCCCACTCTTCCATGCAGATCTTCTCATGTTTTGGGGCTGTCACCGGGCAACACAGACTTTCAACTCCCTCCACAGCTTTTCTATTGGATTGAGGTCTGGAGATTGGCTAGGCCACTCCAGGACCTTGAAATGCTTCTTATGGAGCCACTCCTTAGTTGCCTAGGCAGTGTGTTTGGGGTCATTGTCATGCTGGAAGACCCAGCCACATTCCATCTTCAATGCTCTTACTGAGGGAAGGAGGTTTTTGCCCAAAATCTCACGATACATGGCCCAGTTCATCCTCTCCTTGATACGGATCAGTCGTCCTGTCCCCTTTGCAGAAAAGCAGCCCCAAAGCATGATGTTTCCACCCCCATGCTTCACAGTGGTTATGGTGTTCTTGGGATGCCATTCATCATTCTTCTCCTTCCAAACACGGCGAGTGGAGTTTATACCAAAAAGTTCGATTTTGCTCTCATCTGACCACATTACATTCTCCCACTCCTCCTCTGGATCATCCAGATGGTCACTGGCAAACTTTAGACTGGCCTGGACATGTGTTGGCTTAAGCAGGGGGACCTTTCGGGCGCTGCAGGTTTTCAATCCATGATGACGTAGAGTGTTACTAATGGTAAGCTTTGTGACTTTGGTCCCAGCTCTTTTGAGGTCATTGACCAGGTCCTCCCGTAAAGTTCTGGGCTGATTTCTCACCGTTCTCAAGATTATTGATACCTCACGAGGTGAGATCTTGCACGGAGCCCCAGGTCGAGGGAGACTGTCAGTGATCTTGTATTTCTTCCATTTTTTTTATAATAGCACCAACATTTGATCTCTTCTCACCAAGCTGCTTGCCTATTGTCGAGTAGCTCATCCCAGCCTTGTGCAGCTCTACAATTTTGTCCCTGGTGTCCTTAGACAGCTCTCTGGTCTTGGCCATGGTGAAGAGGTAGCAGGCAGACTGTTTGAGGGTGTGGACAGGTGTCTTTTATACAGATAACCAGTTCAAACAGGTGCCATTAATACAGGTAACAACTACAAGTAGAGGATAGAAGAGCTTCTTAAAAAAGAAGTAACAGGTCCGTGAGAGCCAGAAATCTTGCTGCTTGGTAGGTGTCCAAATATTTATTTTCCAAAAGAATATACAAGTAAATTGTTTAAAAATCATACAATGTGATTGCCTGTTTTTTTGTTTTTGTTTTTTTGGATTCTGTTGAAGTGTACCTATGATGGAAATTACAGACCTCTCTAATCTTTTTAAGTGGGTCAACTTGCACAATTAGTGGCTTTTCAAATACTTTTTTACCCCACTGTACATATACATGTAGGATGCAGTCAAAATGCTGGCGTTAGGGAGACCAACAGCCGGCATCCCGACACCCGCCCCTAATTCCCACTTGGTTGGTGGGACCACGCCACCAACCGAGTGGGAATAGAACCGGGCCTGCAGCACGGCGAGCCCACAAGAGGACTCACTGCCTCGTTGATGGTATTCCGGCAGTCGGGATGCCACTGTCGATATACTGTTGGGGTGAGGTGGGGGAGGGGGCAATTATCTTTCTGGCACAGGGCACCAAAAAGTCTAGTTACGGCTCTGCTCCAACATGACCCATTTCTACAAGCTACAAAATGGTCTGCTCCTGGATGTCCCACTTAATGTATGATTGCAGCGACCTTTGTTGATCAATTAATTAGCTCAACACATCTGACAGCAATCATAAATTAAGAGGGCGGAAGGTGTGTTTTTGGATGGTCTGAGATATATGTGGATAGATAGATAGATAGATAGATAGATAGATAGATAGATAGATAGTACATATGTAAAATTCATATACTCTGCACTCACCTAATTACACTCCAAACAGTATTTAATTTAAATTCAGGGAATGTTAGTTCCAAAATATTGCAATGCCTTGTCAAGCCGGCCAACCACTTCACGGTCTCCCCTTTCTGGCCTGTACGTACACCGACGTGGGTGAGGTTCTGTCTCTGAGGCAATGAGCTGGCAGCCCTAAACCCAGAAAAAAGCATATATTGTGTTATAAAACCTGTGGCAAATGATAATGTGGTTGGCCAGCTTGGCAAGTCTTGCAATATTTTGGAACTAACATTCCCTGAATTTAAATGAAATACAGTTTGGAGTGTAATTAGGTGAGAGCAGAGTATGTATGACTTTTATATTTAAATGGTAAATGGTATGGTCACATCAGCTAAGTGCCGTGGATTAAAACTAATTGTATATAGTCCATACAAGTGATTAAATCCGTTATTTAACCAATTTGTCTGAACGACAGGCTTTGTCCATTTTCCTGTGTTTGGGAGCAAATGGTTGATCCATTTGCTCTCATCTATTACCAGATTTTCATATCAATTAGCCAGATCTGGCAGATGATCTGCCAGATAATTGTATAGTGTATGCAGGGGCGTTTTAAGAGAGGATGGGGCCCGTGTGCAGACTCCAGGTGGGCCCCTCCTCTCCACGGCGCCATAGACTTCGGCACTGTACCAGAGTCTACTGCGCATGCGCAAGTCTCTGGAAACGTGGTTCCCGCCATGGTCCGGAGATTAATTGCCTACTGTGCATGTGCAGCGGCCATTTTGGAAGTGATTATGTGTGATTTTGGAAGTGATTCCGCGCCCATCGTGGAACTCCGGAAAGGAAAGTATTAAAACAATATGGCTGCAGTATGGGTCCCCCTGGACCCAGGATCCCATGTGCACCGGACACATTGCACCCATGATATGAATGTATGCCCAGCTTTAGGAAATGTAATTGAAATTGAAAAGTAGCTACTGGTTTAGACTCTAGTTGGTCCATGGCATTTATAATGATGTCCTAGCCATGAAAGTTAGAGGTGTAGCAGCAGGGAAATAGATTAACAAACAACAACAGTGCACTGTACATAGGAACACAATGTGCAGCATCTGTTTACATGTAATATCATAATCTGCTATTTAAAGATAATGTTTCTAAACTACTCCTCTGCTGGTAGAAGGAGGATGCACTATAATTCTTCTGCTTTTTCCTATATTCAGAAGAGGAAGTGGTGTGAGGCAATTACTATGTTCCCATTACCTCAAACTGTTTCAAAAGAATAGCCTGTGTTGCTCATCAGGCTTAATCCCTGAAAAGAAAACCACAATTACAAAAAATAAGAATTTACTCACCGGTAAATCTATTTCTCGTAGTCCGTAGTGGATGCTGGGAACTCCGTAAGGACCATGGGGAATAGACGGGCTCCGCAGGAGACTGGGCACTCTAAAGAAAAGATTAGGTACTATCTGGTGTGCACTGGCTCCTCCCTCTATGCCCCTCCTCCAGACCTCAGTTAGGGAAACTGTGCCCGGAAGAGCTGACATTACAAGGAAAGGATTTTGGAATCCAGGGTAAGACTCATACCAGCCACACCAATCACACCGTACAACTTGTGATAACCTTACCTAACCTTTATCAGCGTAGGAATAACTTCATCCGGAATGCCTTTTTCCACTAGGATCCGGCGTTCAACCGCCATGCCGTCAAACGCAGCCGCGGTAAGTCTTGGAGCAGACAGGGCCCTTGTTGCAGCAGGTCCTGTCTGAGAGGCAGAGGCCATGGGTCCTCTGTGCGCATTTCTTGCAGTTCCGGGTACCAAGTCCTTCTTGGCCAATCCGGAACAATGAGTATTGTTCTTATTCCTCTCTTTCTTACTATTCTCAGTACCTTGGGTATGAGAGGAAGACGAGGAAACACATATACCGACTGGTACACCCACGGTGTCACTAGGGCGTCCACAGCTATCGCCTGAGGGTCCCTTGACCTGGCGCAATATCTTTTTAGCTTTTTGTTGAGGCGGGACGCCATCATGTCCACCTGTGGCAGTTCCCATCGCTTTGCAATCTGTGTGAAGACTTCTTGATGAAGTCCCCACTCTCCCGGGTGGAGATCGTGTCTGCTGAGGAAGTCTGCTTCCCAGTTGTCCACTCCCGGAATGAACACTGCTGACAGTGCTTGCACGTGATTCTCCGCCCACCGAAGAATCTTTGTGGCTTCCGCCATTGCCATCCTGCTTCTTGTGCCACCCTGGCGGTTTACATGGGCGACCGCCGTGATGTTGTCTGACTGAATCAGCACTGGCCGGTTTCGAAGCAGGGGCTCTGCTTGACTCAGGGCGTTGTAAATGGCCCTTATTTCCAGTATATTTATGTGTAGAGAAGTCTCCAGACTTGACCACAGCCCTTGGAAGTTTCTTCCCTGAGTAACTGGCCCCCATCCTCGGAGGCTTGAATCCGTGGTCACTAGGACCCAGTCTTGTATGCCGAACCTGCGGCCCTCGAGAAGGTGAGCACTCTGCAGCCACCACAGAAGAGACACCCTGGCCCTTGGGGACAGGGTGATCAGCCGATGCATCTGAAGATGCGATCCGGACCACTTGTCCAACAGATCCCACTGAAAGATCCTTGCATGGAACCTGCCGAAGGGAATAGCTTCGTATGAAGCCACCATCTTTCCCAGGACTCGCGTGCAGTGATGCACCGATACCTGTTTTCGTTTCAGGAGGTCCCTGACCAGAGATGCTAATTCCTGGGCCTTCTCCACCGGGAGAAACACCTTCTTCTGTTCTGTGTCCAGAATCGTGCCCAGGAAAAGCAGACGCGTCGTAGGAATCAGCTGCGACTTTGGAACATTCAGAATCCAGCCGTGCTGTTGCAACACTTCCTGAGAGAGTGCTACGCTGATCAACAACTGCTCTCTGGACCTCGCCTTTATGAGGAGATCGTCAAAGTACGGGATAACTATAACTCCCTTCTTCCGAAGGAGTATCATCATTTCGGCCATTACCTTGGTAAATATCCTCGGTGCCGTGGACAGGCCAAACGGCAACGTCTGGAACTGGTAATGACAGTCCTGTACCACAAACCTGAGGTACTCCTGGTGAAGTGGGTAAATGGGGACATGCAAGTAAGCATCCTTGATGTCCAGCGACACCATAAAATCCCCCTCTTCCAGGCTTGCAATAACCGCTCTGAGCGATTCCATTTTGAACTTGAATTTCTTTATATAAGTGTTCAAGGATTTTAAATTCAGAATGGGTCTCACCGAACCGTCCGGTTTCGGTACCACAAACATTGTGGAATAGTAACCCCTTCCCTGTTGAAGGAGGGGGACCCTGATAATCACTTGCTGGAGGTACAGCTTGTGAATTGCCGCCAGTACTACCTCCCTTTCCATGGGGGAAGCTGGCAAGGCTGATTTGAGGTAATGGCGGGGGGGAGTCGCTTCGAATTCCAGCTTGTATCCCTGAGATACAATTTGTACAGCCCAGAGATCCACCTGTGAGCGAACCCACTGGTTGCTGAAGTTTCGGAGACGCGCCCCCACCGCACCTGGTTCCGCCTGTGGAGCCCCAACGTCATGCGGTGGACTTAGTGGAAGCAGGGGAGGACTTTTGTTCCTGGGAACTGGCTGCATGGTGCAGCTTCTTACCTCTACCCCTGCCTCTAGCAAGAAAGGATACGCCCCTGACCCTCTTGCCTTTCTGAGAACGAAAGGACTGCATTTGATAATACGGTGCTTTCTTAGGCTGTGAGGAAACCTGAGGCAAGAAAGTCGACTTTCCAGCTGTCGCTGTGGACACGAGGTCCGATAGACCGTCCCCAAACAATTCCTCACCCTTATAAGGCAAAACCTCCATGTGTTTTTTAGAATCAGCATCTCCTGTCCATTGCCGAGTCCATAAGACCCTCCTGGCAGAAATGGACATAGCATTAATTCTAGAGCCCAGCAGGCAAATGTCCCTCTGAGCATCCCGCATATATAAGATGACGTCTTTTATATGGCCCAGGGTTAGCAAAACAGTATCCCTGTCGAGGGAATCTATGTCGTCTGACAGAGTATATCTGTCCATGCTGCTACAGCACTACACATCCAGGCTGAAGCAATAGCAGGTCTCAGTAGAGTACCAGAGTGTATATACACAGACTTCAGGATAGCTTCCTGCTTTCTATCCGCAGGCTCCTTTAGGGTGGCCATATCCTGAGACGGCAGGGCCACCTTTTTAGATAAGCGTGTCAGCGCCTTGTCCACCCTAGGGGATGTTTTTCCAACGTAACCTGTTCGTTGGCGGCAAAGGGTACGCCATCAGTAACCTCTTAGAAATCACTAGTTTCTTATCAGGGGAACTCCACGCTTCTTCACATAATTCATTTAATTCATCAGATGGGGGAAAAGTCACTGGCTGCTTTTTCTCCCCAAACATATAAACCCTCTTGGTATTTACAGGGTTAATCTCAGAAATGTGTAATACATCTTTCATTGCAATAATCATGTATCGGATGGCCTTGGTCATTTTAGACTGTAAATGTGCCTCATCATCGTCGACACTTGAGTCGGACTCCGTGTCGACATCTGTGTCAACCATCTGAGATAGAGGGCGTTTATGAGCCCCTGACGGTTTCTGAGTCGCCTGGGCAGGCGCGGGCTGAGCCCCTGGCTGTCCCAAGGCTGCAGCGTCATCAAACCTTTTATGTAAGGAGCTTACATTGTCGTTTAAGACCTTCCACATATCCATCCAATCAGGTGTCGGCCCCGACGGGGGCGACACCACACTTATCTGCCCTTGCTCCGCCTCCACGTAACCCTCCTCATCAAACATGTCGACACAGCCGTACCGACACACCGCACACGCACAGGGAATGCTCAGACTGAGGACAAGACCCCACAAAGTCCTTTGGGGAGACAGAGAGAGAGAGTATGCCAGCACACACCACAGCGCTATATAACACAGGGATTTTCACTTATAATAAGTGATTACCCAATAGCTGCCTTATATGTTTTATTTGCGCCTAAATTTATGTGCCCCCCCCTCTCTTTTTTACCCTTCTTGTACCTGGATACTGCAGGGGAGAGCCTGGGGAGCTGCTTCCAGCGGAGCTGTGAAGAGAAAATGGCGCTGGAGTGCTGAGGAAGAAGGCCCCGCCCCCTCAGTGGCGGGCTTCTGTCCCGCTTTCTGTGTAAAAAAATGGCGGGGGTTTTTACATATATACAGTGCCAGACTGTATATATTTATTTTTATTGCCAAAAGGTACTTCAATTTTTGCCCAGGGCGCCCCCCCCCCCCAGCGCCCTGCACCCTACAGTGACCGGAGTGTGTGAGTGTGCTGGGAGCAATGGCGCACAGCTGCGGTGCTGTGCGCTACCTTAAATGAAGACAGGAGTCTTCTGCCGCCGATTTCGTCGTCTTCAAGCTTCTGTTCTTCTGGCTCTGCGAGGGGGACGGCGGCGCGGCTCCGGGAACGGACGATCGAGGACAGGTGCCTGTGTTCGAACCCTCTGGAGCTAATGGTGTCCAGTAGCCTAAGAAGCACAAGCTAGCTGCAAGCAGGTAGGTTTGCTTCTCTCCCCTTAGTCCCACGTAGCAGTGAGTCTGTTGCCAGCAGAAGCTCACTGAAAATAAAAAACCTAATAAATACTTTCTTTACTAGTAAGCTCAGAAGAGCCCACTAGGAGCACCCAGCTCTGGCCGGGCACAGATTCTAACTGAGGTCTGGAGGAGGGGCATAGAGGGAGGAGCCAGTGCACACCAGATAGTACCTAATCTTTTCTTTAGAGTGCCCAGTCTCCTGCGGAGCCCGTCTATTCCCCATGGTCCTTACGGAGTTCCCAGCATCCACTAGGACGTCAGAGAAAAAGACTTTACATGCAATATGGCACCCTATGGGCATTAAAATGTGTTACAGCTATGGTCTACCCCCTAGCTCAGGCAAAATGTCAACTGTATGAGTAGGATGAAGACAACGTCCATGAAAATATTTTTGTTGTAGAACTACTAATGTACAAGTTTACTTTTTTCAACTTCAGTTTTCTTCAGAAGGAACTACAATCAAGTTTCCTAATGCAGACCTGATCGCAGCATCAAAATTGTTCTCTAACGGGTAAAACCACGTACACTGCAGGTGGGGCAGATATAATATGTGCAGAGTGAGTTAGATTTGGGTGTGGTGTGTTCAAACTGAAATCTAAGTTGCAGTGTAAAAATAAAGCATCCAGTATTTACCCTGCACAGAAACAAAGTAACCCACCCAAATCTAACTCTCTCTGCACGTGTTATATCTGCCCCCCTGCAGTGCACATTGTTTTGCCCAGCAGAGAACAATTTTGCTGGTGCGATCAGGTCTGAATTAGTCCCAATGCCTTTACATTACTCACAATCATAGGTGTCGGAACAGGGAGGAGGGCATACGACTGCCCTCACCTCCCACAATCATTCGAGAGGAGCCAGTCAATATCTTGGGTCATGGGGTACCATCTAGGGTTACCATGGGCAGTGTATCTGTAGTCTCTGAACAGAGATAATCCCCTGTCTGGGTGCTCCACTTCCTCCATCCCACAGCACTTTCCACCAGCACTGCAGACTTCTCACCTCCTACTTCATATGTTCCTCCACCCTTTCCCCTCAGCTCCCCTTCTCTCTTCCCACCCCCACACCGTCTGTCTGCCCAACCCACTCATTTGCCACCGGGTTTAGTTGAAAAATGTAACCTGTAAAAGGGAAGAGCCAAGTCTCATTACCCTCCATGCACATCCTCACAAAGGGTGGGAGCTATCCTCCGGATTCCTCCTCGATAATAGCCGCTCACGTATGTGCTGTCTATGGACTACTTATGCACTTTAGGTCCACAGCATAAAGTAAAGCAGTCGCTGACTCTTTACTTTATACATCGCAGTGGCGGGTTCCTATCGGAGTGCCTGTCCCTAAATGTGATTTTTATATATCTATATATCTATATACCGCAAATACCACCGAAGTGGAAGGTGCACTCTCGCCAAAATCAGTCTCTGAATCCAATTGTTGAATCAACTCGGTTTAATCAGGTTCAAAAGTGATGCCGTCAATCATCGACGTTTCGGTCCATATGTGGACCTTTATCAAGATAGGCACTTCACAACATCTAAACAATAGACATTAAAAACAATTAAAATCAATGAAATATGAAAAACAAACCAAATCACCCACACCACCACCACCAGTGCCTCCCAGGCCCTCATGACAGTCAAAAAATGGCTAGAGGATATAACTGGACAATATTAGACGTGCTTAACATGCATCAAGTGCCCATACTTCAATAATCCAGGAAAACCTCCACCTACACCTCATACCTCAACGAGGTACACATATATCTAACAGGTGAGATTACCTGGGCAAAACACCAATGTCAGTATAACCTGATGTATGGTTCCTTTTACAGAGGACCTACTGTGATTAGAATAAGACATGTAACATGTCAAACAACCAACCAGAAACAACTAAAGATATATGAACAAAACCATTACAGGGGTATACAACATGCAGCCTAATATAGGTCATACCTGGTGCAATATAAGACAACATTTAGCAGCTATTATTCCATCAGCTAGGGTCAGCATGTCTTCTATAATCAAAAAAGAAAAAAGTACTTACAGACTATTCAGGAAACAAACACCACAGGTAGCAGCGAAGGTAGCATACTTACAGCTCAGGTACCATGAGCCTACTGATAGCTGCATGCTGCATAGGACCAAATCTGGGCTATTTAAGGCACTCAAACAGGAAGTGCCTATTAAAGCTACAAAAGAAGATACATACTACTATAAAAGAAGCCAACGTGCCTGGTCAATAACCCTACTTACTAGAGTAGGTAATATAATGGCCGAATCAATTGCGGGACACAAGGGACACCAAACGTGTAACAAACACTTTCAATTACATTAAAACTGGACGCGCGCCGGGGACGCGACTTCCGCGTTCCAACAACCGGAAGTTGATGCGTTCCACCGGCCGGAAGTAACGCTACCCGGCGTCGCCAAGAGGAGAAGCCGCTGAAAATACACAGACCCACGTAACGGGGTAAAGACAAATAGAGCAATCAGGCAGCTGTTCAAAAATCAAATAAATAGAAGCCTATTATATCCTAACTGTAATCAAACTCTCAATTATTACAAGGTCCCGCCCCGCCGGAAGTGACATCAGGGCTCAACAGGCTCTCGTGGGTCAATCAAGCTGTCAATCACAGTAAAAGTGTCAGTGTATAAACACTGGTCCTATATAGGTGAATCAAATGTGGGCGGATTAGATGCCTAAGGGGCATGGCGACCAATAATCTCACCAACCTCGTACCAAAGATAACTAAATCCATCAAACCAACAGAGAAATAAATAAAATTAAGGAAATACACAATAGGTAGAAATTCAAATCTTGTTAAGCATAAAAGAAAAAATCGGTCGTGGTATGGTGAGATGATTGGTCAAATCGCCCCCTCATGGTCTGTCAAGGACCTGGGATGGCTAAGGGAATGAAGAACAACAAACATAAAAAAATAATAACATAAAACACTTATTTATACATAACAAGTACATAGGGAATATCAAACGGAATTCACAATGTACGTGGACATCTTAAATAGTGTATGATTACATATTCGTACTGATTCACCATACACTTAATAGAGCAAAAAGGTAACAAATGGGACAATCAAAGGTAACACCTACAAAAACATGTTGAGTGGATTGGCCTCATTGAGGCCTCTCGGAGCTACCGTATTAAGTTTATGAATCCAAAAACTCTCCCTGTGCTTTAGAGTTAGTGTTCGATCCCCACCACATTATCAAAAATGGGAATCGTCTTGATACCACCATGTTCCGTAAATCCACGGATCGTAATTTAACCTTACATGCGAATAGTCATCACCCTCCTGCTTTAAAAGAGAGTTTACCAATATCACAATATCTCCGAGCAATGAGGATCAATTCCACCCCTACACTCAAATACCAACAATGTGCTGCAATAACCACCCACTTTGTGGAACGAGGGTATTCCAGAGCGATACTCACTAGGTGTCTAAAGAAAGCGAATAATATTTTTAATGGACAACAGGTTAAAAGCACGGTTAGTGAGAATCGTATGATTTTTTCCACCCAATTCGACAGTACTTCAAATGTTACTAGAAAAGCACTACGGAGACATTGGCCCATATTAGCATCTGACAATCATTTGCCCTTTGCTAGGGCCCCAGCACCATTGGTGGCCTACAGGCGGGGTGCTAATTTAAAACAGTTATTGATGAGGCCGACCACTTTCCCTGAACAAAACAAGTCTCACATTCACCTTATGCAGGCTAAGCCGGGCTGTTTCTCATGTGGGGGATGTACCACCTGTAGATCAATGATAACTGGCCCTGACAGTGGCACGACACTTTGTGTCTGCTAGACACCAAGTAGCAACCCTCAAATGTCAAATGTCTCAAATGTCCCCCCCCCCCAATGTGGTGGGGATCGAACACTAACTCTAAAGCACAGGGAGAGTTTTTGGATTCATAAACTTAGTACGGTAGCTCCGAGAGGCCTCAATGAGGCCAATCCACTCAACATTTTTTTGTAGGTGTTACCTTTGATTGTCCCATTTGTTACCTTTTTGCTCTATTAAGTGTATGGTGCATCAGTACGAATATGTAATCATACACTATTTAAGATGTCCACGTACATTGTGAATTCCGTTTGATATTCCCTATGTACTTGTTGTGTATAAATAAGTGTTTTATGTTATTATTTTTTTATGTTTTTTGTTCTTCATTCCCTTAGCCATCCCAGGTCCTTGACAGATCATGAGGGGGCGATTTGACCAATCATCTCACCATACCACGACCGATTTTTTCTTTTATGCTTAACAAGATTTGAATTTCTACCTATTGTGTATTTCCTTAATTTTATTTATTTCTCTGTTGGTTTGATGGATTTAGTTATCTTTGGTACGAGGTTGGTGAGATTATTGGTCGCCATGCCCCTTAGGCATCTAATCCGCCCACATTTGATTCACCTATATAGGACCAGTGTTTATACACTGACACTTTTACTGTGATTGACAGCTTGATTGACCCACGAGAGCCTGTTGAGCCCTGATGTCACTTCCGGTGGGGCGGGACCTGGTAATAATTGAGAGTTTGATTACAGTTAGGATATAATAGGCTTCTATTTATTTGATTTTTGAACAGCTGCCTGATTGCTCTATTTGTCTTTACCCCGTTACGTGGGTCTGTGTATTTTCAGCGGCTTCTCCGCTTGGCGACGCCGGGTAGCGTTACTTCCGGTCGGTGGAACGCATCAACTTCCGGTTGTTGGAACGCGGAAGTCGCGTCCCCGGCGCGCGTCCAGTTTTAATGTAATTGAAAGTGTTTGTTACACGTTTGGTGTCCCTTGTGTCCCACAATTGATTCGGCCATTATATTACCTACTCTAGTAAGTAGGGTTATTGACCAGGCACGTTGGCTTCTTTTATAGTAGTATGTATCTTCTTTTGTAGCTTTAATAGGCACTTCCTGTTTGAGTGCCTTAAATAGCCCAGATTTGGTCCTATGCAGCATGCAGCTATCAGTAGGCTCATGGTACCTGAGCTGTAAGTATGCTACCTTCGCTGCTACCTGTGGTGTTTGTTTCCTGAATAGTCTGTAAGTACTTTTTCTTTTTTGATTATAGAAGACATGCTGACCCTAGCTGATGGAATAATAGCTGCTAAATGTTGTCTTATATTGCACCAGGTATGACCTATATTAGGCTGCATGTTGTATACCCCTGTAATGGTTTTGTTCATATATCTTTAGTTGTTTCTGGTTGGTTGTTTGACATGTTACATGTCTTATTCTAATCACAGTAGGTCCTCTGTAAAAGGAACCATACATCAGGTTATACTGACATTGGTGTTTTGCCCAGGTAATCTCACCTGTAGGTGGAGGTTTTCCTGGATTATTGAAGTATGGGCACTTGATGCATGTTAAGCACGTCTAATATTGTCCAGTTATATCCTCTAGCCATTTTTTGACTGTCATGAGGGCCTGGGAGGCACTGGTGGTGGTGATGGTGTGGGTGATTTGGTTTGTTTTTCATATTTCATTGATTTTAATTGTTTTTAATGTCTATTGTTTAGGTGTTGTGAAGTGCCTATCTTGATAAAGGTCCACATATGGACCGAAACGTCGATGATTGACGGCATCACTTTTGAACCTGATTAAACCGAGTTGATTCAACAATTGGATTCAGAGACTGATTTTGGCGAGAGTGCACCTTCCACTTCGGTGGTATTTGCGGTATATTGGTGGCCATATATGGTCATTAGGAGCACCCGCATACTTGCTTTTATGTACTGATGAGAGTGCAGGACATTCTGTGGATATATATCTATATATATATATCTATATATATCTATATATATCTATATATATATATATATATACATACATATACAGGGTGGTCCATAATAGTGAAAACATCCTTAGAAAAGGATACGAGTAAGGAAATATTAATCCAATATATATGTTGCCCCCACAACAGCCAATCAGCTCCGATATGTACAGTAAATTGACAGCTAGCAGCTGATTGGCTGGTGCGTTTATCACTTTGCGCTTATCACTGCTTTATCACTTCCTTATACCGTCTCCAGGTTAATACATTTGCCTCTATGTAGTACTCTATGGGCCCTATTCATGTTGGATTGCAAAATGTGATCCAACCGCAAAAATTACTAACATGATGTGGGCGCATGCACAGGGCCCGTCCTGCGCATGCATCCAGTGGCAAACGCAGGATTTGCATGGGGGTGTTTCCAGAACTGGGTGGAGCCAATCACGGGGGAGGGGACTAAGGTGACCCAGTATATGCTGGGTCCATAAAACTAGTGTTTCTGTGTATAGATATAGATGTCTTTGAAAGATCTTCCTGACTTACCTATTGATTGTATGCTTTGCTCGGTAGATGTATGCAGCCTCTATACTTGCATCCCGCATATGGAGGGAGTGCAGGCTGTTCGGAAATTGTTGACGAATAATGTGCTATACAAGGGCCCCAACATTGAATTATTTTTGGAATTATTATTGTTGGTTCTTACGAGGAACTACTTTATGCATGATGGGAAATTTTACATACAGCAATCTGGTTGTGCGATGGGGTCCAATGTGGCCCCATCGTACGCAAATGCGTATATGTTCGCAGTTGAATACGATGTATTTTTCTCAGATAAAAATATTGCAGATAACATTTTGGGATTCTATCGCTACATTGATGACCTATTGATTATTTGGAGGGGGGAAGCAGAAACGTTTTCTCAGCTAATTGAAAAACACAATCAAAGTAATCACCCAGTACAATTTACTTTTATGGTTGACCAACATTCGGTCAATTTTTTGGATGTTACCTTGACCAGGGATGGTAATAGATTGGTTCCATCTCTTTATACAAAACCGACAGATAGAAACAATTTACTGTATGCCCAAAGTGCACATCCTGCCCCATTAAAGCATGCATTGCCATATTCTCAGTTTTTGAGGGCATTGAGGATCTCTAGTAGTCGGGAACAAGGCATTGAACAACTTCATAGTATGTATATTAAATTTCTTGAGCGAGGATACAGTGTTGATGTGCTCAATTCAGCTAAAGATAAAGTGTTGGCGATCCCTCCTGATCAGATCCTCACGTTTAAATCGAAAAAGAGACAGGTTGGGGATAAACATTGTTGGGTTAATAAATTTAACCATATGAGTTCCACAATTAACAGTAAAGCCAAATCCCTGTGGCCAATTATTACTTCAGATAAGGATTTGAAACCATTGCAACATTCTGCATTGATGTCGTGTTACCAAGAGGTAAAAATTTTAAGGACTATTTAGTCCGTAATGATATTTCACAGCTAGGAAAGGCATCTAGGGGTAACACGTTTTTGGGGAAGCCCAAGAATGGTTGTTATAGATGCCCTAATTGTACGACATGCAGCTACTTACAAACAGGTCCCTCTTTCTGTCACCCGTATTCGGGGGTGAAATATGATATTCGATTTCATCTGACCTGTACAAGTCGATTTATTATATATGTTATTACTTGCCCATGTTCCAAGATGTATGTTGGGAAAACAGAATGCACTTTGAAGGAACGCATGAATCAACATCGTTCGGCCATACGTCAGGCCTTGGCAGCGGGTAATAGTGAGCAGCCGGTGGCTCGCCACTTTGTTACCCATAAACATAATTTAGCAACACTTCGCTATAGAATAATTGATCATGTCCCCCCCTTATTTAGGGGTGGTGATAGGGCGAAGAAATTGCTACGTCTGGAGTCACAATGGATCATAAGATTAGATACATTGTCACCAAGGGGACTGGATGAATCTCTGGGGTTACAGTGTTTCATTTAGCTATTAAGAGTCCTTCAGCTGATTTATATGGGGTAGTTAAAGTTCTATCATTTTGGCATTGTCTAATTGGTTGTTAACAACGTCTGATGGGTTAATATGAGTTCAGTTATTTGATATGAATTAAGGGCAAGTTATGTTGTTGTCCTTTGGATTAACACGCAATATAATAATTTGAGTAATATATCAACATCCTTTAGAGTCTAGGTCAGTGTTGTTGTTTTTAAATGTAAGTAATACACGTTGTATTTTGTATTTGTACAATGTTTTAGTTATCCCAGGTGTCTGTGGCGGACTCAAGTACTGATTGTGATGTATTGGAGGGCCGGAACCATTGTACTGACGTCATGTTTGTGTTCAGGTGGAGGGTATTTAACTGAGGTGTACCACAGTTTTGTATGTTACCTGCTTGAAAAAAGCTCAATAAAGGAGCTGAAACGTTGCAAAGAGATGCATTTGAAATTGATTTACCTGTCCAGAGTGCCGCCGTTGGAAGTTTGTATGAGACACACCATTTGACATGATCTCTGGAGGGCACCCGGTAAAGTTACAAGGTTGTTCTCGTGGAGTGCCGGATTTTGGGATACATATATATTATATACATATATATATACCGTGTATATATATATATATATATGCACATATATATATATATATATATATATATACATACCGTGTGTATGTGTATATATATATATATATATATATATATATATACACTGCTCAAAAAAATAAAGGGAACACTAAAATAACACATCCTAGATCTGAATGAATGAAATATTCTTATTAAATACTTTGTTCTTTACATAGTTGAATGTGCTGACAACAAAATCACACAGAAATTATCAATGGAAATCAAATTTATTAACCCATGGAGGTCTGGATTTGGAGTCACCCTCAAAATTAAAGTGGAAAAACACACTACAGGCTGATCCAACTTTGATGTAATGTCCTTAAAACAAGTCAAAATGTGGCTCAGTAGTGTGTGTGGCCTCCACGTGCCTGTATGACCTCCCTACAATGCCTGGGCATGCTCCTGATGAGGTGGCGGATGGTCTCCTCAGGGATCTCCTCCCAGACCTAGACTAAAGCATCCGCCAACTCCTGGACAGTCTGTGGTGCAATGTGGCGTTGGTGGATGGAGCGAGACATGATGTCCCAGATGTGCTCAATTGGATTCAGGTCTGGGGAACGGACGGGCCAGTCCATAGCATCAATGCCTTCGTCTTGCAGGAACTGCTGACACACTCCAGCCACATGAGGTCTAGCATTGTCTTGCATTAGGAGGAACCCAGGGCAAACCGCACCAGCATATGGTCTCACAAGGGGTCTGAGGATCTCATCTCGGTACCTAATGGCAGTCAGGCTACCTCTGGTGAGCACATGGAGGGCTGTGCGGCCCCCCAAAGAAATGCCACCCCACACCATTACTGACCCACTGCCAAGCCGGTCATGCTGGAGGATGTTGCAGGCAGCAGAACGTTCTCCTTGGCGTCTCCAGACTCTGTCACGTCTGTCACGTGCTCAGTGAGAACCTGCTTTCATCTGTGAAGAGCACAGGGCGCCAGTGGCGAATTTGCCAGGATGGCACATCAATGCGAGCTGTGGCAAGGTTTGCTGTGTCTGTCAGCGTAGTGTCCAGAGCATGGAGGCGCTACCAGGAGACAGGCCAGTACATCAGGAGACGTGGAGGAGGCCGTAGGAGGGCAACAACCCAGCAGCAGGACCGCTACCTCCTCTTTTGTGCAAGGAGGAATAGGAGAAGCACTGCCAGAGCCCTGCAAAATTACCTTCAGCAAGCTACAAATGTGCATGTGTCTACTCAAACGATCAGAAACAGACTCCATGAGGGTGGTATGAGGGTCTGATGTCCACAGGTGGGGGTTGTGCTTACAGCCCAACACCGTGCAGGACGTTTGGCATTTGCCAGAGAACACCAAGATTGGCAAATTCGCCACTGGCGCCCTGTGCTCTTCACAGATGAAAGCAGGTTCTCACTGAGCACATGTGACAGACGTGACAGAGTCTGGAGACGCCAAGGAGAACATTCTGCTGCCTGCATCATCCTCCAGCATGACCGGTTTGGCAGTGGGTCAGTAATGGTGTGGGGTGGCATTTCTTTGGGGGCCGCACAGCCCTCCATGTGCTCGTCAGAGGTAGCCTGACTGCCATTAGGTACCGAGATGAGATCCTCAGACCCCTTGTGAGACTATATGCTGGTGCGGTTGGCCCTGGGTTCCTCCTAATGCAAGACAATGCTGGAGTGTGTCAACAGTTCCTGCAAGACGAAGGCATTGATGCTATGGACTGGCCCGCCAGTTCCCCAGACCTGAATCCAATTGAGCACATCTGGGACATCATGTCTCGCTCCATCCATCAACGCCACGTTGCACTACAGACTGTCCAGGAGTTGGCAGATGCTTTAGTCCAGGTCTGGGAGGAGATCCCTCAGGAGACCATCCGCCACCTCATCAGGAGCGTGCCCAGGCATTGTAGGGAGATCATACAGGCACGTGGAGGCCACACACACTACTGAGCCTCATTTTGACTTGTTTTAAGGACATTTCATCAAAGTTGGATCAGCCTGTAGTGTGTTTTTCCACTTTAATTTTGAGTGTGACTCCAAATCAAGACCTCCATGGGTTAATAAATTTGATTTCCATTGATAATTTTTGTGTGATTTTTGTTGTCAGCACATTCAACTATGTAAAGAACAAAGTATTTAATAAGAATATTTCATTCATTCAGATCTAGGATGTGTTGTTTAAGTGTTCCCTTTATTTTTTTGAGCAGTGTATTTTGGATATTGGATTTTTCTGTATTTTGGAATATTTGCATCCCATAATGAGATACCTTGCGCAGGGCCGATTTTCGACTTTCTGGCGCCCAGGGCGAAAGTTTCCTTTGGCCCGCCCCTGACAGGCAAAACAGGATTAGTGTGTGCCTTCGGCGTGCTTCAAAAAATATGAGCATGGCTTCATGGGGAAGGGGCATGGCCACTGTTATGCCCCCTGTAGTTGTACCCCCTGTAGTTGTGCCCCCTGTAGCTGTGCCCCCAGTAGATTTTCCCCAGTAGTTATGCCCCCAGTAGTTGTGCCCACTGTAGTTTTGCCCCCTGTAGTTGTGCCCCCTGTAGTTGTGCCCCCTAGTAGCGCCACCTACAAACACACACACAAAAAAAAAGATACTCACCAGCCCTGCTCCTGCTTCCCGACCGCTGCTGCGGTCTCTGGCCGCCCGCTCCTTAGATCTATGGGAGAGAAGTCATGACGTCTCTCCCATAGCGCCGTACAATTAGGACCTCTAGCATCTGTGGCCGCTCCCACAATGCCGTGCGGTGTGGCCGTGCGGTGTGTGATAACGTCAGGTGCACCACACGGCAGCATGGGAAAGTAGGAAGGTCAGCACTGACTGCGCTGAGCTACATTTACATAATAAACATAAGGGCGCCCAGGTGCCGTGTAAGTAGGCGGTGCAGCTGCGGCAGCCCCCTTTATGCTACGGCGCACCGGGCAAAAGTCCTGCTTGCCTGCGACAAGAGCCGCTCCTGACCCTGCAGATGGGACCCAAGTTTAATTCCAGAATGCAATTATGTGTCATATACACCTTATACACACAGCCTGAAGGTAATTTTATATAATATTTGTAATAATTTTGGGCATTAAAGAATGTGTACATTGAAAGCAAAAATGTCACTATCTCAGTCTCGCTGAAAATAAAAATCTGAATTTTTCGGATATAGGAGACTCATACTGTAATAATACCTCTTCCTCAGGGTAGATTAGGGGTTCCCTTCATTTTGGCAAAATGCCATGTACTCTACTAAAATAGTGACCAAGGTTATCTGTGGACAGACTGTTACTTGCTCTGAAGTAATCACAACCTTCACAGGCACAAGGGAGGCAGGAGCAAACCTCTACTTCAACACTTAGGGGGTCAATACTATGTGGTGTAATGTGAAAAAGGTATAGTACTATGCAGTGTAATGTGAATAAGGGGCACTACTGTGTGGCAGAATTTGATTGTGGGGTACTAGTGTGTGGCCACACCCCTTCCCCACACACCACAACCCTTTTTGTCATACACTCCTTCCCTATTTCAAATGTGTGTGTGGGAGGGGGGGCACCAGCCCCTTAATTTGCATGGGGCGCTCAGACCCATAGATACACCCCTGAGTGCTTGTACATAGAACATGCTGCATGCAATGTGTTCTGAGTAGAAGTACTCCCATGTGACAGGGGATGAGTTTACACTGTCAGTTTTGGATTTATTGGGTGGAATGTCAGAGGGTAGATTTATTAAAGCTTCTAAAAATGAAAAGTGGCGCTGTTGTCCATAGCAACCAATTAGATTCTGTCTTTGATTGTTTATTGTATCCTAGAAAATGAAAACCAGAATCAAATTGGTTGTTATGGCCAACATCACCACTTTTTAAATGTTTTAGTAAATCTACTCCCTAGTGTTTACATCATTTGTGTCACCGGCCTAAGAGTAAATCAATTTATTTTTTGACTCACTGCACTGTGATTTGAGAAGTCAGTGGAGGTGAAGATATTTCAGTTGCAGGTCTAGAGCAACATAAATGATGATCAGATCAAGAATATCTGAGATGATGTATTATGGTTTATCAACTACAAATCACCACTCTTTGTAACTGATTCTCTCTACGTATATAAGATTTGGACATCAATACCTTTAATGCCACCTCATGGCTTACTTGAGGTACTGCAACAACGTTCATCCTGCGTGCTTCATTATTTGTACTGTACTAGTATAGTATTGTTAATTGTATTGTTGATCCACTATACAACAAAAACATATAATACTATGTGATTCATCACGCCCTACGGGCTCTCTTCACGCCGTCGTTACGGGCTATGCCCCCTTATCCCTTGCATACCCTTGGCGTGCAATATTTGTATTATATGGAGCATTACCTCCAATCATATTTGTGTGAGTGGTTAAATATTGCACGGACAAAGGGCGTGCGATGGTTAAGGGGTCGTAGGCCCTTGCAACGGCGTGAACAACGCACGCAGGGCCTGATGAATCACCTAGTAGGTGCTCTGGTTGGGGGAGTGGCGGGTACAGGGGAGACGCGGATGGGGGAGGACGTCTGGGGTGCCGCGGGTGGGGGAGGAATGATTGCGGGGGTGTCACGGGTGGGGGAGGGGCTGGTGTGGTGGTGGGAGAGGGGCGGGTGCTGCGGGTGGGGGTCCGGAGTCACCGTGGGTGGGGGAGGGGCGTATGCAGGGGTGCTGCGGGTGGGGGAGGGGGTCCGGAGCCACCGTGGATAGTGGAGGGGGTGTGTGCGGGTGCCGCGGATGGGGCCCAGAGGTACTGCGAGTGGGGGAGGGGCGATTAATGCTTCTCCTGCTTCTCCTCCTGGAAGCAGCTAAGCTAGTGTCCGCCCTTTGGCAGTAGCTCTACCGAGGACTCGCACAGCAGCCAAGCAGCCAGTCATTATTGTTAGTACAGGTGTCCCAATGCGCCACATTACAGGGAAGAAGGTGCACTCAATAAACTACAGCTCCCAGTAGCTATTAGCGTCGCAATGCTTCGGCGCTAAGGGCTGCTGGGAGCTGTAGTTTATTTAGTGCCTCTACTTCCCTGTAATGCGGTGCGTCCTGTCTCCCTTTTACATTGATTCAGTGTGCAGACATTACCCTCCGTGATATCACCCACTCTATCCGTTACATTAGTCATCTCAGCAGTGGCGTAAGTTCGTCACAGTTGCCCGGAGGCAAGATAAATATTGGTGCCCCATTATTTCCTATATTAAGATAAATATATGTATGTATGTGTTCGTGTGTGTGTGTGTGTGTGTGTGTGTGTGTGTGTGTGTGTGTGTGTGTGTGTGTGTGTGTGTGTGTGTGTGTGTGTGTGCGTGTGTGTGTGTATGGAGTGTTCTGAAAAAAAATGTATATACTGTATTTATACAATTAATTGTCTTTTATTTTAAATCACACATTTCTTAGCAGTCATACCCAGGATTAGAACCCATGACCTGTTACATTACCAGCAGACACTTTACTGATGGAGTTATTTGCTCCTGTAGAGGTAGCATGAGAATTCTAACTATGGTGGTCATTCCGAGTTGTTCGCTCTGTAAATTTCTTCGCATCGCAGCGATTTTCCGCTTATTGCGCATGCGCAATGTTCGCACTGCGACTGCGCTAAGTAAATTTGCTATGCAGTTAGGAATTTTACTCACGGCATTACAAGGTTTTTTCTTCGTTCTGGTGATCGTAATGTGATTGACAGGAAGTGGGTGTTTCTGGGCGGAAACTGGCCGTTTTATGGGATTGTGTGAAAAAACGCTACCGTTTCTGGGAAAAACGCGGGAGTGGCTGGAGAAACGGAGGAGTGTCTGGGCGAACGCTGGGTGTGTTTGTGACGTCAAACCAGGAACGACAAGCACTGAACTGATCGCACTGGCAGAGTAAGTCTCGAGCTACTCAGAAACTGCACAGAGAAGTCTTTTCGCAATATTGCGAATCTTTCGTTCGCAATTTTGATAAGCTAAGATTCACTCCCAGTAGGCGGCGGCTTAGCGTGTGCAAAGCTGCTAAAAGCAGCTTGCGAGCGAACAACTCGGAATGAGGGCCTATATGAAGTTACGTGTAATTGTCAGAGAAGTAACTTCATATAGTTAAAATTCTCATATTTCCTATACAGGAGCAAACAGTGCTTACAATGTAATAGGTTGTTGTTTCTAATCCTGGGTGTGATACTTGTAAAATGTGTATATTCAGTATAATAAAAAGGATGTGATTTGTAAGGTGCAGGGACCAGTGAGGAAGTCGGAAGCCCTGAGATGCAGAGGTAGAACTCTGGGAGGCAACGGAGTCATCTGCCGCCGGGCTCCTGCTCTGAAGGGGGGCACCTCTCCTCCCATTTTGTGACACCATTGTATTAAGTTAATTGATAGCTGCCACTATCTCTTCAGTGGCCAACGTAGTCGCTGCGACCAGGGCATCGACGAGTCACTCCTGGCCAGCCGCAGGAGCTGCTCTGGCTGGGAGTTACTCTTCAAGTACAAATGCATCGTCGCTGTGCGGTGCTTTTGTACTTGTGCGGGGGGGTCGGCTTGACATGCGGGGTGGACTAGCCCTGTGCTGGGCGTCTCCCCTCATGTCAGTGTAAGTGATCGTAGCTGTGCTAAATTTACGATCAGGTCGGAATGACCCCCTATGTCCTGCTGCTAGTCTGCCTGCCCCTCCGGCATCAACAATCCCCACTCCCTAACCGCGGCGCAGGTGGAACAAAAGCTGCTGCGGCCACCGGCATAGATGTGTATGAAAGCGGCAGATAGTGGCAGCTATCAATTAACTTAATACAATGGTGTCACAAAATGGGAGGAGAGGTGCCCCCCTTCAGAGCAGGAGCCAGGCGGCAGATGACTCCGTTGCCTCCCAGAGTTCTGCCTCTGCATCTCAGGGCTTCCAGGCCGGCAGCCCAAGTGCTGTGTTGCGGAGTCAGGGCCTCTGGGGATCTGTGCACAGCTGTGGCAGGGAGGCACTTCTGTGACATCACGCGCAGAGGAGGCTCCAGGGCTCAGAGAGTATACGGCGCAGGTAGGGCTATGAAAGCCTTCCACTGTGCCGCTTTCATACACATCTATGCCGGTGGCCGCAGCAGCTTTTGTTCCACCTGCGCCGCGGTTAGGGAGTGGGGATTGTTGATGCCGGAGGGGCAGGCAGACTAGCAGCAGGACATAGGGGGTCATTCCAACCTGATCGTAAATTTAGCACAGCTATGATCACTTGCACTGACATGAGGGGAGACGCCCAGCACAGGGCTAGTCCACCTCGCATGTCAAGCCGACCCCCCCCCCCCCCCCCGCACAAGTACAAAAGCACCGCACAGCGACGATGCATTTGTACTTGAAGAGTAACTCCCAGCCAGCGCAGCTCCTGCGGCTGGCCAGGAGTGACTCGTCGATGCGCTGGTCGCAGCGGCTACGTTGGCTGGACCGTGCCCACAAAAAAGGCTTCCAAACGCCGCCGTACCCCCCCTCCCGCCCAACAACTGCCTCTGTCTGTCAATCAGGCAGAGGCGATCGCTAGGCAATGACAGCCGTTGGCTGCCAGCCATGCGCCAGCACACTGCGGTGCATGCGCAGTTCTGACCTGATCTCTGCCCTGCGATAAACTGCAGCAAGCGATCAGGTCAGAATGACCCCCATGGGACGCTGCAGTAGAAGTTTTTTTTCTCCTTATCTATAGCACAAAGACTTGCTGCAGATGGAGTGGCATACCCTCCAAGTGTACCTTTTTGGCAGGTACAGTACCATTTTTTATGGTCTGTACCGATTTTTGGCTGTCCAAACTTCCATTGAAAGTATAGGAATAGGGGCATGGCCACACCACTGTACCCGAGGTCACGCCCACTTTTCAATTTTGTTGCTGCAGATGCAGTTGGCCTATTTTGGGGTGTGGACCTGGAGCTGCAGCTCCATCAGCCTCATTGTTAATCCTGCTCTGGGAACACACAGCAGCCAAAGAGCAGAACCTCCCATTGGATGTAACCTGTGTGGGAGGGTGTTTCTCGCCCAATCAGCTGTGGACTGGGTGTGATAGACCTGCTGCTAACCCAATGAGAGCTCCTAGCCACTCCCAGCGTTAGCCACACAGTCACAGAGTGACAGATCTGGGCAATTATATAGGAGATATATAACCACTGGATTATTTATTTGTTATGTCATAGCTATTAATTTCAGTATATAAAACTTTAATTAGCTCAATAAAATGTTAAAGCAGCATCCAAAAGGTCATTAAACTGTTGTGTGAATACCAGTCTATCACTGCAAGTGGCATTCATATCAATTGCATGACCCTTTGAGGTATAGGCCTATGTGAAGAACTAAACAGTAATGTAGGATTAAAATAGTTCTATCAGCATTGTAAACATTTACTGTAACATACAAGAGACATGTAGCTTTGAGTTACTAGTAAATCTGGGGGACAGGGGCTAGATTAAGCCTTCGAGGGACCGGGGGCACTTAAGACAGGAAAGCGAGCCTGCCGCCACTTCTCCAGCCCTCCACCTCATCAGTACTACCCCAATCATATTCCAATCTGTCCCCACTTGTTATCTAGTCAATCTCCACTCATTATTTGACCCGCTTCCACTCGATGTCCGGCTACCCCTACTATGGGACTGCACGGTGCAGTTATTTGTTTATTTTACAAATAGCGATTTCATATATATCCAGTAGAGGGAGTAATAGGTATATTAATGAACAAGCAATAGTTTGGCTAGGATTAATGACATGAAGAATACAGGCCCCAGCCTCTTGTAGGGTTCGGCAGTACACTATTAGGAAAGTGGGTGATAGCTCACGTCTACCTAACACGTATACATGGGCTACTTACTGTCATATTTTCAGGTGGGATCTTTGTTGTGGCAGCTGCAGTGATCCTGGAATTGAAATCCTATACATAACTGTTATTTTTTTTTTTATACAATCTATTTTATTGAAACAATTTCAGCATGACAATACAGCAATATGTCATCATTACAGAAAACATGCAGTCAATAGTCTAGAACACAGGTTCTCAAACTCGGTCCTCAGGACCCCACACAGTGCATGTTTTGCAGGTCTCCTCACAGAATCACAAGTTAAATAATTAGCTCCACCTGTGGACCTTTTAAAATGTGTCAGTGAGTAATTAATACACCTGTGCACCTGCTGGGTTACCTGCAAAACATGCACTGTGTGGGGTCCTGAGGACCGAGTTTGAGAACCTCTGGTCTAGAACATGACATATGAAAGTCAGGGAGAAAGTGCAACAAACAATTATACAAAGAAGACATTTGTTGCATTCAAACATTGTCTAACATAAAAATACTCCCGTCTTTATCAATATAACAACAAAAAGAAAAAAGAGAATCTAAAAGTAGAAAAGAAAGAAGAAAAGATCTAGAGAAGAAGAAAGGGATTGAGGTTGATTTTCCGTGGAACTCAATATTCATGATGTAGATGAGTCGACATATGTAGTATATTTGTTTGATTCTTTAAAGGCTAACCAGGTAAACCATGTGGACATAAATTTAGGGTTTGGAAGTTTCAAAGACTGGTTAAGTTCTTCCAAATTCATATAATGATTCACCCTCTGGAACCAACGAGAAATAGGAGGACATGTATTCATTAGGTGTCTAAGTAGTGAGTTCTTATAAATTTACAGAGGGATATCCATCAAATTAAACAGCCAAAACTCAGACATGAAAGGTAAGGAGAAGCTAGTCAAATCATTCATTATCTTATGAACATTCCGCCAAAAGGCTATCAATATCGGGCCCTCCCACCAAATGTGGAGGGGTGTGCCTCTCACCTGTTCGCAACGCCAGCAGGTATCAGGTGTAGATGGGAACATTTTCTGAAGTTGCAATGGGCATCTATACCATCTAGCCAGAATTTTGTATTGAGTTGCCAGCACTTGGAATGAAGAGGAACTCGCAAATGTGTACATGTAAATACGGACCCATTGACCTTCCTCAAGTTCTCTAACGAGGTCTCTCTGCCAGGTTGACACATATGACGGTGATTGAGAACAGGCACATTCAGAGCATAATTGATATGATTGAGAAATCAAATGTTGTGGAGTTGCGTCAAACAGAGCAGTTCAAATTTAGTAGGGGACCTACGAGTAGTACCAGCCGACAGAGAGACTGCATAATGTTGGGCCTGAAGATAAAACCAAAAGGAGCGAACAGTGAGATCATGGTCTTTTTGGAGTTCCGCGAAGGACCGCACCCCACCGTCAGAGAGCAAGTGAGATATACGTGTGATACCTGCTGAAGACCAGCATGTTATTCCAGTTGCCGAGCAACCTGGAAGGAAGTCAGGGTTCTCAAAAAGAGGTGTAAGCAATGAAGCCCCCGGGCTAAAAAGTGAGAATTGTCTGTACTTTTTCCAAGTTCAAAGTGTGGGTTCCAGTGTAGGGTGTTTTAGTCGGGGGCATTTTTTAATAAAAGGAAGGACATGGGCTGGAGTAGTAGTTGCGTGATTTGCTATCAACGGCCATTGTTTTGAGATAGGTAATCTGGACATTGCGACAATCCTAGGTAAGTGAGTGGCATGGTAGTACGTTAAAAAATGAGGTAGCTGAAGGCCCCCCTAGAACAGCTCAGTATTAATGTGGACTGCGGGATTCGAGGCCTATCAGATCCCCATATAAACCTCAATATTAAACACTGTAGCTCTTTAAAGAATGACATAGGTATAGTAATAGGCAAAGCTTGAAATAGATACAGAATTTTAGGCAAAATATTCATTTTTATTGTGTTGAGTCTACCCAGCCAGGATAACTTCAATATGACCATTTCAAAAAATCTCTTTTAAATTGTAGGAGCAGTGGAGGGAAGTTGAGTTGATAAAGTTGTCTGATGTCCGGGGATAGAATAATTCCCACGTGTTTAAGTTTTGAAGGCCCGATATCACTGATGGAGGAGATGATATGTTCAGGGCAACCGATTTTGAATAGTTTATCTTAAAGTTGGAAACTAGACTGAATCTATCAAATTCGTGCCTCAAGGCAGGAAGAGAGGTTACTGGCGAGGAGATAGTGTCGAGAAGATCGTCTGTGAACAGCGCTAGTTTAAATAGATGATGACCAATCGATATACCTTTAATATCATTGTTTGCTCGTATAGCTCTCGCTAATGCCTGCATACACAACACGAATATGAGAGGGGATAGTGGGCACCCCTGTCTTGTACCATTTTTTTTATTAAAAAGGGATTTGAGAGGGCCCCATTGACTCGTACTCAAGCAGAGGGGGATTGGTAAAAAGCTAAAATGCGGTGTAGACAGAAAGGCCCTAAACCCAAATGTCGGAGAATGCCCTCCATGAATTGCCAATCAACCCTATTGAAAGCCTTCTCCACGTCTGTAGAGAGAAGGATTGTATGGGGTCCATGAATAGTTACATGATGAATAAGATCAATAATTTTAGTGGTATTGTCCTTGGCTTCCCATCCTTGAACAAAACCTACCTGATCGCCATGTATCAGACTTGGGAGGAGATGGCCCAACCTACTAGCAAGTATTTTTGCGTAGAGTTTTATGTAATTAGTTAACAGGGAAATCGGCCTGTAACTAAAGGACTGAGAGGGGTCCTTACCTTCTTTAGGGATCATAGTGATATGTGCCTCAAGACAATGTGAGGAAAAGGCAGTTTCCTTAGAAATTGTGTTGCAAGCTCACAAAAGAAGGGCATTAGGTGGGATCGAAATGACTTGTACTATCCCACTGGAAATCCAGGGAGGCTTCCTGTGTGTTGGAGGGGCAGCTGGGTCATCAAGTGAAGCAGTGGCAGTAGCCGACAGGGAGCCACAAGATGGCCACGGCCGAGCAGGGATCCGGACCGCTCAGCCGCAGCAGGAGCTACAAAACAGCAGAGAGCAGTGTCTGGGCGGCTGATGCGGCTGGTGCGGCAGACGGGGAGTAGATAGCGCCGGAGCTCGTGAGCGGGAGTTCCGGCTAGCTTCCCGCCGCACGTCAGACCCGCAGCAGGCCCCCCAGAGGTCCGCGGCAGACGGCTCCGAAATACAGGTCCCGGCGCCAGCAAACGGACAGGCCACAACCCGCAGGAATGCCTATTGCCGAGCAGGCAACTGTGAAAGGTACAGAAAGCGTGCAGGGAAAATAAGCGGTATTGGCAGCCTTGGTAGGGTAAATTAAAAACAAAAATTAAAGGAATGGAGCTGGAGCTGAGGAGAAGCATGTCTCCCTTCCACAGACGCTAGGCCATGCCCCCATATCTGTTATTTTATAGTGGGTTCTGAACTTCCTGCTTCCTCTAGGACAAAGTGTATGGTGTAAAGTTTAGGATGGACATGATTTTTTTTACGACACATTCACACCCAATTATGAAATAGTTCAAAAAGACTTCCTCTGTGATTTCCAGTCCCATGCCCCTTTCCTTTGTGATGTTATTGGATGCTGGTGGAGGAATATGAGAATTCCCCTCTGGTGTCTTTCTCCGGTGAATGCTTGCTGCTGTCAGAGGGAGTCGGAGAGGAATACTCAGCCCCAGATAAAGACATGTGCAGAGCCACCTCCTCTGCTGTCTTTTGGGCTGCACCAGGCAGTTAGCCCTCGCTGTATTTCCTGGCACAGACAGGGATTGGTCAAAGCGACCCTAAGGCCGTGGTGCAAACTAGCGAGCAGCAATTTTCCCAGCAACACCTTAGCAACTGGAAGAGTCATACGCCTGGCAGAGGCAGAAATAGCCTGGCACTGGGACAGAACTGGCACCATGGTAGGGCCTAGATCCTCTTTGCCGAGAGGACCTTTACCATAATGCACTGGGTCAACGTCACCATCTATTTGGAATAGTAACCTGTGGAAAGTGAAGCAAGACACTGGGCCTGAAGTGTGGCGAGCAAAGCGAGCTTGCGAGAGTACAATGGAGCCTAAATACAAGAAAATAACCTACAACAACCTAGATTGCAGAAAAAATAAATATGCTGTAAGGGCATGTTAAGGAAATTAAGCAATTTATAGCATCTATTCTGTCTTTTTAATATCATGTAATACTTAAAAGGCATTATTCGGTAACACTTGTTTTTCTCTTGAAAGAATGTAGGTTCGTGACAAGAACTTGCCTAGTTTGCTAAATCATACTAGCCTTGTTTGCTTGCGTCATGTGCCCAAGCCAGGACCAGATGGTGTTCGATAAGCAGGAACGGGCCTCAAGGCCTGCTATGATTGGTCCAAGCTTGGGTGGAGGGATTTTTGTAATGGGCAATATTAAGGGTTTTCTCTGTGATGTTCGAGGCAGACCGCGCGTTCTTGTAATATTACTTGTAAGTGCATGCTGACTGTCACTTTATTGTACTCTTGCTCTGCCATTATCAATATAAACTATGGATTTGACCACAACTGTTCATGTTGTTTTTTTATCCACAACAATTTGGTGCCGAAACCCGGGATCTGAAAGCGATTGGAACGGAATCAGGACAGGAATGGAGGACTGGAGACCAGATTGGCGCCATTCAAAAAAAGGTGAGAACATTTGTGTCTCTGTCTGCTCTCCCCTCCTCCGCTCCTAAGACCCTCCATCCCACTATCGTGAGTACAGATCCCAAGAACCTGAACAGTTGTTTTGTGTTGTAATCTGTTTGGATATGCATGTGTGAGTGTATGTAGATGCTGGTACATTGCCACATCAGCATGAGAGAGGCCCTTTACGGCTGAATGATTGTGCTGCCCAAAGCATGCTGGGGGCAGTGGAGAAAAAGTAAGAGGACCCTACCGTCCTCAGACACGAATGTTTCCTATCTTCTCAGTCTGTCACATAAACTGTCATTAACATTGTCTGCATAGTGGAAGGACAAATGTAAGGATAAGTGTTGGTGAAGAGTAGCTTCACCAGTCTACCTTTGCTTGTCAATACAGGAACAGTAGCAATCTAATCCCTGATTACCTCCTGGCCTGCTATCTGACAGCTCTGTGTACACTGGTTTGAGTCTGCTTCTCGCTACACTGAAGGGCATGCCCCGGAGCTGCAGACTTGTGTCTCATGAAAAATCATACTTCTTACTTAGATAATCCCTTACTTGCATGGTTTGACCTAGAGGACATTAGAGGGCAAATCTTGTTTGGCATCTTCGCCTTGCTGATTTTCATTTGGCTCTGTTGGAAAATTTGGAGGGACCAAGAGCGGGGATTCGCTGTGTGGGACTTCCCCTAACAGCCAATAGCCATAGAATATAGTGCTGTGAAAAACTGAGAGTGGGGTGTAAGAGTCCCCTCCACCATAGCCGGGCTATGGGAAACAGTCACAGTAAACGTGGATTTGGCTGATCACCAAATCAGAGTAATGGACGTCCTGAGACTCCTCGTACCCCACAGGAGGAGATGAGTAAGAAATATGGCAAATGGGTCAGCCGGCATTTACCTAAGTGAGGCAGGCTGACTAGGATGATAGATTGTGGGATCCCAAAAGAGGGAACCATTGAATTATCCCGCTGGGCAACCCTCTACAAAAAATAAAACAAAATTCACTGAGCCAAATGAATAGGCAGCTTGGAGTAGGTGGATGGTAGAATCTTATAAAAGACAGCAAAAAGCCCAAAGTATTTTTACATTAGAAACAAGAACAGGAAGGGCAAATCAGCAAGGAGGGGAGGTACAGTCAGATGAGAAAGAGGGGAAGGAAGGGTTTTGTGTGGAGTGGAAGGTGAGCTTCTCATCACTTCCAAAATAACCCAAGGTGTGATAGATGAAAGGGCTGAGGAATATCGCTTGTCTCAAGCCTCAGCCTACCCGGTTAGAGAGTAATTCATGCCTGGTACAAGTGAGTCTAGCCTGCTCAATCCATAGAAATATACAGGAGGTACAGGAGAAAAAGGTCCAGAGGGTGATGGTAGTTGACATGTGGCAACCCCCAGAGGAGTAAGTTCAGGTGGAGAAACAATTAGGAGCCCAGAAATGTGAAGTGCTACAATTGTGGGAAACAGGGCCACATTGCAAGAAATTGTCCAGCTCCAAAAAAGGGAGGCAGGATATCGCCTGACAGGGAGGGCTTCCAGTGTTACCAGTCATCTTGGTGTTATGAGCCACAGCAGTGGTTCATTCCTGTTTGCATTTGGTTCATGTATTTTATGTTATATCTCTGTTTGCATGCCAGGATTTCTTATGTACTTTTTTAGAGTGCTATACTTTTGTTTACTAGCCTGGTATCTACAGTGTCATATTTTGTGGGTCTCCCCACTAGCCTTAGTTTTGTGTTTTTGTACTGGCGGCAGCGCAGCACATAACTTGTTTGTTTAGTTCTCATTTTATAGTCTCCTTAGCCGTAGCTAGTTTTCCCCTTACTCACTCGCAGTATCAGGTGGTGACTTGTAACCTTGTAAGACCGGGGGGCATCGGAGTTTGGGCGAACCTAATTCGCACATTCAAACACGGCTCTGCCGTGGGCAGAAAACTAGCACTGCAGGCACCATCCGACCACTGGGAGGAGTAATGGAGGTCGGGTTAAAATAGGTCTTGCTGCAGCCATTCATACTGGCCGCAGCTTCACTCATGAGTACTGGAACTCCCCAGTTGTCACACATTCCACAGAGTTCCAGGGTCTCAATTTGTAATATTGTACTCGTTTCCTAACACTCGGAGAGTAGGGGGGTGATGCCTTTGTCCACTTGACCCCCTCTGAAATGCCTTTTGACTCAGTGGAGTATCTGGTGGACAGTAGAGCAGCCCGTGTTCTCAAGAGAAATAGAGAGTATGTCAATAGATACAATGACCCTGCAAAATCAGGCAAGTCCCCAAATACTTGGTAAATGGGGGAAGGCAGGTTGCAAATAAATAAACAAATAAATAAATAAATAAATATTGGTTGGAAACATGAGGATGGTCGATTGTGTGCACATCTCCCTTCATATGTTTCCAAAGGGGGAATGATTGCTAGTGTCAATAAATTTTGGTTTGCACCGTGTTGGCTTGCACAGTGTTTGAAATAATTTACAACAGAATGGTTATGTTCTCCTTGTAGATAGAGGCGTGGCCTGTTGCCAAGGTAACTGCCGCAGTAACAGCAAATAAATTGATATCTGAAATTGTGTGCAGGTATGGTTTACATGAAACGGTTGAGAGAGCAAATAGCGTATTAAAAAACAAAATGGCTAAGATCTGTGAGCAAACAAAACTTCCATGGGTACAAGCTTTACCAGTTGCTCTTTTTGCAATGAGGCATACCCCAAAGGGATTACATGGACTTTCATCATTTGAGATACTGTTTGGCAGGCTGCCACTCAAAAAACATGGACAGTACACTTCTCTTACTGACTACGTTGTTCAGCTTCATGAGCAACTGACTAATTTGCATGGCAAAGTGTTTTCTTCTTTACCAGATCCACAAGACACATCTGGAACCCACCACCTACAACCTGGAGATTGGGTGGTAATAAAAAGACATGTCAGAAAACATCTGGATCCCCGATTTGATGGCCCATACCAGGTGCTATTGACCACAGATACCTCCGTCATGGTGGAGGGGAAAGCATGCTTCGCACTGTAAGAAAATTAACTGTCAGGTCAATGATGCAAACTGGTCCCAAAAGCGTGGGGCCCCCGGGGAGAAGAAAACTGAATGGACTGTTAAGATACACTTGTTTTTCTTCCTGCTTGTTTGTGCTTTATATCAGTGTGTGCAGGTGAAAGGAGAAAAGCAAAAGAACTCTATATGGCTTCTACATCAGCAGACAGCTAAGGAGCTGAACGCCACTGACTGTTGGATCTGTTCTTCTGTTCCTGCTAACCATGAAGGAATCCCTTTGATTGGTATCCCTATCTCAATGAACGATCTTAACCTCACAGATTATAGCTATAATGTTGAAATAGACATAAATCACACTGCTCACAATGCTCTTTCAGACTTAGGAATATATTTAGAAATTGCTGGTATAATCTCTCCGCCCACTATGTGTATAGGGCCTATGTTTATTAACCACGTGGCCGAACTAAAAGGTCACCTAGTCAACTTACCTAAGGTATACGTTGGAGAAACAAATTGTAAAAATGCTGCCTTAGTGTTTAACATGGAATACAATGAAACGTTATGTGACAAGGTGAATGGTAACTGTAACAATCAATGTTGGTGTGCAAATATGATAGCTCTTTGTGCCCCTAGGTGTGCCTGTCCTAACCAGATGGATGAGGATGATTGGGACTGTAAGACCCAAGTGCACAATAATATGGTATGGTTTCAGAGCTGGTTGGGAAACCATGGTATAATAAGACAGCGTGAAAACATCTTTTACCAATATGATAGAAACAGGCCCTAGAGAGACTAGATACAAGAGAGACTTGTTTACTGCAGCAGATAAAGCCTGGATGTGGTTCCCTGCCTGGACAGGCTGGGGAATTGAATTAGCAAATAAGTTAAATAAATATGCGAATATTATGGATGGGATAATTAATGAGACCACAAGTGCCATCCATGCTATCAATGAGGAAATGGCTCAAATCAGGAAGGTGACCCTACAAAATAGGATGGCTCTCGATTACTTGTTAGCCATGGAGGGAGGAACTTGTGCTGTTATAGGGGAGGAATGTTGTACCTGGATTGAGGACTCACATGACCCCATAGAAGCGTAAAGGAATTACAGAAACAAGCTAGAGACATATCCAAGGAGGGATGGAATCCCTTCTCCTGGATGGGGTCAATTGGAGTATGGTTTAACAATCTGTTATCAGATTTAATAAAACCCATAGTGATAGGATTGATTGTATTTCTTTTGATCGCATGATTAATGTGCTGTATTTCTCATTTCAGGAAAAATGTAGATTCGCTCGCTTAATAGGAAGAATGATAACAGCCACAGGGATGACCGTCTGACGGCCTAGCCCAACTGCCCATCTCTTCTGAGAGACCCGTCAGTTGTTGTAAGAGTTGGGTGGAAGACATCATCTCTGAAAGAGGGTCCGGCAGGTGCACTTCGACAGTTTGGACACCACTCCAGAGGGAGTTTATCCCGAGAAGTGATTTCGACGAGTCAGTCATTCCGATTCCAGCGAATTCACCGAGTGGTCACTGTGCCCTAGTGCACCTCTGGCTGCTGTTATTATTCTTACAGCTAGATAGGTGTGTGAATGCTTCAATAAAGGTGTGTGAATGCTTAGCAGAATAGCAACCGCGAGGCAGTACTTAGTCAGTTCTTCCTTTTGCTTACGTCCTGTCTTAATTGGTACTTTGTCACATAATAAAACCTGGGGGCATCAGAGTACTGGGGGGACCTAATTCGCCCGAGAAAAGCGGCTGCTAAAGGACAAGACTTTGACCTGCAGGTACCAATTGACTGCGGAGTGTGGCAACAGAGTCAGGGTAGGCCCAGGTGCGTCTGTGGCTATATCATCCCCAGTCACAGTCACACCACCTTCTTAGCATTACTAGTACTGCCAGTTACCTTTTAGGTGATGTTTTTATATATGTGTGATAATAAAATTATCAAAAGGGTGAGAATTGTTAAGGAAATTAAGCAATTTATAGCATCTATTCTGTCTTTTTAATATCATGTAATACTTAAAAGGCATTATTAGGTAACACTTGTTTTTCTCTTGAAAGAATGTAGGTTCGTGACAAGAACTTGCCTAGTTTGCTAAATCATACTAGCCTTGTTTGCTTGCGTCATGTGCCCAAGCCAGGACCAGATGGTGTTCGATAAGCAGGAACGGGCCTCAAGGCCTGCTATGATTGGTCCAAGCTTGGGTGGAGGGATTTTTGTAATGGGCAATATTAAGGGTTTTCTCTGTGATGTTCGAGGCAGACCGCGCGTTCTTGTAATATTACTTGTAAGTGCATGCTGACTGTCACTTTATTGTAATCTTGCTCTGCCATTATCAATATAAACTTTGAATTTGACCACAACTGTTCATGTTTTTTTATCCACAACAGGCATAAGACAACTTCTGCCTTCAACTGATGTCACATCCGGGTCCTTTCGGCGAAGGGGATATAGATTCTACCCTGGCACCATGGCCAGGGCTAGACTAAATATATACTCTGGAAACTGGACAGGTCAGTGGCAACTGCAACCTTAGACCATTTGTCCCGTGTCATAGTAACATAGTATTTGAGGTTGAAAAGAGACAAAATGCCCATCGCATTCAACCTGTTATTGTATTAAGTTGAGTTTTTTAATGTATCTGCAGAAGATGTTTTATGACTAGTTAACAACTACAAATCACGTTACACCCGGATTAACAACTTCATTATTTTAAATGTTGTAGCCTTGGATATCCTTTTCAATCAAAAATTTATCTAATCCCCTTTTAAATGCATTTACAGTGTTCACCATTACCACCTTCCCTGGCAAGGAATTCCAAATCCTTATTGCCCTAACAGTGTAGAACCCTTTCCTCCGTTGCATGCAGAATTTTCTCTCCTCCAGCCTCAGCGAGTGCCCGTGTGTCCTAAACAGAGTTCTTTTAATAAATAATTCCTCTGATAACTCTTTGTAGTGCCCCTTTACATATTTGAAGACATTAATAATGTCTCCTCTTAGATGCCTCTTTTCCAGTGTATACATGTTCAACCTAGTAAGCCTTTCCTCATAATATAGTCCCTCAAGTCCTTTAATCAATTTAGTAGCTCGCCTTTGAACCCTCTCTAGTTCACCGATATCTTTTTTATACAGTGGTGCCCAAAACTGAACACAATATTCCAGGTGCCGACGTACCAATGATTGTACAGCGGCAGGATTACATCCTCGTCCCTTGTCTCAATTCCTCGTTTTATGCACGCTAACACCTTACTTGCCTACTTTACTGCGCTTTGACATTGTATACGGTTATTAAGTTTATTATCAATGAGTACCCCCAAATCCTTTTCCAAAACTGTTACCCCTAGACTTTCCCCGTTTAATATGTAGCATGCAAGTTTGTTTTTAGTCCCAAAATGCATAACCTTGCATTTTTCTATATTGAACCTCATTTTCCATTTAGACGCCCAGATTTCAAGTTTATATAAGTCATTCTGCAGAGACTCCACATCTTTTTCTGATTTAATTACCCTACACAGTTTAGTATCATCTGCAAAGATTAACACTGTGCTTTACAGGCCTATTTCTAGGTCATTGATAAATATGTTGAACAGTAGTGGCTCGAGTACTGACCCCTGTGGTATTCCGCTGAACACCGGTGTCCAGTTTGAGGACTTCCCGTTGACCACTACTCGCTGTACCCTGTTTTCCAGCCAGTTACTTATCCATGTACAAACAGTTTTTCCTAGGCCAAGCTCTTTTAATTTGATGATTAATCTCCTGTGAGGGCCTGTATTAAAGGCTTTTGTAAAATCTAAGTAGACCACATCCACTGTAATTTTTTGGCCGAGATTGTCGCTTACTTCCTCATAGAAGTTAACTAAGTTAGTTTGACATGATCTGTCCCTCACAAACCCATGCTGGTTTTTGCTAATAATCTTAGTGGTCTGCAGATACTCCTGTATGCTATGCCTTAGAATTCCTTCCAATATTTTCCCCACTATAGATGTCAAACTAATCGGCCTGTAATTACCCGGATGATTTTTGGATCCCTTTTTAAATAATGGCCCTACCTCCGCTATACGCCAATCCTTCGGTATCATGCTAGATCTAATTGAACTATTGAAAATCAAGTACAGGGGTCTTGCTAATTGTGACCTAAGCTCCATAAGAACCCTCGGATGAAGTCCGTCTGGGCCAGGTGATTTATTAATCTTTATTTTACGTAATCTCTCCCTGACTACTTCTTCACTTAACTATCTAACCACGAAACATTACTGTCACTATCGATATGCACTACTCCCACCGTCAGTTCTTCTCCGGTGAACACTGATGAAAAAAAATTTGTTCAGTATTTCTGCTTTTGATTAGTCATCATTTAACAATACACCAAATTCATCTTTTAATGGACCTATGTTCTCCTTTTTTAACCTTTTGCTGTTTATGTATTTTAAAAAAATTTAGGATTGGTTTTACTCTCTATAGCAATTAGCTTTTCGTTATCAATTTTAGCTGCTTTTATTGCATTCTTGCATCTTTTATTGCATTCCTTGTAGCACTGGAATGAATCCTCCTTTCCATTAGATTTAAATGCCCTGAAAGCACGCTTTTTTTTATCGATTTCGGCCTTGACTTTCTTGTTAAGCCACATCAGTTTGAGTTTGGTACTCCTGCGCTTACTGCCCAGGGGGATAAATTTGTGAATATTGCTATCCAGCAACCCTTTTAAAGCATCCCACATTTCCGTAGTGTTCTTACCATGAAACAAAACTTCCCACTCAATGTCGTTTAATGAACATCTCAGCATACCCCTCCAAGTTTGCAACCCAGTCGTGAGAGTCGTCCCACCATGTTTCCGTAATACCTATAATATCATACTCAGTCTTTGATGCTAACAATTCCAATTCCTTCATTTTACCTGCTATACTTCTTGCGTTTGCAAGCATACATTTTAGTTTATTGGTTCCCTTATCCGCTTGTTTTTTTAAAGGTATCCTATCATGGTTTACTAGAGCCTCCCTAGAGTTACTCTTACTGACTGTCCTTCTCGCTCATTTTCCACCCCCACCATACTTAATACTGCCCACCTTACTCGTCTCTTTCATCATCCCAGTGTTTTGGCCTGAATTCTCCGCCCTGACATAAGTTTTATCCCTTATGCTACGTATATATATATATATATATATATATATATATATATATATATACATATATACAATAAGAGTTCTCTTCCTTAGTATTATGTGTGAAGGAGCAGGAGGTGGCTCCTTGGCTCTCACATGGCGCCATCACCCTGAGAGCATCTGTATGTGTGCAGTGCTACATGCAAAAACAGCCAGTATGGTCCCTGTATGCAGAATAATGCATTTGCACCATGAAAAACATGGTTTGTCCAGTACCAAATTCAGATAAGCCTCCAGCTCCCGCTACTGACCACCTGTTCACCATGCCGCGAGAGTCCATCCGCATTACTGTGCTTTGTGCCATTTCCGTGCTGAATGGTAAAGGTGTACTGCTGCAAAGTGAGACTCTATCTTAAGAGTTTCCTATTATCTCCCAAAACCCTATTAAGCCATATGAATGGATTATGGTCGGTTATTATTGTGAAGTCTCGTCCATACCGATATGGCTGTAGTTTTTGGAGAGCCCACACAAGCATTCCTTTTCAGTGGTGGTATAGGCCGGTAATGGTTAGCATTACTGCCTCACAGCACTGAGGTCATGGGTTCGATTACCACCATGGCCCTAACTGTGTGGAGTTTGTATATTCTCCCCGTATTTGCATGGGTTTCCTCCGGGAGGTACGGTTTCCTCCCACAATCCAAAAATATACTCGTAGGTTAATTGGATCCCAACAAAATTAACCCTAGCGTGATTGTGTGTAGGGAATATAGACTGTAAGCTTCACTGGGGCTGGGACTGATGTGAATAGCCAAATATTCTCTGTAAAACGCTGCAGAATATGTGTGCTATATATAAATAGCTGGTAATAAATAAACTCTAAATAAAGCATACACAGTTTCTCATTGTCATGTTATTTTTCTTCAGAAGTACAAAATATAAAACATGGATCCTCATTTATACCATCCTCATCCATGACAGAGACATGCTGCTCCTGCCAGTGGCCATGCTAATGACCGCTAATCACTTCCCTTCGCCAATTTCAGTCCCATTTTACAGGATATTAATGGGAACTGTATATTTGAAGTCTTATGCTTCATGAATTACCAGATGCAATATCTCTTATATTAATGCACCAGCGACTGAAAAAGGCAACACAGTAGCGGACTTTGTCTGAATAAATATAGCTTTATGTTTATTGAAAATATTGCACAATTTACAGTGTGACAAGAGACTGATGCCCCATATCATAAAAAAACACATTATATTTTGTGACACAGACTGTACAATGACCTGCACTCTTTAATAATAATTGCCCAGCAAAAGGTTTACTAATGGCAGCCATATTGAAAAGGATATTAACACATAAGTTTATCAAAGTGGCAAAATATACCCTCTTGTATATGAGCAACTTCAGGCAGTGCACACCCATTTCCTTCTAACTGCAAATTTATCATTCACTTGCATGTGATAAGTGCCCTCTTACATCTATTACTAAATAAGCTGATAATATACTATACTCACGTTTCACCACATATTATTTACACATCTATACAAATATGAATTCCAATAGTGGTAAATAAAAATCCTTTAAAAAACATGTAATATATTTCTGCTACTATACAAATTCCACTGCAATGTGAGCCCAGTAACAGGCATATAATATATGTTCACCCTGACAGTCACTCATCACTAGCTTGGTTTGGCATCCAAGTTGCCACAGATCCACTGGTGGTCCCAAAGCCTTAGCAGGACCTATAGAGAGACATGACACAAGTAACAAATACCTGGGAAGTTGTCTGCATAGTATTTGGATATCTCACAGTGGTTCCCTAGAATTCAACAGTGATCACTATTATACTACTAGAACTGGTATTATAGTGAGGGTGGCATATAAACATGGTGCATATAGTGGGCGGTAATACATTTTAATAGACTTTTGTGCAGTGAAGAGACATACTTGATGGTAAGCAAGGGTTGAGTTCCAAAAGGAGTTGGTATAAAGAGGGAACATGTACATACTTATTATGTAATATACATATTTTATATGTAAATTAAGAATGTTACACCATACCAACCACCATAGGTGTTGGAAAGGGAGGGGGTTATGCTCCTGTGCTGCTGCTCCCCCCCCCCCCCCCCTCTAATATTTCAGAGGCGCCAGTCAATGTACTGGGTCACAGAACGCAGTGCAGCCACCATCTAGGCTTATCATGGGCAGTGTCAGGATGGAGGCAGTTCCCTTATCAGCTGCTCCACCTCCTACCTCCTACCTTCCCACAGCACTTCTCTGCATGCCTCCTGGGCCGTCCTCCGCCTTTTACCCAGCTCTAGCCCCTACAGTGTGGCTGTTAACGGCGGGCTGGCCCCTCCTCTGGGACCAGCCCTGCGTCCTTCTCACCTCCCACTTCATATATTCCTCCCCTCTTCCCCCTCAGTTCACCCTTTATCCTTCTCTAACTTGACGCAACAACCTTCCCTTCCCCATGAGACAGAGATAGCTATATAAATAAAGATATCTTTATATATCTCTGTCAGGTAGGTGGCATGGCAGGCAAGTCCAGCTGTCCCTGAGGGGGCGACATTCAGCAATTTAGGGGTGCTAAAATGAAATGATATATTGACCCCCAACCTAAAAACACTGTTGCACCCATGCCAACCAACAAAATTTAGAAACTGACAGAATGTACGCTTTAGGTTTTTAATCTACTTTAGTTAAGAAATTAAAGGATTTTAAGTGATGAGATTAAAAATGCAAATCTGAAATTTAGTAACAATAAAAGTGCTCAAAATCTACACAAAAGACTACTGACCTGAAAACTGCCTAAGGTAGTAATTCATCATAGTAAGGGGTTCATATCTTTATACTGAAGCCAATTGCCACGAATAACCATTCAGAATCTATTGAACAGTTCACGGCAAGGGCAGGATGGATGGGGGAAGAGGTGGGGGGGGGGGGGGGGGGGGGTTCGGTGGTAGTGGTGTGCCCAGAATTCGGGGAGTGCCCAGAATTCCCCTGAATACCAGGCATTCTGTTACAAGTTTTTTAAAGAAATGTTTGCCCAATGATTTCTAACACTGCACTAGAACTGGCTTCTTTTAGCAGGGCTGTGCAATATTGTAACTATTGTACAGCAGTGCATAAATATAATGTTTACTGTATAGTGTTTAGATAGATAGATAGATAGATAGATAGATAGATAGATAGATAGATAGATAGATAGATAGATAGATAGATTGATAGATAGTTATTTTAGTGAAATAGAAAGTTGGAATGCCCCTATAAAAATCCTGCACTTGCCCCTGCAGTTACAGGCACGTATGTGATTTTTAATTTATCATAGTTGGACCTTTAATTAAATATTTAAGGGTTTATATCCCAAACATTTATCAATGCATTCCAGTTCTACTAAGACAAAATTCTGGCACTAGCATCACAGAAGAGACAACATACAAAGGTATATTTGACCCAAAAGACAAAAACAACTATCAAACATTTTTCAGGCAGTATGGTAGGATAATTTTTTTGGGTTCTGTTGTTTCACCATAATACATGTAACCAGTGTCTGTTCCCTGAGCGCAGACGTCAGTAAGACTATTCCACAGCTTTATAGAGCTGCCATCTTCCTGTAGATTTCTTCTTTGGCTGCTTTCTCCAGTTACTTCTATGTGCTCTTGGGACCAGCCTGAGTCTTCAGTAAATACTAAGATGGTAGTTTCTTCAGATTTTCAACTTCCACCTGTAAAATACATAAATTATTTAAGGACATTGTTAAAGGGTTTGTTATCTCATGACAAGCCCCCCTCTTAAATGAAGTAAGGTTTATTTGTTAGGTTATTCATATATATTTGTGTATTTGTCTTATACTGAATTCCCAGGTAATATATGCACTACTCTGCACTATACACTGCATCAGAGATAAGTGACATGTGGTGTTCTAGACTTTCAGGAGCTCAAAATGTCAGAATGTAAGGTATCTGAAAAGGAATGCTGTGATTTGTAGTTCCACAACAGCTGATTAGCTACAAGTTGCCCAAGAGTGCTCTGTAGAACACATTACCTTACACAGTGCACCTACACTTGGCACTCAGTTACAGGAGCTGAACACCAGAGACAGAAGAGCAACATGCACGCTCAGCTCGCAACGATCAGCTTGCTATATTGCCATCATCTACACATGTATGGGACTAATCTATGCCCGTGATATAATGACATTACATGTAATAAGATTCATTAAGTGTTCCATAGAGATGACAATAGAGAGGTCCGGTCTCATCTCATTTCAAATGAATCAAGCACCTAGCCATGCAGTGTCCATTTGCAAACATTTGTGGTACAAAAAAGGGTTGTTCTTAAGAGCTCACTGACTTCAAGCATGGTACTGTGATAGGATGCCACCTTTGCAATAAGACGGTTCGTGAAATTTCATCCCTGTTGGATATTCCTCGATCAATTGTAAGTGATTTGATTTGATTTGAAGAAAGTGGAAGCATTTAGGAACAACAGCAACACAGCCATGAAGCAGAAGACCACGTAAGATCACAGGACAGGTTCGACTGCTATGGTGCATGGTGTGTAAAAGTCACCAATGTTCTGCTGATTCTATAACTGAAGAGTTATGAACTTTCACTGGCATTAATGTAAGCACAAAAACTGTGTGGCAGGATCTTAATGGAATGAGTTTCCATGGCTGAGCAGCTGCATGCAAACTTCACATCACCAAGTCCAATGCCAAGCGTTGGATGGAGTGGTGTAAAGCACACCGACACTGGACTGTGGAGCAGTGGAAATGTGTTCTGTGGAGAGACAAATCACGCTTCTCTATTTGGCAGCCAGATGGGCGAGTCTGGGTTTGGCGGATGCTGGGAGAACGTTACCTGCCTGACTGCACTATGCCAACTGTGAAGTTTGGTGGAGGAGAGATAATGGTATGGGGCTGTTTTTCAGGGTTTGGGCTATGCCCGTTATCCCCAGTGAAGGGCAATCTTAATGCTTCAGCATACCAAGACATTTTAGACAATGCTATGCTTCCAACTTTGTGGTAACAGTTTGGGGAAGGGCCTTCTATTCCTACATGACTGTGCCCCAGTGAACAAAGCATGGACTATATAGGCATGGTTTGATAGCTCTGACCTCAACCCAATCGAACAACTTTGGGATGAACTGGAATGGAGATTGTGAGCTAGGCCTACTTGTTTATCATTAGTGCCTGACCTCATAAATGCTGTACAGAATGAATGCACAAATTCCCACAGAAATACTCCAAAATCTTGTTGAAAGCATTCCAAGAAGAGTGTTATAGCTGCAAAAGGGGGACCAAACCCATATTTAAGTATATGTATTTGAATAAATCTCATTACAGTCCCTGTTAGTTTAATGGCCAGATGTCCGAATACTTTTGCCATACAGCATATATTGGATCCACATTTCTCATACGTCCTAGAGGATGCTGGGGTCACTTCAAGAACCATGGGGTATAGACGGGATCCGCAGGAGACATGGGCACTTTAAGACTTTCAAAGGGTGTGACCTGGCTCCTCCCTCTATGCCCCTCCTCCAGACTCCAGTTTAGAATCTGTGCCCAGTGAGACTGGATGCACTCTGAGGAGCTCTACTGAGTTTCTCTGAAAAAGACTTATGTTAGGTTTTTTATTTTCAGGGAGTACTGCTGGCAACAGTCTCCCTGCTTCGTGGGACTTAGGGGAGAGAAGTTAGACCTACTTCTAGTGAGTTTAAAGGCTCTGCTTCTTGGCTACAGGACACCATTAGCTCCTGAGGGTCTGATCGCTAGGTACGCCTAGATGCTCGTTCCCAGAGCCGGCCGTCACCCCCTTGCAGAGCCAGAAGTCAGAAGACAGGCGAGTAGAAGAAGCAAAGAAGACTTCAGTGACGGCTTCTGAGGTACCGCACAGAGATCGCACGCTGCGCACCATGCTCCCGCACACAGAGGTACTACAGGGTGCAGGGCGCAGGAAAGGGGGGGGGGGGCGGCCTGGCCAGCATATAAATCCTCATTCTGACACTGGCATGAGGGGACATTTGTGCCAAGGCACTGTCCTAACCCCTGCCAGTATAAATATTTATGGAAAATTGCGGGAAGGAAGCGCGCCATTACGGGGGCGGAATTTCTTCCTCACAGCTTACACACACACTGCTGATAACTGCAGGGTGCAGGGCGCAGGGGGGGGGCGCCCTGGGCAGCATAAAACTTGGTTTATGTCAAAAGGCACATTGTCCTACCCCCGCCAGTATAATTAACTATTTATTTAAGAGTGAGTGAAGCGCGCCGGTACGGGGGCGGGGCTTCTTCCTCACCAAGCCAGCACACTTATCAGCGTCATTTTCTCCTCACAAGAGAAACGCTGGTCCTCCCTTCACTACTGACATGTATCAGGGTGCAAAAACGGGGGGCGGGGAGAGGTATATGGTGCTTGTATTATAATAATAAAAGTGCTGCAGGTCTGTTTTTCAATTATATGTTTCACAGATTGTGTGCTTGGCTCTGGGGTGTGAGCAGGTTTTTCCTCTCTGTGTCCATCTGATGACAGAGGTCTGTTCCCTATAAGTCCCAGTGTGTCTGTGAGTGTGTGTGGTACACGTGTGTGACATGTCTGAGGCAGGGAGTTCCTCCCTGGAGGAAGCCATTGTAGGGATACAGAGTTGTAAGGTGGTAGCGATACCGACACACCAAGAGCCTGCATGGGTGAAAGAAATACGTGGTAGTATGCATCATATCAATAGGAGATTAGATAAGGCTGTATCTAATACTGCATGCTGGATATGTGGAATTCTGTTCTTCCATCTGCAGGCGACCCTCCCTGGGTCACATAAAGTCCATTTACAAATGTTATGACTATTGACACCGACACGGACTCTAAGTCCTGTGTCGACGATAGGGACTCCAGGGAAATAGATCTAATAAGAGTCCCTCCCACGAGCTTAATATATTCATGCCTGGCAGTCACCCCCTGTGTTAGATTAGTGCACTGTCCAGGGTGACAAAGAAAGTAATTCTCCCTGCTCCAGGCACGGCGTATCTAAAAGAGCCGACAGACCGAAAGGTGAAAACTACATTAAAATCCATTTATGTTGCAAATGGTAGGCTACTCAGACCCACTATTGTTTGCGCGTGGGTGAGTCGCGCTATTGAAAAATGGTCAGAAAGCGTGTCATCAGAAATTGACACTATTGATTAAGATGAGATACTTCTTAAGTTAGGAAATATCAAAGACGCTACCGCATACATGCTAAAGGCGATGAAAGATATTGGACTCTTGAGTTCACAAGCCGCTACCAGGGCAGTATCGGCTCGGCGGGCGTTGTGGATTCCCAAGTGGAACGCGGATGCAGATTCCAAAATAAATATGGAGGCTCTCCCATATAAAGGTGAGGCCTTATTTGGCGATGGACTAGATGCGTTAGTCTCGACGGCTACCGCAGGTAAGTCGTCATTTTTGCCCTCTGTTCCTGCACCGGCAAAAAAGACATATCACATACAGTCCTTTCGGCCCAATAAATACAAAAAAGCGACAGGTTTCCCCTTCTTTGCAGATAGGGGAAGGGGAAAGGGAAAGAAGTCAACAGTGGCTCCAGGTTCCCAGGAGCAGAAGTCTACCCCTACTTCTGCCAAATCTTCAGCATGACGCAGGGGCTCCCTTGCGGGAGGCCACTCGGGTGGGAGCACGTCTCAAACTGTTCAGCCAAGGTTGGATTCTGTCTGGCCTGGATCCCTGGGTGTTGCAGATAGTGTCCCAGAGATACAAGCTGGAGTTTCAAGACGTTCCCCCATGCCGATTTTTCAAATCGACCTTGCCAGCTTCTCTTCCAGAAAGAGAAGCAGTAACAGCGGCAATCCAAAAATTATGTCAGGATCAGGTCATAGTCCTGGTACCTTTGTCTCAACAGGGGGAGGGGTTTTATTCAAGCCTTTTTGTAGTTCCGATGCCGGACGGCTCGGTCAGACCGATCCTAAACCTAAAGAATCTGAATCTCTACTTGAAATGATTCAAGTTCAAAATGGAATCGCTGAGGGCAGTGATTTCCAGTCTGGAGGAGGGGGACTACATGGTGTCTGTAGACGTAAAGGATGCTTACCTGCATGTTCTCATTTATCCTTCTCACCAGGCTTATCTGAGATTCGCGGTTCAGGATTGCCATTACCAATTCCATACGTTACCTTTCGGTCTCTCCACGGCGCCGAGAGTTTTCACTAAGGTGATGGCGGAGATGATGGTCCTCCTGCATCAAGAAGGAGTCAGTATAATTCCTTATATAGACGATCCAGGGAGCGGTTGGTACAAAACATCGCGCTCTCCCTGTCCATACTCCAACAACACGGTTGGATCATACATTTTCCAGGAAAGATTATCTTTTTTTTTTTCGGGATGATTCTGGACAGGGAAGTTCAGAGAGTTTTTCTTCTGGTGGAAAAGGCTCTAGCAATCCAGAAAATGATAAAACTAGTTTTTAAACCATCAAGAGTGTCGATCCATCAGTGCAAATATGGTGGCGGCATACGAGGCCGTACAGTTTGGCAGGTTCCATGCCAGGGTATTCCAGTGGGACCTGTTAGAAGAGTGGATCCCACCTGCACATGCACCGGAAGATAGTCCTGTCATCGAAAGCCAGAATTTCACACCTGCGGTGGCTCCACAGCTCGCACCTACTAGAGCGACGCAGGTTCGGGATTCAGGACTGGGTCCTGGTAACCACGGATGCAAGTCTCCAAGGCTGGGGAGCTGTCACTCAAGGGGAAAAGCTTCCAAGAAAAATGCTAAAGTCAGGAAGCCTGCCTTCACATGAACATTCTAGAAATGAGAGCCATTTACAACGGCCTTCAGCATGCGGTACATCTTCTTCAAGATCACCCCGTGCAGATCCAGTTGGACAATGTAACAGCAAGGCGGAACGAAAAGCAGAGCGGAAATGGCAGAGGTGACGAAGATCCTCCTCTGGGCAGAAAAACATGTAAGGGCTCTGTCTGCAATTTTCATTCCGGGAGTGGACAACTGGGAAGCAGACTTCCTCAGCAGACACGATCTCCATCCAGGAGAGTGGGACCTCCACCAAGAAGTCTTCGCAGAGGTGACAAGTCTTTGGGGGAGTTCCTCAAGTAGACATGATGACTTCTCGTCTCAACGAGAAGCTTCAGAAATATTGTTCCAGACCCTCAGGCAATAGCAGTAGATGCTCTGGTGACCCAGTGGCTATTCCGGTGTGTGTATGTATTCCTTCCACTTCCACTGATCCCAAAAGTTCTCGGGATTATAAGAAGAACAAGGGTTCGGGCAATTTTCATTGCCCTAGACTGGCTGAGGAGGGCTTGGTGCCCAGATCTTCAGGAGTTGCTCATTAAAAGATCCTGGGCCTCTTCCTCTTTGCGAGGACCTACTACGGTAGGTGCCGTGCATGTACCTAGACTTACCACGGCTATGTTTGATGGCATAACTGTTGAGCGCCGGATCCTATCCCGAAAGGGTATTCCACACTCTTATTCAGGCCAGGAAAGGAGTAACGTCTAAACATTACCACCGTTTTGGAGAAAATGTGTGTCTTGGGGTGAATCCAAGAAAGTTTCAACGGAAGAGTTTCAGTTAGGGTGTTTTCTCCATTTCCTACAGGCTGTAGGGAATGCAGACTGAAGTAGGACTCCATTAAGGTCCAGATTTCAGCATTGGCAATTTTCTTTCTCAAACTATTAGCTTCCCTTCCGGAAGTTCAGTCTTGCGTGGACAGCGTGTTGCACATCCAACCTTCATTTGTGCCTCCAGTGGCACCATGGGATCGTAATGTGGTGTTGCAGTTCCTTCAATCACGTGGGTTTGAACCTTTAAGAAGGTGAAGTTGCTTTTTTCACTTGAAAAGTGGCCATCCTGTTGGCCTTGACATCTGCAAGGCGGGTGTCTGAGTTAGCGGCCTTGTCTCACAAGAGCCCTTATTTGATCTTCCATGAAGATAGAACTGAATTGAGGACACGTCAGCATTTTCTACCGAAGGTGGTTTCCTCTTTCTACAGGAACCGACCTATTGTGGCGCCTGTGGCTACTGACACCTTTGCTGAGTCAAAGTCTCTGGATGAGGTTGGAGCTTTGACGATTATGTCGCCTGAACGGCTCAGATTAGGAAAAATAAGAATTTACTCACCGGTAATTCTATTTCTCATAGTCCGTAGTGGATGCTGGGGACTCCGTAAGGACCATGGGGATTAGCGGCTCCGCAGGAGACTGGGCACAACTATAAAGAAAGCTTTTAGACTACTGGTGTGCACTGGCTCCTCCCACTAAGACCCTCCTCCAGACTTCAGTTAGGATACTGTGCCCGGAAGAGCTGACACAATTAGGAAGGATTTTGAATCCCGGGTAAGACTCATACCACAGCCACACCAATCACACCGTATAACTCGTGATACAATACCCAGTTAACAGCATGATAACAACTGAGCCTCTCAACAGATAGCTCAACAATAACCCTTTAGTTAAGCAATAACTATATACAAGTATTGCAGACAATCCGCACTTGGGATGGGCGCCCAGCATCCACTACGGACTATGAGAAATAGAATTACCGGTGAGTAAATTCTTATTTTCTCTAACATCCTAAATGGATGCTGGGGACTCCGTAAGGACCATGGGGATTATACCAAAGCTCCCAAACGGGCGGGAGAGTGCGGATGACTCTGCAGCACCGAATGAGAGAACTCAAGGTCCTCCTCAGCCAGGGTATCAAATTTGTAGAATTTTGCAAACGTGTTTGCCCCTGACCAAGTTGCAGCTCGGCAAAGTTGAAGAGCCGAGACCCCTCGGGCAGCCGCCCAAGAAGAGCCCACTTTCCTCGTGGAATGGGCTTTTACTGATTTAGGATGCGGCAGTCCAGCCGCAGAATGTGCAAGCTGAATCGTACTACAGATCCAGCGAGCAATAGTCTGCTTAGAAGCAGGTGCACCCAACTTGTTGGGCGCATACAGGATAAAGAGTGAGTCAGTCTTGACTCCAGCTGTCCTGGAAACATACATTTTTAGGGCCCTGACTACATCCAACAACTTGCAAGCCTCCAAGTCATTTGTAGCCGCAAGCACCACGATAGGTTGGTTCAGATGAAAAGCTGATACCACTTTGGGGAGAAACTGGGGACGAGTCCTCAATTCTGCCCTATCCATATGGAAAATTAGATAAGGGCTTTTACATGACAAAGCCGCCAACTCTGAAACACGCCTGGCCGAAGCCAAGGCCAACATGACCACTTTCCACGTGAGATATTTCAAATCCACGGTTTTCAGTGGCTCAAACCAATGTGACTTTAGGAAATCCAACACCACGTTGAGATCCCAAGGTGCCACTGGAGGCACAAAAGGGGGCTGAATATGCAGCACTCCCTTAACAAAAGTCTGAACTTCAGGTAGTGAAGCCAATTCTCTCTGGAAGAAAATCGATAGAGCCGAAATCTGGACCTTAATGGAACCCAATTTAAGGCCCATAGTCACCCCTGACTGTAGGAAGTGCAGGAACCGGCCCAGCTGAAATTCTTCCGTTGGAGCCTTCCTGGCCTCACACCACACAACATATTTTCGCCATATGCGGTGATAATGGTTTGCGGTTACTTCTTTCCTAGCTTTAATCAGCGTAGGAATGACTTCCTCCGGAATGCCCTTTTCCTTCAGGATCCGGTGTTCAACCGCCATGCCGTCAAACGCAGCCGCGGTAAGTCTTGGAACAGACAGGGCCCCTGCTGCAGCAGGTCTTGTCTGAGCGGTAGAGGCCATGGGTCCTCTGACATCATTTCTTGAAGTTCCGGATACCACGCTCTTCTTGGCCAATCCGGAACAATGAGTATAGTTCTTACTCCTCTTCTCCTTATTATCCTCAGTACCTTTGGTATGAGAGGAAGAGGAGGGAACACATAAACCGATCGGTACACCCACGGTGTTACCAGAGCGTCCACAGCTATCGCCTGCGGGTCTCTCGACCTGGCGCAATATTTTTCTAGCTTTTTGTTTAGGCGGGACGCCATCATGTCCACCTGTGGTTTTTCCCACTGGTTTACAATCATTTGAAAGACTTCTGGATGAAGTCCCCACTCTCCCGGGTGGAGGTCGTGCCTGCTGAGGAAGTCTGCTTCCCAGTTGTCCACTCCCGGAATGAACACTGCTGACAGTGCTAACACGTGATTTTCCGCCCATCGGAGAATCCTTGTGGCTTCTGCCATCGCCGTCCTGCTTCTCGTGCCGCCCTGACGATTTACATGGGCGACCGCCGTGATGTTGTCTGACTGGATCAGTACCGGCTGGTTTTGAAGCAGGGGTTTTGCCTGACTTAGGGCATTGTAAATGGCCCTTAGTTCCAGAATATTTATGTGCAGGGAAGTCTCCTGACTTGACCATAGTCCTTGGAAGTTTCTTCCCTGTGTGACTGCTCCCCAGCCTCGAAGGCTGGCATCCGTGGTCACCAGGACCCAGTCCTGTATGCCGAATCTGCGGCCCTCTTGAAGATGAGCACTCTGCAGCCACCACAGCAGAGACACCCTTGTCCTCGGAGACAGGGTTATCAGACGATGCATCTGAAGATGCGATCCGGACCACTTGTCCAACAGGTCCCACTGAAAGGTTCTTGCGTGAAACCTGCCGAATGGAATCGCTTCGTAGGAAGCTACCATTTTTCCCAGGATCCGCGTGCAGTGATGCACCGACACCTGTTTTGGTTTTAGGAGGCCTCTGACTAGAGATGACAGCTCCTTGGCCTTTTCCTCCGGGAGAAACACTTTTCTCTGTTCTGTGTCCAGAACCATCCCTAGGAACAGCAGGCGTGTCGTAGGGACCAGCTGTGACTTTGGAATGTTTAGAATCCAGCCGTGCTGTTGTAGCACTTCCCGAGATAGTGCTACCCCTACCAACAACTGCTCTCTGGACCTCGCCTTTATCAGGAGATCGTCCAAGTACGGGATAATTAAAACTCCCTTCCTTCGAAGGAGTATCATCATTTCCGCCATTACCTTGGTAAAGACCCTCGGAGACGTGGAGAGACCGAACGGCAGCGTCTGGAATTGGTAATGACAATCTTGTACCACAAACCTGAGGTACTCCTGGTGAGGATGGTAAATGGGGACATGTAGGTAAGCATCCTTGATGTCCAGCGATACCATGTAATCCCCCTCGTCCAGGCTTGCAATAACCGCCCTGAGCGATTCCATCTTGAACTTGAATTTTTTTATATACGTGTTCAAGGATTTCAAATTTAAAATGGGTCTCACCGAACCGTCCGGTTTCGGTACCACAAACATTGTGGAATAGTAACCCCTTCCTTGTTGAAGTAGGGGCACCTTTACTATCACTTGTTGTGAATACAGCTTTTGAATTGCCTGTAACACTGCCTCCCTGCCTGAGGGAGTGGTTGGCAAGGCAGATTTGAGGAAACGGCGGGGGGGAGATGTCTCGAATTCCAGTTTGTACCCCTGAGATACTACTTGAAGGATCCAGGGATCCACCCATGAGCGAGCCCACTGATTGCTGAAATTTTTGAGACGGGCTCCCACCGTACCTGGCTCCGCCTGTGGAGCCCCAGCGTCATGCTGTGGACTTAGAGGAAGCGGGGGAGGACTTTTGCTCCTGGGAACTGGCTGTATGCTGCAGCTTTTTCCCTCTACCTCTGCCTCTGGGCAGAAAGGACGCGCCTTTAACCCGCTTGCCCCTATTGGGCCGAAAGGACTGTACCTGATAATACGGTGCTTTCTTTGGTTGTGAGGGAACATGGGGTAAAAATGTAGACTTCCCAGCTGTTGCTGTGGAAACGAGGTCCGAGAGACCATCCCCGAACAATTCCTCACCCTTATAAGGCAGAACTTCCATGTGTCGTTTGGAATCTGCATCACCTGTCCACTGCCGAGTCCATAACCCTCTCCTGGCAGAAATGGACATTGCACTAATTTTGGATGCCAGCCGGCAAATATCCCTCTGTGCATCCCTCATATATAAAAGTGCGTCTTTTATATGCTCTACGTTTAGCAAAATAGTGTCCCTGTCTAGGGTATCTATATTTTCTGACAGGGAATCTGACCACGCAGCAGCAGCACTGCACATCCAGGCTGAAGCTATAGCCGGTCTCAATATAACACCTGTGTGTGTATATATAGATTTCAGGATAGCCTCCTGCTTTCTATCAGCAAATTCCTTCAGGGCGGCCGTATCCGGAGACGGTAGTGCCACCTTCTTTGACAAGCGTGTGAGCGCTTTATCCACCCTAGGGGATGTATCCCAGCGTGACCTATCCTCTGGCGGGAAAAGGTACGCCATTAGTAACCTCTTAGAAATTACCAGCTTTTTATCAGGGGAAGCCCACACTTCTTCACACACTTCATTTAACTCTTCAGATGGAGGAAAAGCTACTGGTAGTTTTTTCTCTCCAAACATTATACCCTTTTTTGTGGTACCGGGGGTAACATCAGAAATGTGCAACACATTTTTCATTGCCTCAATCATGTAACGTGTGGCCCTACTGGAAGTTACATTAGTCTCCTCGTCGTCGACACTGGAGTCAGTATCCGTGTCGACATCTGTGTCAACCATCTGAGGTAGCTGGCGTTTTAGAGCCCCTGATGGCTTTTGAGACGCCTGGGCAGACACAGGCTGAGAAGCCGGCTGTCCCACATTTGGTATGTCGTCAAACCTTTTATGTAAGGAGTCGACACTATCACGTAATTCCTTCCACAGCAGCATCCACTCAGGTGTCGACCCCGCAGGGGGTGACATCACATTTACAGGCATCTGCTCCTCCTCCACATAAGCCTCCTCATCAAACATGTCGACACAGCCGTACCGACACACCGCAAACACACAGGGAATGCTCTGACAGAGGACAGGACCCCACAAAGCCCTTTGGGGAGACAGAGAGAGAGTATGCCAGCACACACCAGAGCGCTATATAACACTGGGATCCCACTATCAATGAGTGTTTTCCCTATAGCTGCTTTTTTATATATCTTATGTATATATAATATCTATACTGCGCCTAAATTTAGTGCCCCCCCTCTCTTTTTTACCCTTCTGTAGTATTCAGACTGCAGGGGAGAGCCAGGGAGCTTCCTTCCAGCGGAACTGTGAGGGAAAAATGGCGCCAGTGTGCTGAGGGAGAAGCCCCGCCCCCTTTTCGGCGGACTTTCTCCCGCTTTTTCTGTAATACTGGCAGTGGTAATTTTACATCTATATAGCCTCTAGGACTATATATGATGTATATTTGCCAGCCAAGGTGTTATTTATTGCCCTCAGGGCGCCCCCCCCCAGCGCCCTGCACCCATCAGTGACCGAAGTGTGAGGTGTACATGAGGAGCAATGGCGCACAGCTGCAGTGCTGTGCGCTACCTTGGTGAAGACCGAAGTCTTCTGCCGCCGATTTTCCGGACCTCTTTGTTGCTTCTGGCTCTGTAAGGGGGACGGCGGCGCGGCTCCGGGAACGAACACCAAGGTTGGGTCCTGCGGTCGATCCCTCTGGAGCTAATGGTGTCCAGTAGCCTAAGAAGCCCAAACTACCACCTGTTAGGTAGGTTCGCTTCTTCTCCCCTTAGTCCCTCGCTGCAGTGAGTCTGTTGCCAGCAGATCTCACTGAAAATAAAAAACCTAAATATACTTTCTTTCTAGGTGCTCAGGAGAGCCCCTAGTGTGCATCCAGCTCAGCCGGGCACAAGAATCTAACTGAAGTCTGGAGGAGGGTCTTAGTGGGAGGAGCCAGTGCACACTAGTAGTCTAAAAGCTTTCTTTATAGTTGTGCCCAGTCTCCTGCGGAGCCGCTAATCCCCATGGTCCTTACGGAGTCCCCAGCATCCACTTAGGACGTTAGAGAAACAGTGGCTCTGTTAGTCCTGTATGCTCCCAACAAGGTTGGGTGTCCTGCTTCCAAGCAGACCATTGCGCGCTGGATCTTTGGTGAGATTCAGCATGCTCATTCCACGGCTGGATTGCCGTTACCAAAATCGGTGAGGACCCGTTCTACTAGAGAGGTGGGCTCGTCCTGGGCGACTGCCCGGGGGATCTTGGCATTACAACTTTGCTGAGCAGATGTTTGGTCGGGTTCAAACACCTTTGCAATGTTTTACAAGTTTGATACCCTGGCCGATGAGGACCTCATGTTGGTCAATCGGTGCTGCAGAGTCATCCGCACTCTCCCACCCGTTCTAGAGCTTTGGTATAACCTCACGGTTCTTGAAGTGACCCCAGCATCCTATGAGAAAATAGGATTTTAATACCTACCGGTAAATCCTTTTCTCTTAGTCCGTAGAGGATGCTGGGCGCCCATCCCAGTGCGTACTGTATCTGCAGTTATTGGTTGTGGTTACACACAGGCTGTGTTACGGTTTTTGGCAGCATATTGCTGCAAATTTCTTCATGCCGTTGGCTTGTGTTCTGTTGAATGCCACATTCTGCGGCATGCTTGCGGTGTGAGCTGATAAGATGCTCACCGTGGTTTAACAATAAATAATTTCCTCGAAATGTCCGTCTCCCTGGGCACAGTTCCTTAAACTGGAGTCTGGAGGAGGGGCATAGAGGGAGGAGCCAGGTCACACCCTTTGAAAGTCTTAAAGTGCCCATGTCTCCTGCGGATCCCGTCTATACCCCATGGTTCTTGAAGTGACCCCAGCATGCTCTACGGACTAAGAGAAAAGGATTTACCGGTAGGTATTAAAATCCTATTTTAACTTTGTTTGAGGCGCAGGAGTAAAGTGAAGAGATCAGTATATCACAGCTAACCACAGCAAAGGACATTTCACAATTTAGACTCAAAACCACAGCTTATGATTATGATAAAAACAAATGGACATTATGGATAAGACACTGGGTGTTATGCTTGGCATGCCTGTGCTGGGTAAAGCCAACCTGGTCAATTACTGCAGAACTAAATTCAATCCCTTAGACATCTATATTATGGAGGAAAAGGAGTTCATAGCTTCCACATAATTTAGAGCAGTGGTTTCCAAACTCGGTCCTCACCGAGCACTAACAGGCCTAGTTTTAAGTATATCTATGCTTAAGTACAGGTGACTTAATTAGTACCTCAGCCAGTTTGATTATACCATCTGTGCACAAGCACGGATATACTTAAAACCAGGGCTGTTAGTGCTCCTTGAGGACTGAGTTTGGCAACCACTGATTTAGAGTCTCTCTTCTTTCCAGATGGCAGTCCTCTGTAATCTGCTATAAACTAATCCAGTGTTAACCATCTCCTCAGGGAGACCTAACAGTGACTGTAATAGGCCCTACACACTGGCCGATTTTCTGAAAGATATGAACGATCTCGTTCATAAATGAACGAGAACTCGTTCATATCTTTCAGTGTGGAGACTCCAGCGATGAACGATGCGCGGCCCCGCGCTCGTTCATCGCTGGTCTCCCGTCGGCTGTGCATGCAGGCCAATATGGACGATCTCGTCCATATTTGCCTGCACTTCAATGCAGCCGCGTGACGGGGGGACTGCCCCCCCGCCGCCGGGTCGCTCGTCGGTCGTTTCGGCCGTCGGGCACCTCGGCGGCGCATCGTCAAATGAGTAGGGCCCCTTATACAGATCATCTAGTTAGTGAACAGGTGTATTCATTAGTGGCTGATACAATTTAAAAGAGCCAGAATTGGCTAATTATTTAAACTGTGATACTGAGGAGACCTAGAAAACATGCACTGTCCCTAAGGACTGGACTTGGGAAACACTGGTCTACTCTCTGTGAGGTAGGTCATTATATTGTCTAGAGCAGGGACTCCCAACCTTGGTCCTCAAGGTACACTAACAGTGCAGGTTTTAGTGATATCCAGGCTTCAGCACAGATGGCTGAATCAAATATAACTGAGGTACTAATTAAGTCACCTATGTTCAACATGGATATCACTAAAACCTGGACTATTAGTGTGCCTTAAGGACCGAGGTTGGGAAAGCCGGGACTAGAGTAATATTTGGGGTCTGTACACATACACTAAAATTGTAAAGGTTAGTATAAAAAAAGTTATGATTTCTGAATGTCACTCAAAAAATACATAAAATGACATCAAGACTCACCATTTATATAGATTGTTTTAAACTGTTTAAAAAATATATTGTTTTAGTACCATGTGTATCATACTGCAATTAGCGCACATTAATATAAAGATGAGAGATCTGCAATGATTAAAATGTACATTGATCATTTAAAAGAGTTCTTCATTTAGGGACTCTTCCTGTGACGGGTAAATATCAGGAGATTAATGAGCAAAAGTATTGTTAATGATGTGATTTAAAAGTGCATATGGTAATATTCTCAAAAAAAGTAAATTAAATTAGAAAATATAAAGTAGTACAAAGTATCTCCAAACCCTTTACCTCCCGTTATCTAAATTATGTGGATTATTCCGCTATTTAACCCTTCTGTGTGCAATTGGGATTCATGATTATATGTGGTCACAGCTGTTGAGTAAGCGAGGCTTAATGCTTTCAAACAATGCTTTAAAGGTCCCATGCCTACAATAATGTGACTGGTATTTTGTGAAAGGCATTCCCAGGTGCAGTACATTCATAATTCAAATAAGGGGAAGCAATGCATATGGGGAGATCCTTTTTTGAATTGTGATCAATTGACCAAATCTGTGAGTTTTAAAAGTATTTATTTAAACTATATATATATATATATATATATATATATATATATATATATATATTAAACAAAGTGGTAACTGGCGTTACACCTTCTTTCCAGCAGGAAAGTCCCGTTCCAAAAATTAAAACAATTTTCAACACACTCCCCCATCCTTTGCGGGGTGGCAGCACTTTTTTTCAAGTGGTTTGCTGTTCAAAACAGACCTTCTTAAAATCTGTAAAATAGGAATGAAGATAGGCGCCCCCTAGTGTGATATTATAAATATTAGGTGACCTTCACCCTCAGTAACACCCTAGTGATTGGAGGTGTACCGTTAGTGGTGGAACCGTGATATTGTGTTGTTTATACTCTATCAAGACATGGTTGGAATTCCACCACTAACGGTACATCTCCAATCACTAGGGTGTTACTGAGGGTGAAGGTCACCTAATATGTATAATATCACACTAGGGGGCGCCTATCTTCATTCTTATTTTACACACATACATATATATATATATATATATATATATATATTAATGATGAGCGGGTTCGGTTCCTCAGAATCCGAACCCCCCCGAACTTCACCCTTTTTACACGGGTCTGAGGCAGACTCGGATTCTCCCGCCTTGCTTGGTTAACCCGAGCGCGCCCGAACGTCATCATCCCGCTGTCGGATTCTCGCGAGATTCGGATTCTATATAAGGAGCCGCGCGTCGCCGCCATTTTTCACTCGTGCATTGGAAATGATAGTGAGAGGACGTGGCTGGCGTCCTCTCACTTTGTTTCAGGGGGCTGCAAAAGTGCAAATATCTTTATTCTGGGGACCAGCAGTATTATAGGAGGAGTACAGTGCAGAGTTTTGCTGACCAGTGACCACCAGTATTATACGTTGTCTGCCTGAAAAACGCTCCATATCTGTGCTCAGTGTGCTGCATATATCTGTGCTCACACTGCTTTATTGTGGGGACTGGGGACCAGCAGTATTATATAGGAGGAGTACAGTGCAGAGTTTTGCTGACCAGTGACCACCAGTATTATACGTTCTCTGCCTGAAAAACGCTCCATATCTGTGCTCAGTGTGCTGCATATATCTGTGCTCACACTGCTTTATTGTGGGGACTGGGGACCACCAGTATATTATATAGGAGGAGTACAGTGCAGAGTTTTGCTGACCAGTGACCACCAGTATTATACGTTGTCTGCCTGAAAAACGCTCCATATCTGTGCTCAGTGTGCTGCATATATCTGTGCTCACACTGCTTTATTGTGGGGACTGGGGACCAGCAGTATTATATAGGAGGAGTACAGTGCAGAGTTTTGCTGACCAGTGACCACCAGTATTATACGTTCTCTGCCTGAAAAACGCTCCATATCTGTGCTCAGTGTGCTGCATATATCTGTGCTCACACTGCTTTATTGTGGGGACTGGGGACCACCTGTATATTATATAGGAGGAGTACAGTGCAGAGTTTTGCTGACCAGTGACCACCAGTATTATACGTTGTCTGCCTGAAAAACGCTCCATATCTGTGCTCAGTGTGCTGCATATATCTGTGCTCACACTGCTTTATTGTGGGGACTGGGGACCAGCAGTATTATATAGGAGGAGTACAGTGCAGAGTTTTGCTGACCAGTGACCACCAGTATACGTTGTCTGCCTGAAAAACGCTCCATATCTGTGCTCAGTGTGCTGCATATATATGTGCTCACACTGCTTTATTGTGGGAACTGGGGACCAGCAGTATTATATAGGAGGAGTACAGTGCAGAGTTTTGCTGACCAATGACCACCAGTATACGTTGTCTGCCTGAAAAACGCTCCATATCTGTGCTCAGTGTGCTGCATATATCTGTGCTCACACTGCTTTATTGTGGGGACTAGGGACCAGCAGTATTATATAGGAGGAGTACAGTGCAGAGTTTTGCTGACCAGTGACCACCAGTATTATAAGTTCTCTGCCTGAAAAATGCTCCATATCTGTGCTGCATTGTAGTATATAGTAGGAGTACAGTGCATAATTTTGCTGACCACCAGTATATAATATATAGCAGTACGGTACAGTAGGCCACTGCTCTACCTACCTCTGTGTCGTCAAGTATACTATCCATCCATACCTGTGGTGCATTTCAGTTTTGCACAGTTTGCTGACCACCAGTATATAATATATAGCAGTACGGTACAGTAGGCCACTGCTCTACCTACCTCTGTGTCGTCAAGTATACTATCCATCCATACCTGTGGTGCATTTCAGTTTTGCACAGTTTGCTGACCACCAGTATATAATATATAGCAGTACGGTACAGAAGGACACTGCCCTACCTACCTCTGTGTCGTCAAGTATACTATCCATCCATACCTGTGATGCGTTTCAGTTTTGCTCAGTTTGCTGACCACCAGTATATAATATATAGCAGTACGGTACAGTAGGCCACTGCTCTGCCTACCTGTGTGTCGTCAAGTATACTATCCATCCATACCTGTGGTGCATTTCAGTTTTGCACAGTTTTCTGACCACCAGTATATAATATATAGCAGTACGGTACAGAAGGCCACTGCTCTGCCTACCTCTGTGTCGTCAAGTATACTATCCATCCATACCTGTGGTGCATTTCAGTTTTGCACAGTTTGCTGACCACCAGTATATAATATATAGCAGTACGGTACAGTAGGCCACTGTTCTACCTACCTCTGTGTCGTCAAGTATACTATCCATCCATACCTGTGGTGCATTTCAGTTTTGCACAGTTTGCTGACCACCAGTATATAATATATAGCAGTACGGTACAGAAGGCCACTGCTCTACCTACCTCTGTGTCGTCAAGTATACTATCCATCCATACCTGTGGTGCATTTCAGTTTTGCACAGTTTGCTGACCACCAGTATATAATATATAGCAGTACGGTACAGTAGGCCACTGCTCTACCTACCTCTATGTCGTCAAGTATACTATCCATCCATACCTGTGGTGCATTTCAGTTTTGCACAGTTTTCTGACCACCAGTATATAATATATAGCAGTACGGTACAGTAGGCCACTGTTCTACCTACCTCTGTGTCATCAAGTATACTATCTATCCATACCTGTGGTGCATTTCAGTTTTGCACAGTTTGCTGACCACCAGTATATAATATATAGCAGTACGGTACAGTAGGCCACTGCTCTACCTACCTCTATGTCGTCAAGTATACTATCCATCCATACCTGTGGTGCATTTCAGTTGTGCGCAGTATATATAGTAGTAGGCCATTGCTATTGATACTGGCATATAATTCCACACATTAAAAAATGGAGAACAAAAATGTGGAGGATAAATAAGGAAAGATCAAGATCCACTTCCACCTCGTGCTGAAGCTGCTGCCACTAATCATGGCCGAGACGATGAAATGCCATCAACGTCGTCTGCCAAGGCCGATACCCAATGTCATAGTAGAGAGCATGTAAAATCCGAAAAACAAAAGTTCAGTAAAATGACCCAAAAATCAAAATTAAAAGCGTCTGAGGAGAAGCGTAAACTTGCCAATATGCCATTTACGGCACGGAGTGGCAAGGAACGGCTGAGGCCCTGGCCTATGTTCATGGCTAGTGGTTCAGCTTCACATGAGGAAGGAAGCACTCATCCTCTCGCTAGAAAACTGCAGTGTCACTCCTAGATGGGCCAGGTGTTTGTGTCAGCCACTTGGGTCGCTTAGCTTAGTCACACAGCTACCTCATTGCGCCTCTTTTTTTCTTTGCATCATGTGCTGTTTGGGGACTATTTTTTTGAAGTGCCATCCTGTCTGACACTGCAGTGCCACTCCTAGATGGGCCAGGTGTTTGTGTCGGCCACTTGGGTCGCCTAGCTTAGTCACACAGCTACCTCATTGCGCCTCTTTTTTTCTTTGCATCATGTGCTGTTTAGGGACTATTTTTTTGAAGTGCCATCCTGTCTGACACTGCAGTGCCACTCCTAGATGGGCCAGGTGTTTGTGTCGGCCACTTGGGTCGCTTAGCTTAGTCATACAGCTACCTCATTGCGCCTCTTTTTTTCTTTGCATCATGTGCTGTTTGGGGACTATTTTTTTGAAGTGCCATCCTGTCTGACACTGCAGTGCCACTCCTAGATGGGCCAGGTGTTTGTGTCGGCCATTTCGGTCGCTTAGCTTAGTCACACAGCTACCTCATTATGCCTCTTTTTTTCTTTGCATCATGTGCTGTTTGGGGACTATTTTTTTGAAGTGCCATCCTGTTTGACACTGCAGTGCCACTCCTAGATGGGCCAGGTGTTTGTGTCGGCCACTTGGGTCGCTTAGCTCAGTCACACAGCTACCTCATTGCGCCTCTTGTTTTCTTTGCATCATGTGCTGTTTGGGGACTATTTTTTGAAGTGCCATCTTGTCTGACACTGCAGTGCTACTCCTAGATGGGCCAGGTGTTTGTGTCGGCCACTTGGGTCGCTTAGCTTAGTCACACAGCGACCTCGCTGCAAATTTTAGGACTAAAAATAATATTGTGAGGTGTGAGGTGTTCAGAATAGACTGAAAATGAGTGGAAATTATGGTTATTGAGGTTAATAATACTATGGGATCAAAATGACCCCCAAATTCTATAATTTAAGCTGTTTTTGAGGGTTTTTTGTAAAAAACACCCGAATCCGACAAAAAAATTTCAGGGAGGCTTTGCCAAAACGCGTCCGAATCCAAAACACGGCCGCGGAACCGAATCCAAAACCAAAACACAAAACCCGAAAAATGTCCGGTGCACATCACTAATATATATATATATATATATATATATATATATACGGAAAGAGGCAGTGGCACTCACAGGACTTGATCTATTCGACAATTAGGGTTACCACCTCATCCCTTTAATTTTGGACACATATTAATTACGCAGCTTCTGTGGCTGGCTGACTTCAAGACTCCATTTCACCAGGTTTTAATCAGCCACAGAACCTGTGTAATTAATTTGTGTCCAGAATTAAAGGGATGAGGTGGTAACCCTAACGACAATGAGTAACACAATTAATTCTCAGCGATTTAGTAGGACATATTAGAGTACTGAGTGATCAGTCAACTTTTCATTTTAATGGCTAAAATTTCGTCAGGACCAATAAAATGAAATGTTGACTCACTGAATTGCGGACTAATTATGTTACTCATCAAGTCCTGTGAGTGCCGCTGCCTCTCCCTGTTCATATGCCGGTCTTCTGTCCGATATATATATAATATATATATATATATATATATATATATATATATATATACACACATATATATGGAGTTCAGAAAGTCCCTCCGCAATGAGCACTGTCTCTGGCTGCAGATCACTTCAGCAGCTGTGGGGGACAGAGTGGGACAACGCTTAATGTAGATAAGTACGTAACAAATTCTGTTTTATGTCATGTAAAAAAAGTGTTAAAAAATAATTATGTTGTCCTATTACTTAGCACACATTCACTATGGGGAGTCTTGCTTAGCACACAGTCACTATGGGGAGTCTTGCTTAGCACACAGTCACTATGGGGAGACTTGCTTAGCACACAGTCACTATGGGGAGACTTGCTTAGCACACAGTCACTATGGGGAGACTTGCTTAGCACACAGTCACTATGGGGAGACTTGCTTAGCACACAGTCACTGTAGAGGGACTTTCTGAACTCCATGTACTTGCATGTAAAAGACCCATATAATCTTTTTGCCAAATTGGACTACCTACTTATCTGAAAATGTTGGTCAAAGACATTCTTTAAAACAAAAGTCCTGCTGATAGCGGTTTCAGGGCGCGAGCATGATACAGGTGACTACATACATCTCCATACCCTTGGTTATTGTTAGCAATCCGATCATCTTCGTTCATCATAAAACAATTGATTCTTGCATATTCATTGGATTACTGATCCGCATTACAGTACATAGGTAAAGTAAGACATCTAGGATCTTTAATGAGATGAATTTAATAATCTAGTTGCTTTTTGATTTAAAATGTCCCACTGAAAATGATCAGAAATGTTGATTTAGCAATTTACTTTCAGTTATACTGAAACACTGTGTATTACCTGTAATGCTGTTCGTTTCACTCTCTCTTCATTGATTTCTGATCTAATCTCTTGCATATCTGCCCTGCAGAAATAAGATGGAGCAAACAGTCACAACACTGGTCATCCTGTATAAGGGTGTACACGCATGAAAAGCCTTTTCTATAGGGGGGTACGCATGGAGAGATCCGTGCCTAAATTCTAAGCAATCTGCAAATTAAACATGGATCTCTCCATGTGTATGCCCATAGCCTCGCACGTCGCTATCGCTGACTCTAGATCTGGCATGCATGCTAAATCTAGTAGATCGCTCACTTCACCGATGTGTGATGTGAGCGCCCTCCGTCCTTCCCCCCTCGCTCAGCAAACATTACACTGTGCTGAGCGGGGGGAGAGATGTGTGCTGAGCAGTCACTGATAGATCGCTCAGGACACGGGTGGTCTTCGAGTTGCCGACTGTCGGGATCCCGGCGCACAGTATACCGGCGCCGGAATACCGACAGCCGGCATACCGACAGATTTTCTCCCTCGTTTGCTCATTTGCGCTCGCCACGCTGTCGGTATGCCGGCGGCCAGGCTCCCGGTGCCGGTATGCTGGTCGCCGGGTTCCCTGACGCTGGCATACCATACTACACCCCAGGACACATCTCCCGTGTGTACAGGGCTTAAGCCTTTGCTATTCTGTTCCCTGAGCGTGCTCAGGGGCCCTCATTCCGAGTTGTTCGCTCGCAAGGCGATTTTAGCAGAGTTACACACGCTAAGCCTCCGCCTACTGGGAGTGAATCTTAGCTTCTTAAAATTGCGAACGATGTATTCGCAATATTGCGATTACAAACTACTTAGCAGTTTCAGAGTAGCTTCAGACTTACTCGGCATCTGCGATCAGTTCAGTGCTTGTCGTTCCTGGTTTGACGTCACAAACACACCCAGCGTTCGCCCAGACACTCCCCCGTTTCTCCAGCCACTCCTGCGTTTTTTCCGGAAACGGTGGCGTTTTTATCCACACGCCCATAAAACGCAGTGTTTCCGCCCAGTAACACCCATTTCCTGTCAATCACATTACGATCGCCGGAGCGAAGAAAAAGCCGTGAGTAAAAAAACTATCTTCATAGCAAAAATACTTGGCGCAGTCGCAGTGCGAACATTGCGCATGCGTACTAAGCAGAAAAACGCTGCGATGCGAAGAAAATTACCGAGCGAACGACTCGGAATGACCCCCAGTGTGCATTACACAGATAACTTTCTTGAAAGTCCCTGAGCACTCTCAGTATATACTCATCACTCTTAGCTGCCTCTGATTATCCCTTAACCTTTAATTATGAGCCCTTTACATCAGAGCTTTGCAAAGTCATTTTTTGTGTGTAGCAATTTCTAAGCCTGCTGCTTAATTTCTTGGCCCTGACCATGTGGATTTCTCAAACTCCTATGTGGATGTTAATGAACCAGATATATCTGCCTGATTAATGTATTCACAGGATACGGTATCTCCTGCCAAAGTGTTCCAGTGTTCAGAATGTACAGTTTAAAAGCAGTGAAAGCCTATTGCCATGTATATATGCTGTGGGCTCTACCAAGCTTCCGCTAGGTAGATAAACTGTATATACCACAGTAACTTTAGGCTGCTGGAGGGATACAGGCAATGAGCTGCTGGAGTGACAGAGGCAGAGATGTGTTTAAGGGGCAATACTGTGGGCAATATGTGTATAAGCGGGACTACTGTGGTCATTATGTGTAAGGGGCACTACTATTGTGAGAATTATGTGTAAGGGTCACTACTACTGTGGGCATTATGCGTAAGGGGCACCATTGTGTAGTGCAATATGAATAAAGTGCACTATTAAGTGATGTAACCTGAATAAGGGGCATTACCACGTGGTGTAATATGAATCAGTGGCACTACATGTGGTGTAATGTGAATAAGATTGTGCGACTGTGTGGTGTAATTAGAATTGGGGGGTTTGGGGGTACTATTATGTGACCACACTGCTTCTTTGTGAGATCAATGTCCCATTATAAAGTATGGGAAGTAGGGTACTCATTTACAGCTTGTAGGGGGTTGCCGAAAACACTAGAAATGGCCCTAGCTTCGCTTAATGTGTGAGGGTAGGGGGGAGGGGGAGGTGGTGGGGTAAATGCATTCCACCACCTCTCCAGGACCACTTTAAGCTCTGGGCATCGGTATGCTGACTGACGGTCTCCTGATGGCCGGTCACGCATACCACACCCTGGTGGATACAACCACCAGAGCCGGCCCTAACCAATATGATGCCCTAGGCAAGATTTTGGCTGGTGCCCCCTAGCATGCCACTAGTTCTGCAGGAGATGCCTGGCATGAGTCATCTGGTAGCTCTGCTAACGTCTGGCGCCTTTTGTTTCTGAAAATGCATCTTATTTGCATTACTATGTGGCTAGGATGCACAAGCAGCTTCTGCTGATTAAAATAATATGCAGCATGCCTATATTCTGTGTGCGACTGCAGCTGTATTTGCATACGAAATGCTACATTACAGTGATTTCCAGAAATACACTGCAATGTAGTATTTCGTATGCAGATACAGCCGCAGTCACACACAGAATATAGGCATGCCGCATATCATTTTAATCAGCAGAAGCTGCTGGTGACCCTAAGCATACCAAATGCCCTAGGCATTTGCCTAGTTTGCCTATGCCTAAGGCCGGCTCTGACAACCACATATATATTTTTGCGTCTACAGGTCCCTGATGTACCTGAACTACACTATTAGTTGTCAGTATAGAGGTTCAACATTGCTAAGAAAGGGAATAGACAGACAGAAAAAGGAAGAATAGGACAAATGTGAGTGACAAGAAACAGAATCAGAGGGACATAACTATTACTCTACTATTGGGAAGGTTATCATGATAACATATTAATAGATGTTTCTTATTTATTTATTACCAGTTACTTATATAGCGCACACATGCTCCACAGCACTGTACAGAGAACATTTGGCCATTCACATCAGTCCCTGTCCCTGTGGAGATTACAATCTATATTCCCTACCACATGTACATGCACACAAATTCACACTAGGGTTAATCTTTGTTGGGAGCCAGTTAAACTACCAGTATATTTTATGACTGTGGGATAAAACTGGAGTACCCGGAGGATACCCAGGCAAGCACAGGGAGACAATATAAACTCCACACAGTTAGGGCTATGGTGGGAATCAAACCCATGACCTGTACAGTTTGCAGTTGTTCATTGTTAATATTACTCACGAATGCTTGTTTTTAAGTAGATCCATCATAAGTTTAAGTGATCTGATCTCTGCCATGAGCTCCTCCACTTGAGCATTTTGTGCAGGCTCAGGGCTCCTCTTGGATGTGTGGGTGCTGGGCTTTACAGTTGTTGAGGCTGACTGACCAGTCTGGGAGGAGAGCCTAGGTGTATTCTGGGAAAGAAAAAGACAATAAATAAATGTACACATCACAGACTTACAGAATTCTCTCGCTACATAAAAGCCTTGACTGTACTGTAGGGTGCACTCCCTGGTTAAATGTCAGATGGGTGCCAGAATGTTGCTTTATTTAGGCTTTACAACGTTTTGGATTAAACCTGTACTTTCTGAAGTAGATATCTTGACTGTCTACTGCAGTTGAATATACAGATGTGTCCTCTTACAACTTTGCTCCATGCGCTACAAGTCACGTTACACATAATGCATGATTGCCATGGGACTCGGTATCGCATAGCAACTTTTTTGCATTTTTATGCAAAATGCGTCTTAGTCGCAATGTAATGCAATAGGATGCACGATCCGCTTCTGCCGAAATGATATGCAGCATACCTATATTCTGTGTGTGGGCGGATTGGCAGGCGGGTGCCAGCCTGGTACTATACAGTCGCTACATAGACGATATAATATTCGTCTGGAGGGGGGATAGACCCTCGCTAGATTCATTTTGTGAACGATTGAATAATAATGATCGTAATATAAAACTTACCTTTGAAATTAGTGATGTCAGTATACATTGACAATTTATGTTGATGAGAACCATATTTGTATAAGTAATTATACGAAGCCAACGGATTGCAACTCTTATATTGGCTGTAATAGTAACCATCACATAAGGATATCCAGCATACCTAACAGCCAATTCCAGAGACTGCGCCGTAACTGTACCAATATAGAGGCGTTTCACGCGCAAGTAACAGACATGCGACAACAATTTATTGATGAGGGATATAAAGATGTTTCACTGTATAAGACAATTGAGAAATGTAGAAAAATGAGAAGATCTACTATCCTTACATCCAAGAGGACCACTGGTTTAGATTGAAAATACACCAATCAATATATGGATTTGGAACAAGTTATTAAGAAACATTGGGAAGTCTTGTATGCGGGCCCTGACTTGAAGGATTACATCTCTGAATCTCCTTTATTTGTGTATAAGAGAGTGGATAATCTTAAAGATCTCCTAGTAAGCAGCACTGCCTGCATTAGTACCTAGAAAAACCGCTTCCATTTTAGCACAGGGATTTCAAAGGGGTGGTCTTCAGTATGCCGAATGTCGGGATCCCGGCGCACAGTATACCGGCGCCGGGATCCCGACACCCGGCATACCGACAGCTATTCTCCCTCGTGGGGATCCACGACCCCCCTGGAGGGAGAATAAATAGCGTGGCGCGCGTAGCGCGCCACCGTGCCCGCAGCATGGCGAGCGCAGCGAGCCCACAATGTGCTCCTTTGCGCTCGCCACACTGTCGGTATGCCAGCGGTCGGGCTCCCGGAGCCGGTATGCTGGTCGCTGGGAGCCCGGCCGCCGGCATACCATACTACACCCATTTCAAAGATGTAGCGACTGCCCCATGTGTAAAATCTGTAAAACTGATAGGATAGTTGTATCCAATAGTTGCAATAAGAAAGAAAAAATCAGTACTTTCATTACGTGCAATAGCAAGTATGTAATATATTTTCTCATACGTCCTAGAGAATGCTGGGGTCCACTTCAGTAACATGGGGTATAGACGGTTCCGCAGGAGCCATGGGCACTTTAAGACTTTTCCAGAGTGTGAACTGGCTCCTCCCTCTATGTCCCTCCTCCAGACCTCAGTTTAGAAAATGTGCCCAGGCAGACTGGTCGCACTCTAGTGGAGCTCTACTGAGTTTCACTAAAAGACTTTATGTTAGGTTTTTTATTTTCAGGGAGACTGCTGGTAACAGTCTCCCTGCTCCGTGGGACTTAGGGGGAAGAAGTAGGAACCAACTTCCTAAAGAGTTTCATTGCTCTACTTCTTGCTGACAGGACACCATTAGCTCCTGAAGGGTACTGAACACTAGCTGCGGCTATGCGCTCACTCCAACAGCACGCCGTCACCCCCCTAACAGAGCCAGAAGTCAGAAGACGCGTGAGTATTATTACCGGAGATCTGCGCGGACATGCTATACATACACAGCGTGTAGCAGGGTGCAGGGCGCGGGGGGAGGGGGGGGGGATGGGGGCGCCCTGGGCAGCATGAAAACCTACTCTGACTGGCAAAAAGGTAGCATATTGGGCCGTGGCACAATCCTACACCCCCGCCAGTATAAATATTACAGCATGTTTTCTGAGGGGAAACGCGCCATTGCAGGGGGTGGGGCTTCCTCCTCAGTCAGCCAGCGCTGCTCAGCGCCATTTTCTCCAGGCAAGCTGCAGGCGAAGACACGCTGGCCCTCCTCCACGTCTGAATCAAGTATCAGGGTGTATATTAAGGGGGGCAGAGTGAAAAGTGGTGCTTAAATTGGCATATAAAAGCGCTAAAGGTCTCTGTAGATACACAGCGATTTTTTACATTGGCGCTGAGTTGTGAACTGGCAAGTCCCTTCTGTGTCCTTCTGACACATTTTACTGTGGGTCTGTCCCCTATAAGCCCCGGAGTGTCTGTGGTGTGATTGTGCACGTGTGTGACATGTCTGAGGCAGGGAGCTCTTCCCCTGAGGGAGCCATTTTAGGGACACAGAGTTGTAATGTGGTGGCGCTGCCGGCACACCATGAGCCTGAATGGGTGAAAGAATTACGTGATAGGGTGAATCATATCAGCAAGAGATTGGATAAGTCTGAGTCTCATGCAGAAAGTTGGAGAAAATTTGTCGAAGATGTGATTTTTCAGAGTTCTGCTTTTTCATCCACAGGGAACCCCTCTGGGTCACATAAAAGGTCATTTGCACAAGTAGCACAAACTGATTTCGAAAACGGACTCTGACTGCTGTGTCGACACTAGTGATTCCAGGGGAATAGATTCAAAGTTAGCAAAAAACATACAATACGTGATTATTGCTATAAAGGAGGTGTTAGAAGTTACAGAGCCCCCTCCTTTACCACAGGAGAAGGCTTACTTTTATAAATAAAGGAAGATTAATATAACTTTTCCTCCTTCTCATGAGCTGAACAGTCTCTTTGAGGGTGTCTGGGCAAATCCCGAAAAGAAATTCCAGATTCCCAAAAGAATTCAGGTAACTTATCCTTTCCCTGCAGAAGACAGGAAAAGTTGGGAGTCACCCCCCGTTTTGGACAGTGCCCTGTCACGGTTAACAAAAAAGGTGATTCTCACTGCGCCTTGGATGGCTTCACTTAAGGAGCCGGCAGACCGCAAGTTGGAGACTATGTTGAAATCTATTTATGTGGCCAATGGGACACTACTCAGACCTACCAATGCCTGTGCGTGGGTGAGTAGTGCTATTGAAAAGTGGTCAGAAAACTTGTCATCAGATATTGACACAATAGATAGAGACGAGATTCTCCTAAAGTTAGGTCATATCAAAGACGCTGCTGCATACATGTTAGAAGCAATGAAAGATATTGGTCTCTTGGGATCAAGAGCCGCTACCATGGCGATCTCAGCATGAAGGGCGTTGTGGATTCACCAATGGAATGCTGACGCAGACTCCAAAAGGAATATGGAGGCTCTCCTGTATAAAGGTGAGGCCTTATTTGGAGATGGGCTAGATGCCTTAGTTTCTGCGGCTACCACATGTAAGTCGACATTCTTGCCTAACGCTCCTGCACCGGCAAAAAAGACACATCACTCTCAGATGCAGTCATTTCGGCCCAATAAATACAAAAAGGGTAAAGGTTCCCCTTTCTTTGCGGGTAAAGGAAGGGGAAAAGGAAAAAAGTCCACAGCGTCTCCAGGATCGCAGGAGCAGAAATCCACCTCTGCTTCTGCCAAATCTTCAGCATGACACTGGGGCTCCCTTGGGGGAGTCCGCTCACGTGGGAGTAGGTCTGAAACTTTTCAGTCAGTTCTGGGTTCAATCTGGCCTGGACCCGTGGGTCTTACAAATAGTGTCCCACGGGTACAAACTGGAGTTTCAAGACATTCCCCCATGCCGATTTTTCAAATCGCCCTTACCAGCTTCTATCCCAGACAGAGAACTGGTAACAGCAGCAATAGAAAGATTGTGCCAGGATCAAGTCATTGTCCTGGTTCCCTTGTCACAACAAGGAGAAGGGTTTTATTCAAGCCTCTTCATTGTTCCGAAGCTGGACGGATCGGTCAGACCGATTCTAAACCTGAAAACACTGAATCTCTACCTGCAAAGGTTGAAGTTCAAGATGGAATCCCTGAGGGCAGTGATTTCCAGTCTTGAGGAAGGGGACTTCATGGTGTCAGTAGACATAAAAGATGCCTACTTATACCCCTTTCACATCGCACAAATAACCCGGTACCGACACGGCATATTGCCGTGTCGAACCGGGTCAGTGTGCGATGTGAAAGCACACTGGGCGATTTAGCGGGTCGCCTGACCCGGTAAATCAACCCGGTAAAAAAGAAGGGTTTTACCCGGGTTGATTACCGGGTCAGGTGCGGTGTGAATGGGAGCCGTGTCGATGCGACACGGTTCCCATTCACAAGATAGGGAGAGGCGGCGCTGGAGATGAGCTCATCTCCCGACGCCGCCTCCACCCCCGCCCCTGCTGCTGCTGCGGCCTCCGTTGTCATGGCAACCGACCCGGTATATTGCCGGGTCGGGAAGCCTGCAACGGAGCGCAAATGCCGGATCCCACCCGGTAAGTACACGTTTGTCTTACCGGGTAGGACCCGGCATTTGCGGTGTGAATGCAGCATTACATGTTCCCATTTATCCTCCACATCAAGCTTATCTGAGATTCGCAGTACAGGATTGTCATTACCAAATTCAGATGTTGCCGTTCGGACTCTCCACGGCACCGAGGGTGTTCACCAAGGTGATGGCGTGGATGATGGTCCTCCTTCGACAGCAATATAATTCCTTATCTGGACGATCTCCTGATAAAAGCAAGGTCCAGGGAAAGGCTTGTGCAGAACATTGCTCTCTCCCTGACAGTACTTAAACAACACAGTTGGATCATAAATTTTCCAAAGTCACAGTTGCAACCGACGACAAGATTGTCCTTTTTGGGGATGACACTGGACACAGAAGTTCAGCGGGTATTTCTTCCAGTAGAAAAGACTCTGGAAATCCAGAGAATGGTCAAACAAATTCTGAAACCAACAAGAGTGTCGATTCATCCATGCATTTGGTTGTTGGGGAAGATGGTAGCAGCCTACGAGGCCATACAGTTTGGCCAATTCCATGCCAGAGTATTCCAGTGGGACCTGTTGGACAAGTGGTCCGGATCCCATCTACACTTATATCAGAGGATAATCCTGTCATCGAAAGCCAGAATTTCGCTCCTGTGGTGGCTACACAGTTCTCACCTCCTAGAGGGACGAAGGTTCGGGATTCAGGACTGGGTCCTAGTAACCACGGACGCAAGTCTCCGAGGCTGGGGAGCAGTCACTCAAGGGGAAAGTTTTCAAGGAAGATGGTCAAGTCAAGAAACTTGTCTTCACATAAATGTTCTGTAGTTGAGAGCCATTTACAATGGTCTTCTACAAGCTGTGCATCTTCTTCAAGATCAACCCGTACAGATCCAGTCGGACAATGTAACAGCAGTAGGGTACATAAACCATCAGGGAGGAACGAAAAGCAGAGCGGCAATGGCAGAGGTGACAAAGATCCTCCTCTGGGCAGAAAGAAATGCAACAGCTCTGTCTGCGATTTTCATTCCGGGAGTGGACAACTGGGAAGCAGACTTCCTCAGCAGACACGATCTCCATCCAGTAGAATGGGGCCTCCACCAAGAATTCTTCGCAGAGGTGACGAGTCTTTGGGGAGTTCCTCAAGTAGACCTGATGGCATCTCGTCTCAACAAGAAGCTTCACAGATATTGTTCCAGGTCGAGAGACCCTCAGGCAATAGCAGTGGATGCTCTAGTGACCCAGTGGGTGTTTCCGTCAGTGTATGTCTTCCCTCCACTTCCACTCATACCGAAAGTTCTCAAGATCATAAGAAGAACAAGGGTTCGAGCGATCCTCATTGTCCCAGACTGGCCAAGGAGGGCTTGGTATCCAGATCTTCAGGAGTTGCTAATAGAAGATCCTCGGCCTCTTCCTCTTCGCGAGGACCTGCTGCAGCAGGAGCCGTGCGTGTATCAAGACTTACTGCGGCTACGTTTGACGGCATGGCTGTTGAGCGCCGGATCCTAGCCCGGAAGGGTATTCCCAAAGAAGTCATCCCCACTCTTATTCAGGCCAGGAAAGGAGTAACGTCTAGACATTACCACCGTATTTGGTGAAAATATGTGTCTTGGTGTAAAACCAAGAAGGCTCCAATGGAAGAGTTTCACTTAGGATGTTTTCTCCATTTTCTCCAAGCAGGTCTGGATGCGGGCCTATGATTGGGTTCAATCAAGGTCCAGATTTCGGCCTTGTCCGTTTTCTTTCAGAAACAATTGGCATCCCTTCCAGAAGTTCAGACGTTCGTGAAAGGGGTTTTGCACATCCAACCTCCATTTGTGCCTCCGGTGGCACCATGAGACCTTAATGTGGTGTTGTAGTTCCTTCAATCGAATTGGTTTGAACCTCTCCAGGAGATAGAGTTGAAGTTTCTCACTTGGAAAGTGGTCATGCTGTTGGCCTTGGCATCCACAAGGCGGGTGTCCGAGTTAGGGGCCTTGTCTCACAAGAGCCCTTACTTGATCTTCCATGAAGATAGGGCTGAGTTGAGAACTCAGTTTCTTCCAAAGGTGGTTTCATCTTTCCATATAAACCAACCTATTGTGGTGCCAGTGGCTACTGACACCTTTGATGCTTCAAAGTCTCTGGATGTGGTCAGAGCTTTGAGAATTTATGTTGCAAGAACAGCTTGGATACGGAAAACAGAGGCTCTGTTTGTCCTGTATGTGCCCAACAAGATTGGGTGTCCTGCTTCTAAGCAGACCATTGCGCGCTAGATCAGAGGTACCATTCAGCACGCTCATTCAACAGCAGGATTGCCGGTACCGACTTCGGTAAAAGCCCATTCTACTAGAAAGGTGGGCTCATCCTGGGCGGCTGCCTGGGGGGGTCTCGGCTTTACAACTTTGCCGAGCAGCTACTTGGTCAGGGACAAACAGGTTTGCTAAGTTTTACAAGTTTGACACCTTGGCCGATGAGGACCTACAGTTTGGTCAATCGGTGCTGCAGGGTCATCTGCACTCTCCCGCCCATACTGGAGCTTTGGTATAACCCCATGGTACTGAAGTGGACCCCAGCATCCTCTAGGATGTATGAGAAAACAGGATTTTAATACCTACCGGTAAATCCTTTTCTCCTAGTCCGTAGAGGATGCTTGGCACCCAACCCAGTGCGTAAATTTGCCTGCAGTTGTTATTTTGTTATAGTACACAAGTGTTGTGTTCAAATTATTTTCAGCATGTTGCTGTAATAGTTCATGCCCGTTGGCATGTGTTCTGTTGAATGCCATGTTGTGCGGCATGGTTGAAGTGTGAGCTGGTATGAATCTCACCGTTAACTTAAAAGTAAATCCTTTTCTCGAAATGTACGTCTCCCTGGGCACAGTTCCTATACTGAGGTCTGGAGGAGGGGCATAGAGGGAGGAGCCAGTTCACACTCTGGAAAAGTCTTAAAGTGCCCATGGCTCCTGCGGAACCGTCTATACCCCATGGTACTGAAGTGGACCCCAGCATCCTCTACGGACTAGGAGAAAAGGATTTACCGGTAGGTATTAAAATCCTGTTTTTTGGAATGCAAGTGTGGTAAGCAGTATATTGGATCGGGTTCCGGTATGAATGGTCGACAATGTTAAGGTCGACTGTCATTAGTTCGACTACTATTGGTCAACAGTGACATGGTCGACATGGACAAATGGTCGACATATGAAAATTAGAGATGAGCGCCTGAAATTTTTCGGGTTTTGTGTTTTGGTTTTGGGTTCGGTTCCGCGGCCGTGTTTTGGGTTCGACCGCGTTTTGGCAAAACCTCACCGAATTTTTTTTGTCGGATTCGGGTGTGTTTTGGATTCGGGTGTTTTTTTCAAAAAACCCTAAAAAACAGCTTAAATCATAGAATTTGGGGGTCATTTTGATCCCATATTATTATTAACCTCAAAAACCATAATTTCCACTCATTTTCAGTCTATTCTGAATACCTCACACCTCACAATATTATTTTTAGTCCTAAAATTTGCACCGAGGTCGCTGGATGACTAAGCTAAGCGACCCTAGTGGCCGACACAAACACCTGGCCCATCTAGGAGTGGCACTGCAGTGTCACGCAGGATGTCCCTTCCAAAAAACCCTCCCCAAACAGCACATGACGCAAAGAAAAAAAGAGGCGCAATGAGGTAGCTGTGTGAGTAAGATTAGCGACCCTGGGGCGTGGCCTGGCTGTGAATGGAGTCAGAAGCAACCTGGCAGAGCTCCTCTAACTACAGGGGATTAAATATACTTTCACCCCCCTTACAAGCTTCCCTGGGCACACAACTACCCTCACTGTTTCCCCAGGTCCCCCTACCGAGCCCCTAAAGGTGCCGCAGAATCGGGGAGCAGTTTTAACTGCTCCTGCGGATTGCGGCCTACGGACCAAACGAAGCCGGGGCCTCAATTTTCAAACCTCACCGACGACGGCTCCAGGACCTCGCGGACCGCGTCTCGGACTCATTCCGGAGCCCAAATCGATTATCAATCGCTGTGAGCAGTTAAGGAGGGCCCTCCACTGCCGACCAAGTGCTCCCAGAGCTCCATCTGCCCGGGGACCCGGAGATAGAAGGCCGGGAACGGACCGGACGGACGCCCGGCGGCCTTCACACAAGTAAGTCCCTCCTCAGCCTGCCGGCCCCCCTACGGTCTCCTACCCGCTCACTCGACCCTGCACACAGCTGCAGACGCCCCTCCGTGCACGGGGCTAGCCCAGAAGGTCCTTTCACCTCAGGCGGAATCGGGGCCTACTCTGACAGAAGAGACCAGGGCCTCGATTTTCGCCTCTCCCCGGCCGCGGGCTCCAGGCCCAGTCGGAGCCTGAAACGGGACCCACAACGGCGCCCAGCGCACCCTCTGTTGCCCCACATTGCCCCACATCCTACCTCAACCCCCAGACACCCACCAGACGGGGCCACACCGCCCAAAAGGCACTGGGGCAGCATTTAATCAGAGGTTTATCAGACCTGCATATATCACGGCGGCCATCTTGGATCCTTAGGCAGCCCTGGATGAAAGAATTCGGAGCTCTCACTCACTATCATACACTCCGATCCTAGGGACACCTGGCATCTATTAAAAACACCCCTGCAGCCGTGGTCTGGACACCTGTCTGAACAGATACCTGTGGCTGTCACGCCCACCTATGCGGTCTTTTACATATTGAAAAAAGCTCCCGTGATGTATATGTGATTCACCTTCCTTCCGCTGCACGGCACGGGACAATACCCCATCTGCTTCACAGTTTTCAAATTTTTCCTATACATTTACACAGCGTCACCCTAGATCAAAAGGATCATGTCTAACAGGAACCGTAAAGCCCCCCCGGGTGACTCAGCGTCATTCTTCGGCCCTAAACGAGGCAAAAATACGAATCAACACCCGGTTTCACCCGGAAACCCACAAGATACGGGATCCTCCCCGTCTAGATCTGACTCAGCCCTTACGGTCGACGCGGATCCATACGACTCTTTAGTACAGCGTATAGCGACCACATTCAGAGTTGAACTGCGCGCAGCTATCCAGGAACTTAAGACAGAAATATCCTCCCTTGGTTCCCGCACCGACGCGTTAGAGCGCAAGACCGACGACATCTGCAATTACCAAGATGTTGTCACCCAGGAGGTCTCGGAACTACGATCGGAAGTCGATCTCATACGCGAACAAGTAGAGGACCTGGAAAATCGCTCGCGCAGAAATAATCTGCGAATACGCAATGTACCCGAGTCTGTGGACACCCCTACACTGCCGGAATTTCTCATGGGCCTCTTTCAACAGCTACTCCCGGATCTTTCGGACGATCAATTTTTGTTGGATCGAGCGCACAGAGCCCTCCGTGCAAAACCACCTCCAGATCAACCGCCAAGAGACATTATCCTCCGCATGCACTTTTTCCACGTCAAAACTAAAGTACTCAACGCTTGCCGAGGCACCCCTGCTATTCCATACAAGGGATTAAATCTCCTTGTTTTCCAGGACCTTGCTCCCTCCACCCTCAAAAAACGGAGAGAAATGTTACCCGTCACTAAGGCCTTACGTAACCGCCAGATCCTCTACAGGTGGGGATTCCCGTTTGCCCTTCAGTTCACGTTCAACGGTCGAAACCACTCAGTTAAGAATCCTGATGATGGACTGTCTGTACTGAGAAGACTGGGACTTTTCTCGACCTCTCCCCCTGCATCTCCTTCAGACTCAACGGACAACCCGAAGTCGAGAGCCCCCCCTCAAGCTGAATGGTCGACCGCCCGCTGATTTCCCAGGATCTCTGGTTCATGGATGAACAGAAGGTTTCCCTTTCCATAAGTTAAGGTTTTGGAATCATTGTTTATGAATATGTTTATGTCTGTTTGTTGGTCTCGCCGGGCGCCGGGGCGGGGCCCCCCGTTTGCGCCCTCACGGGCCGTCTTCCCGACGCCCTGAGTTGACGGCGTTGCGGATTGGACGGCGGGGTGCCCTGGGGTGGCCTCGCCCCGACGCCCGGCGATGACACGTTCGCTTTTATGCTTGAGGATTGTTTATCTCCATTAACTGTTCCATGTTTAGGTTCACCCATGTTCAAATCTTAAACTGTGATATTTCAATTGGATACGCTAGGGTATCACCTTTCCTAATACTAAGACCATGCAGACGTGGGGATAACCCACCGGCTTCCGCGGTTCATTCAGACCCTACCTAAAAGATATTGAGGTATTTCCCCCTCCCTGCCGTGCAGATTACCCCCTCCCCATGCTCAAGTTCATATCAACCCTTTTTGTGTTGCTCTGCTCGATTGACACCCGGCGTACCTCTGGTCACCCCCAGGTCTCGCCCCCACAACACCAGACCTCCCTCCCATACGGATGGAGTTCATCAGTGGTGTTGTATGTCGTGTCTTTAAGACTGCGACCGTATCCGGATACTCGGATGGCCGCAAGGCCCCAATTTCCCTTGTTTTGCTCCCCCAGCTTTCCCCGTCCCGCCCACATCCTCCCTACACAGCTCTGCACTACCCCCGCGAGGGTTAGACCCTCCCTAAGCCGAAACCGACTCTGGAATCCCCCATGACTCTTAAAATTGTGTCACTGAATGTCAACGGACTCAACTCCCCCCAAAAGCGTACTATGGCCATCCAATACTTTAAAAAACAGAGGGCGGACATAATTCTTTTACAAGAAACACATTTCAAAACGATACACCCCTCTCTAGCCTCGAGAGCCTACCCTCAGGCCTTCTACTCCACCACCCCCCAAAAACGTAAGGGTACCGCCATCCTACTCCGCGCTTCACTCCATTGCGCTATTGAGAGCTCCTTTTCAGATTCTAAGGGCCGCTTCAATATAGTAGTACTTCAACTTGGAAACTCTTTCTTAACTGTGGCCTCAATTTACTCCCCCAATATGGAGCAGGGGGCCTTCCTCAACGACTTCCGCCCTCAACTGGAAAAAATAACAAAAGGACGAGTTGTCGTCGGCGGAGATTTTAATGCTGTGCCGGATCTGATATGGGACCGCACCCAATTCAGTAACCCCAGTCCATCGACAATCAGGGAATCCAGACGACTGACAGACTACATGACGTCTTCGGGCCTCTATGACGCCTGGAGAGTACTACACCCATGTGAACGCACGTACACTCACTACTCAGTCCCCCACAAATTACACTCCAGATTAGATCTATTCCTGGTAGACTCCTCCACTGTGCAGGGATTGGTCACATCTTCAGCCTCCCCAGTGGTGTGGTCGGATCACTTAGCAGTGTCCCTGACCATTGACTCCTCCCCTGCACTTCCCACAACTTTCCGCTGGAGACTGAACTCAGCCCTCCTATTGAAAAAAGAATATCTAACCCAGACTACTGAAGTCTTAAAAGAATTCTTTACTCTAAATTCCACTGACGAGATCTCCCCTGCAATAGTATGGGAAGCACACAAAGCTTCCATTCGAGGACACTTCATCTCCCTAACTAAAGCGCAAAAACTGAGGGACCTCCGGGAGGTCGCGGATCTCGAGAACCAAATTAAAGAACTTACAGCTCGACACCAGCGTACCCCCAAACGCATGATTTATAACAAACTCCTGGCTCTTAAAGGCCAGCTATATCAAATTCTGTCTGCCAAAGCTGCTAAGACTATGCGATGGCTACAACACAAATTTTATTCTAAGGGTGACAAGGCAGACTCTCTCTTGGCCTCTCGTCTACGGGCCCGCAAACAGAGAAATAGGATCCTCTCCCTAAAAGACCAACAGCACAAACTGACGTACGATCCTCAACAAATAGCCCATTGTTTCAAGAAGTATTACCAATCCCTATACAATCTCCCCACCCCGGAAGACCCCACTAGTTTGCAAAAACGTATAGACAGTTTCCTTTCTACTTGCTCCCTCCCAACCCTATCTCAACTACAGATAGACTCACTTAATCAGGAAATTTCCACTGAAGAAGTCGACCTCACAATCAAAACACTGAGGAATACCTCAGCCCCGGGTCCAGACGGACTACCAGCCCTATACTATAAAAAATTCAGTGGAACACTGACCCCGGCCCTGACGATATTGTTCAATGCTATTTTGGCTGGTACACCCTTCGACAGCGCCACCACTAGAGCAGAAATAGTTGTCATTCCCAAGCCCGGCCGCGATCCCACGGAGTGTAGTAGCTACCGCCCGATATCATTACTGAATTCAGATCTGAAGTTATTCGCAAAAATACTTGCTAATCGCCTTGCGGTGATGATCGCCTCATTGGTCCACCCGGACCAAGTCGGATTCATCCCAGGCAGACAAGCTTTTGATAACATCAGAAGATTAGCGACCCTAGTGGCCGACACAAACACCGGGCCCATTTAGGAGTGGCACTGCAGTGTCACGCAGGATGTCCCTTCCAAAAAACCCTCCCCAAACAGCACATGACGCAAAGAAAAAAAGAGGCGCAATGAGGTAGCTGTGTGAGTAAGATTAGCGACCCTAGTGGCCGACACAAACACCGGGCCCATCTAGGAGTGGCACTGCAGTGTCACGCAGGATGGCCCTTCCAAAAAACACTCCCCAAACAGCACATGACGCAAAGAAAAAAAGAGGCGCAATGAGGTAGCTGACTGTGTGAGTAAGATAAGCGACCCTAGTGGCCGACACAAACACCGGGCCCATTTAGGAGTGGCACTGCAGTGTCACGCAGGATGTCCCTTCCAAAAAACCCTCCCCAAACAGCACATGACGCAAAGAAAAAAAGAGGCGCAATGAGGTAGCTGTGTGAGTAAGATTAGCGACCGTAGTGGCCGACACAAACACCGGGCCCATTTAGGAGTGGCACTGCAGTGTCACGCAGGATGTCCCTTCCAAAAAACCCTCCCCAAACAGCACATGACGCAAAGAAAAAGAAAAGAAAAAAGAGGTGCAAGATGGAATTGTCCTTGGGCCCCCCCACCCACCCTTATGTTGTATAAACAAAACAGGACATGCACACTTTAACCAACCCATCATTTCAGTGACAGGGTCTGCCACACGACTGTGACTGATATGACGGGTTGGTTTGGACCCCCACCAAAAAAGAAGCAATTAATCTCTCCTTGCACAAACTGGCTCTACAGAGGCAAGATGTCCACCTCATCATCATCCTCCGATATATCACCGTGTACATCCCCCTCCTCACAGATTATCAATTCGTCCCCACTGGAATCCACCATCTCAGCTCCCTGTGTACTTTGTGGAGGCAATTGCTGCTGGTCAATGTCTCCGCGGAGGAATTGATTATAATTCATTTTAATGAACATCATCTTCTCCACATTTTCTGGATGTAACCTCGTACGCCGATTGCTGACAAGGTGAGCGGCGGCACTAAACACTCTTTCGGAGTACACACTTGTGGGAGGGCAACTTAGGTAGAATAAAGCCAGTTTGTGCAAGGGCCTCCAAATTGCCTCTTTTTCCTGCCAGTATAAGTACGGACTGTGTGACGTGCCTACTTGGATGCGGTCACTCATATAATCCTCCACCATTCTTTCAATGTTGAGAGAATCATATGCAGTGACAGTAGACGACATGTCCGTAATCGTTGTCAGGTCCTTCAGTCCGGACCAGATGTCAGCATCAGCAGTCGCTCCAGACTGCCCTGCATCACCGCCAGCGGGTGGGCTCGGAATTCTGAGCCTTTTCCTCGCACCCCCAGTTGCGGGAGAATGTGAAGGAGGAGATGTTGACAGGTCGCGTTCCGCTTGACTTGACAATTTTCTCACCAGCAGGTCTTTCAACCCCAGCAGACTTGTGTCTGCCGGAAAGAGAGATCCAAGGTAGGTTTTAAATCTAGGATCGAGCACGGTGGCCAAAATGTAGTGCTCTGATTTCAACAGATTGACCACCCGTGAATCCTTGTTAAGCGAATTAAGGGCTCCATCCACAAGTCCCACATGCCTAGCGGAATCGCTCCGTGTTAGCTCCTCCTTCAATGTCTCCAGCTTCTTCTGCAAAAGCCTGATGAGGGGAATGACCTGACTCAGGCTGGCAGTGTCTGAACTGACTTCACGTGTGGCAAGTTCAAAGGGCATCAGAACCTTGCACAACGTTGAAATCATTCTCCACTGCACTTGAGACAGGTGCATTCCACCTCCTATATCGTGCTCAATTGTATAGGCTTGAATGGCCTTTTGCTGCTCCTCCAACCTCTGAAGCATATAGAGGGTTGAATTCCACCTCGTTACCACTTCTTGCTTCAGATGATGGCAGGGCAGGTTCAGTAGTTTTTGGTGGTGCTCCAGTCTTCTGTACGTGGTGCCTGTACGCCGAAAGTGTCCCGCAATTCTTCTGGCCACCGACAGCATCTCTTGCACGCCCCTGTCGTTTTTTAAAAAATTCTGCACCACCAAATTCAAGGTATGTGCAAAACATGGGACGTGCTGGAATTTGCCCATATTTAATGCACACACAATATTGCTGGCGTTGTCCGATGCCACAAATCCACAGGAGAGTCCAATTGGGGTAAGCCATTCTGCGATGATCTTCCTCAGTTGCCGTAAGAGGTTTTCAGCTGTGTGCGTATTCTGGAAAGCGGTGATACAAAGCGTAGCCTGCCTAGGAAAGAGTTGGCGTTTGCGAGATGCTGCTACTGGTGCCGCCGCTGCTGTTCTTGCGGCGGGAGTCCATACATCTACCCAGTGGGCTGTCACAGTCATATAGTCCTGACCCTGCCCTGCTCCACTTGTCCACATGTCCGTGGTTAAGTGGACATTGGGTACAACTGCATTTTTTAGGACACTGGTGAGTCTTTTTCTGACGTCCGTGTACATTCTCGGTATCGCCTGCCTACAGAAGTGGAACCTAGATGGTATTTGGTAACGGGGGCACACTGCCTCAATAAATTGTCTAGTTCCCTGTGAACTAACGGCGGATACCGGACGCACGTCTAACACCAACATAGTTGTCAAGGACTCAGTTATCCGCTTTGCAACAGGATGACTGCTGTGATATTTCATCTTCCTCGCAAAGGACTGTTGGACAGTCAATTGCTTACTGGAAGTAGTACAAGTGGGCTTACGACTTCCCCTCTGGGATGACCATCGACTCCCAGCAGCAACAACAGCAGCGCCAGCAGCAGTAGGCGTTACACGCAAGGATGCATCGGAGGAATCCCAGGCAGGAGAGGACTCGTCAGAATTGCCAGTGACATGGCCTGCAGGACTATTGGCATTCCTGGGGAAGGAGGAAATTGACACTGAGGGAGTTGGTGGGGTGGTTTGCGTGAGCTTGGTTACAAGAGGAAGGGATTTACTGGTCAGTGGACTGCTTCCGCTGTCGGCCCAAGTTTTTGAACTTGTCGCTGACTTATTATGAATGCGCTGCAGGTGACGTATAAGGGAGGATGTTCCGAGGTGGTTAACGTCCTTACCCCTACTTATTACAGCTTGACAAAGGGAACACACGGCTTGACACCTGTTGTCCGCATTTCTGGTGAAATACTTCCACACCGAAGAGCAGATTTTTTTGGTATTTTCACCAGGCATGTCAACGGCCCTATTCCTCCCACGGACAACAGGTGTCTCCCCGGGTGCCTGACTTAAACAAACCACCTCACCATCAGAATCCTCCTGGTCAATTTCCTCCCCAGCGCCAGCAACACCCATATCCTCCTCATCCTGGTGTACTTCAACACTGACATCTTCAATCTGACTATCAGGAACTGGACTGCGGGTGCTCCTTCCAGCACTTGCAGGGGGCGTGCAAATGGTGGAAGGCGCATGCTCTTCACGTCCAGTGTTGGGAAGGTCAGGCATCACAACCGACACAATTGGACTCTCCTTGTGGATTTGGGATTTCGAAGAACGCACAGTTCTTTGCGGTGCTACTGCTTTTGCCAGCTTGAGTCTTTTCATTTTTCTAGCGAGAGGCTGAGTGCCTCCATCCTCATGTGAAGCTGAACCACTAGCCATGAACATAGGCCAGGGCCTCAGCCGTTCCTTGCCACTCCGTGTGGTAAATGGCATATTGGCAAGTTTACGCTTCTCCTCCGACAATTTTATTTTAGGTTTTGGAGTCCTTTTTTTACTGATATTTGGTGTTTTGGATTTGACATGCTCTGTACTATGACATTGGGCATCGGCCTTGGCAGACGACGTTGCTGGCATTTCATCGTCTCGGCCATGACTAGTGGCAGCAGCTTCAGCACGAGGTGGAAGTGGATCTTGATCTTTCCCTAATTTTGGAACCTCAACATTTTTGTTCTCCATATTTTAATAGGCACAACTAAAAGGCACCTCAGGTAAACAATGGAGATGGATGGATACTAGTATACAATTATGGATGGACTGCTGAGTGCCGACACAGAGGTAGCTACAGCCGTGGACTACCGTACTGTACTGTGTCTGCTGCTAATATAGACTGGTTGATAAAGAGATGTAGTAGTAGTAGTATGTATAAAGAAGAAAGAAAAAAAAACCACGGGTAGGTGGTATACAATTATGGACGGACTGCCGAGTGCCGACACAGAGGTAGCTACAGCCGTGGACTACCGTACTGTACTGTGTCTGCTGCTAATATAGACTGGTTGATAAAGAGATGTAGTAGTAGTATGTATGTATAAAGAAGAAAGAAAAAAAAAACCACGGGTAGGTGGTATACAATTATGGACGGACTGCCGAGTGCCGACACAGAGGTAGCTACAGCCGTGAACTACCGTACTGTGTCTGCTGCGACTGGATGATAAATAATGATATAAAAAATATATATATATCACTACTGCTGCCGGACAGGTATATATTATATAATGACGGACCTGCTGGACACTGTCTGTCAGCAGAATGAGTTTTTTATAGAATAAAAAAAAAAACACCACACAAGTGAAGTCACACGACGAGTGTTTAACTTTTTCAGGCAATCACAATATAGTATACTATACTACTAACTATACTGGTGGTCAGTGTGGTCAGGTCACTGGTCAGTCACACTGGTAGTGGCACTCCTGCAGCAAAAGTGTGCACTGTTTAATTTTAATAATAATATGTACTCCTGGCTCCTGCTATAACCTATAACTGGCACTGCAGTGCTCCCCAGTCTCCCCCACAATTATAAGATGTGTGAGCTGAGCACAGTCAGATACGAGTGTTTAACTTTTTCAGGCAATCACAATATAGTATACTATACTACTAACTATACTGGTGGTCAGTGTGGTCAGGTCACTGGTCAGTCACACTGGCAGTGGCACTCCTGCAGCAAAAGTGTGCACTGTTTAATTTTAATAATAATATGTACTCCTGGCTCCTGCTATAACCTATAACTGGCACTGCAGTGCTCCCCAGTCTCCCCCACAATTATAAGATGTGTGAGCTGAGCACAGTCAGATACGAGTGTTTAACTTTTTCAGGCAATCACAATATAGTATACTATACTACTAACTATACTGGTGGTCAGTGTGGTCAGGTCACTGGTCAGTCACACTGGCAGTGGCACTCCTGCAGCAAAAGTGTGCACTGTTTAATTTTAATAATAATATGTACTCCTGGCTCCTGCTATAACCTATAACTGGCACTGCAGTGCTCCCCAGTCTCCCCCACAATTATAAGATGTGTGAGCTGAGCACAGTCAGATATATACATAGATGATGCAGCACACTGGGCTGAGCAGTGCACACAGATATGGTATGTGACTGAGTCACTGTGTATCGTTTTTTTCAGGCAGAGAACGGATATATTAAATAAAACTGCACTGTCTGGTGGTCACTGTGGTCAGTCACTAGTAAACTCTGCACTCTCTACAGTTCTACAGTACTCCTAATCTCCAGTAAATCAGGTCAATCTCTCTCTCTCTCTCTCTTCTAATCTAAATGGAGAGGACGCCAGCCACGTCCTCTCCCTATCAATCTCAATGCACGTGTGAAAATGGCGGCGACGCGCGGCTCCTTATATAGAATCCGAGTCTCGCGAGAATCCGACAGCGTCATGATGACGTTCGGGCACGCTCGGGTTAACCGAGCAAGGCGGGAAGATCCGAGTCGCTCGGACCCGTGAAAAAAAACATGAAGTTCGTGCGGGTTCGGATTCAGAGAAACCGAACCCGCTCATCTCTAATGAAAATGGTCGACACATGAAACGTTCGACATGGATTTTTGAACTGTTTTTGGTGTCATTTTTTCTGTAACATGAACAGGAACCCCAATTAGTGTACCGCGTGCCCTTGCACGGCTCGCGGTAGTCCACATTGATGGTATAGTAGGAAAAAGTAAAAAATCTATTTTTTCTTTAAAAGCCATGTTGACCTTTTCATGTGTCAACCTTTCATGTGTCGACCATGTTACTGTCGACCAATAGTGGTCGACCTAATGAGTGTCGACCTTAACATTGTAGAGCATCTGCACGGATACCATTGGACTCACCACACGCCCTTTGAGGGATAGGTTGGCAGAACAGGTCAGAAATATTAAACTTGGTTATGAGAATCGCAACGTTACAATGCATTTTAAGAATGTACATAATTGTGACCCTAGATTTATTAAATTGTTTGCAGGGATTAAGAAAGTCTAACCAAATTGGAGAACTAATGATAGATCAGTAAGACTTGCTAGACTAGAAATGCGAACAATCTTTGAAATGAAAACATTAACCCCTTACGGTTTAAATAAAGAATTTGAAACCAAATTGTTCTTATAATAAAGCATACTGATTATCTTTTTTCTCTTTCCTCGCCATGTCCCCAGTCCATACTGTATCTGGAATAGCTGTATGAATGGTTGTTGATTGTAAAGCACCATTTTATAATATAATAGGAAGGAAGATATACCTTTGTTATAGGAATATACATATGGACTTATTTTTAATGTATTTTCTCTTTCGTCCTAGGGGTACTGTGGTCAATTTAGTACCATGGGGTATAGAAGGGTCCACTAGGAGCCATGGGCACTTTAAGAATTTAAATAGTGTGGGCTGGCTCCTCCCTCTATGCCCCTCCTACCAGACTCAGTTTAGAAAATGTGCCCGGAGGAGCCGGTCACGCTGAAGGAAGCACCTAAAGAGTTTTCTGCATTTATTTTATATGTTTGTTATTTTCAGGCTGGGCTGAATGGCACCAGCCTACCTGCTTCGTGGGACTTAGGGGGGAAGGAATGGCCCAACTTCTTGAAGGGTTAATGGCGCCGTTCCCCGCTGCAGGACACTGAGCTCCTGAGGGACCTATTCGCAAGCCCATCACGGCGAGCGTACAGTTCTGCAGCACGCCGCCACCCCTAACAGAGCCAGAAGAATGAAGGGTGGTGAGTATTGAGCCGGAGCCCCGGCTAGCGGGGCGCCGGCCATTATGGCGGCATGAGGGTACGGAGACGCACAGCTTCTAAATGGGGCGGTATGCGTCTCCAGACACAGTACACAACTACGTCCCCGTACACTGTACACAGTACCCATACTGGCACAACAGCCTTAAACACAGTTTTCTCCATTTTAAGCACCAGATTCCTCAGCCAGTATAAAAAAAGCGGGAAGACTGCGCCATTGAAGGGACGGGGCTTCACTATGAGATGATCCAGCAGCTCACCAGCGCCAATTTCCCTCTGCAGTGGACACAGACGCTGACTGACAGGGACGCACAGCTCCTCCAGTGTGACTCCAAAGTACCTCAGCGGTACCAGGGGGTCATAGCGGGGGGAGCGATTACTAGTGTACTAAGTCCCCTGTCAGGGTACTCAGTCTGCCACCCGGCTAAGCTTGGCATCAGCAATAAAGGCGCGGTGGGGGCTGGCTCCAAACATCTCTGTGTCTCCCTGAAGGGCTCTTTGTGGGTTAATTGTGCTTAACCTTTCCTCTGTGTGTGTGTGCTGTCACATTACATTATGTCAGGCAAAGAGTGTGTGTCTTGTACCGCAGTGTGTTCCTCTTCACTAGGGGCTCACTACTGGGTACTCAGGGTTGACAGACTAGCGGGGCTGCACCGGAATGGGTTAATTCTCTTAAGGCTATGATCTCAACTTTTTCTACAAAATTGTCCCGCAATGAGAAAGAGACGCAATACTTAAAACAGACTGTGGATGAGTTTATGAACAGAGACTCAATCCCCAAGACAGCGTCTCAATCCCCTCCCATTTGTCCACAAAAGCGATCTCTGGCCCATATCCTGCATACGCTGACAGGTCAGACATGGACTAGGGGGAGGTGGACTCAAAGTGGTGGATGCAGCTCTCTCACAGGGAATAGAGGCTCTTATAGAGGCTATCAGATATGTTCTGCATATTTCTGATAAGGTGTCAGAGGAGTGTGTGGAATCTCATTTTAATGTAAAAAAGAAGTCCTCAGTCACTTTTCCTGCGTCAAAGGAATTGAATACCCTGTTTGAGGAACCATGGGTTAATCCTGATAAGAAGTTTCAGATCCCTAAAAGGTTGCTCTCATCTTTTCCTCTGGAGGATAGGAAAAAATGGGAAAATCCACCAATAGTGGAGGCATCAGTCTCTAGGCTGTCACGTAAAATTGTATTGCCTGTCCCAGGTGCAGCCTCCCTAAAAGATATGGCTGATCGTAAATTGAGACTATACTCAAAATCATTGTACACAGCTGCTGGGGTGGCCCAAAGACCCACTATTGCATGTGCGTGGATCACTAAAGCAATTGCAAAATGGTCAGGTAACCTAATTGAGGGGTTAGATTCCTTATCTAGGAGGGATGTTGTTTTACTCCTGCAGCATATACAGTACTCTGCGAACTTTATGGTGGACGCCACAAAGGAAATAGGCATGCTTAATGCACGCAACACCACTATGGCAGAATCGGCACGCAGAGGCTTGTGGCTATGCCAGTGGACTGCTGACACGGATTCCAGGAAAGGCGTGGAAGGCCTACCATTCACAGGAGAGGCCTTGTTCGGAGATTAATTAGACAAATGGATCTCCACAGCTACTGTGGGTAAGTCTACGTATCTTCCTTCCGCAGCCCCCCCAACCAAGAAGACTTATTCAGCTTCTAAGTTTCAGACCTTTCGGACAGCCAAGTTCAGGGACAAATCCAGAGGTGCTTCTACGTCCTCCAGCGGCGCAAGAGGTAAACCACGCAAACCAGCAACAGCACGTGCTCAGGAACAGAGCTCAGGCTCTGCTTCCTCAAAGACTTTAGCATTACGGTGGACCGCAATGCCTCGAAGGCTGTCAGGTGGGAGCCCGCCAACAATTCTTCAGTCAAATCTGGTCAAATTCGTGCCAGGATCCCTGGGTCATAGATCTTGTTTCCCAGGGCTACAGACTGGAGTTCCAAGAGCTTCCACCTCACAGATTCTTCAAATCAGGCTTGCCAGTTTCACAAGAGGCAAGTATAACTTTACAACATGCCATCCACAAACTGGTACAGACTCACGTCATTGTTCCAGTTCCACCTCATCAGCTAAACAAGGGGTACTATTCCAACTTGTTTGTAGTACCGAAACCGGACGGTTCGGTAAGACCAATTTTGAACCTCAAGTCGTTGAACCCGTACTTGCAAGTGTTCAAATTCAAGATGGAGTCTCTGAGAGTGGTGATCTCAGGTCTGGAGGAGGGGGAATTCCTAGTGTCTCTGGATATCAAGGATGTGTACCTTCACATTCTGATCTGGCCGCCTCATCAGGCTTATCTACGGTTTGCACTGCCATTTGGCCTCTCCACGGCACTGAGGGTGTTCCCCAAGGTGATGGCAGAGATGATGTTTCTACTCCGCAAACAGGGGCCAAAATTTACAAAAAAATCAAGTTTGTCCGATTTGTGTTTTTTTTTCTAAGTCCTAACACGGGAATTCACTAAGCACAAATCTCGGCAGTGTTTGGACTATTCATAATGGTTTGAATGACAAAGTTCAGAAATACGAATGAATAGACCATCGGTCAAACGCGGCTGTTATTTCCTACAACACGGGTATTCACTATTCATTCGTATTTGGGTGTTAGTCTCTGAGTGCTCAAGTGCGGGTGTGTTTTTTTGCGATTCGTTAAAAAAAGCAGCAAAAAAATAGACCTGCTTTTTCCAGGCGAGTTTGGATAATCATGCACGGATCAGTGAGATCTGTGCATGGTTATCTATGGGAAAGGGTCTGTTTACTGTAAAAACTTGGGGAAAAAATTGCGTGGGGTCCCCCCTCCTAAGCCAAACCAGCCTCAGGCTCTTTGAGCCGGTCCTGGTTGCAAAAATATGGGGAAAAATTGACAGGGGTTCCCCCATATTTGAACAACCAGCACCGGGCTCTGCGCCTGGTCCTGGTGCCAAAAATACGGGGGACAAAAAGCGTATGGGTCCCCCGTATTTTTAACACCTCCTGAGCTGTCAGTCAGGCTGCGCATGGCAGAGATACAATGTAGCGCATAGGCGCTACATTGTATCCAATGGTGGGAACTTTGCGGTCAGCGGTGAGGTTACTCGCGGTCAACTGCTGACCGCAAAGTTCCCACCATTGGATACAATGGAGCGCCTATGCGCTACATTGTATCTCTGCCGTGCGCAGCCTGACTGACAGCTCAGGTGCACACAGGCAATCAGGAGAGTGCCACGACATGGCGCTCCCTGATTGGCTGAAGGGACCCTCTGTGACAGGAGTCACGGGGGTCTCGGCAGTCGGGGAAAGGGGTCCCATGTGTAAACATGGGACCCCTTTCAGTGCGTGGTTCGGGTTTTTCGGTTTGTTTTTTTGCCAAGTACGTGGATTACAAGCTCAGAAGAGGACCGATCTACACTGGATTTTTGTGAGTATAATTTTATTCACAGGTACCCCATGGATTCTACTTGGAGAAGTGGACCGACCCTCGTGTGAACATATGTAAGTATGTGTGAATGTAGGTGTGCATGTATGTAATAAAGTTTTACTTTCAAGGTGTGTGAGTTCTGTTTTTATTTGGGTATTTTTTTTTGTAGTACTACAGGTACCAGCGGTCCCGTTTCCCCCCCGCATGCTGGTACTTGTGGTTCTCCAAGTAACAGCTTGCGGGGGAGGCTTGCTGGGACTTGTAGTACTGCTACAAAAAACAATATTCTTTTTTTTACACATGGCTATCAGCCCCCCACCCGCAGCCCTTGGATGGGAGGGACAGCCTCGGGCTTCACCCCTGGCCCTTGGGTGGCTGGAGGGGGGGACCCCTTGATTTAAGGGGTCCCCCCCTCCTCCAGGGTACCCCGGCCAGGGGTGACTAGTTAGTGATTTAATGCCAGGGCCGCAGGGACCTATATAAAAGTGTCCCCCGGCTGTGGCATTATCTCTCTGACTAGTGGAGCCCGGTGCTGGTGTTAAAAATACGGGGGACCCCTACGCTTTTTGTCCCCCGTATTTTTGGCACCAGGACCAGGTGCAGAGCCCGGTGCTGGTTGTTCAAATATGGGGGAACCCCTGTCAATTTCCCCCCCATATTTTTGCAACCAGGACCGACTCAAAGAGCCCGAGGCTGGTTTGGCTTAGGAGGGGGGACCCCACGCAATTTTTAATTTTATTTTAACACGTTCATTTTTTTTTTAAGGTGCACAATGAAGCCCTGCACGGATCTCACAGATCCGGCCAGGATTCCTTGTGTTTTGTCAGGCAGTGTTTTACTCATCACTCCCGTAAAACACTGCCTGACATTACGAATCACATCGACATCGGAAAAGACGAATGTTGCAAACTCGGCAGATTAGTAAATGACCGTATCAGGATTCAAAAAGTTGCAGTAAAATGCACCCGATACCATTCGAGTTCAAACACCCTTAAAAACGGCAAAAACACGAATATTAGTAAATATACCCCAGGGAGTGAACATAATTCCATACCTGGACGATCTCCTGATAAAAGCACTGTCCAGAGAAAGTTGCTGGACAGCATTGTTCTCTCAACCAAACTTCTCCAGGATCATGGGTGAATTCTGAACCTTCCGAAATCTCACCTAGAGCCAACACGGAGGCTCCTATTCCTGGGAATGATAATGGATACGGAGTCGCAGAAGGTGTTCCTTCCATTGGAAAAGGCATTAGTAATCCAGTCGATGGTTCGGGATGTCCTGAAGCCAACCCTGATGTTGGTGCATCTATGCATTCACCTTCTGGGGAAAATGGTGGCCTCTTGCGAGGCTCTTCAATATGGAAGGTTTCATTCAAGACCCTTCCAGCTCGATCTGTTGGACAAATGGTCTGGATTGCATCTTCACATGCACCAGAGGATCCATCTGTCGCCAAAAGCCAGGATCTCCCTTCTGTGGTGGCTACAGACTTCTCACCTCATCGAGGGTCGGAGGTTCGGAATTCAGAACTGGATTGTGCTAACCACAGACGCAAGCCTCAGAGGTTGGGGAGCAGTCACTCAGGGAGTGCAGTTTCAAAGAAGATGGTCAAGTCAGGAAGTTGTAAAAAGGGAAAAGGTTCAAGCAATTTTAATTGCCCCGGACTGGCCAAGAAGGGCCTGGTACGCGGACATTCTGGAGATGCTCCTCGAAGATCTGTGGCCTCTACCTCTTCACAAGGCTCTTCTGCAACAGGGTACGTTCGTCTATCAGGACTTACCGTGGCTACGTTTGACAGCATCGAAGTTGAATGGCTGATTCTAGCCAGGAGAGAGATCCCCAACGAGGTTATCCTGACTATGACCCAAGCCAGAAAGGGTGTAACGTCTAAGCATTACCATCGTATTTGGAAGAAATACGTCTCTTGGTGTGAGAGTAGAACATTTTCTGTGGTGGAATTCCATCTAGGACGTTTCCTTCTTTTTCTACAAGCAGGAGTGGATGTGGGCCTATGTCTGGGCTCCATAAAAGTCCAGATTTTGGCCTTGTCCATTTTCTTTCAGAAACAATTGGCTTCTCTCCCTGAGATCCAGACATACTTGAAAGGTTTTCTGCACATCCAACCTCCCTTTGTGCCTCCCACGGCACCTTGAGAACTCGATGTGGTGCTGCATTTGAGGTGGACGTAAAATTTCTTACGTGGAAGACCGTCACACTGTTGGCCTTGGCTTCAGCAAGGCGTGTGTTGGAGCTGGGGGCTTTGTCTCACAAAAGTCCCTATTTAATTTTCCATGAGGACAGAGCTGAACTCAGAACGCGTCAGCAATTTCTTCCTAAGGTGGTGTCTGCGTTTCACATCAACCAACCTATTGTGGTCCCGGTTGTCACCGACACCTCTGCTACTTCAAAGTCTTTGGATGTTGTGAGGGCTTTGAAGGTGTATGTGAAAAGAACAGCTCGTCACAGAAAGACGGACTCGCTGTTTATTCTTTATGATCCCAATAAGATTGGGTGTCCTGCTTTAAAGCAGACTATTGCACGCTGGATCAGACTTACTATCCAGCATGCTTATTCCACGGCAAGTTTGCCATGTCCAAAATCTGTACAGGCCCACTCTACTAGGTCGGTGGGTTTTTCCTGGGTGGCTGCCCGTGTCTTGGCGTTTGCAAAGTTATACAAGTTCGATACTTTGGCCTCTGAGGACCTTCAGTTTGGTCAATCAGTTCTGCAGGAACCTCAGCACTCTCCCTACCCGGTTTGGGAGCTTTGGTACATCCCCATGGTACTAAATGGACCCCAGTATCCTCTAGGACGTAAGAGAAAATAGGATTTTACTTACCTACCGGTAAATCCTTTTCTCGTAGTCCGTAGAGGATGCTGGGCGCCCGCCCAGTGCTTCGTTCTTCCTGCACTGTTACTTGGTTAAGTAATGTTGGTTCAGCCATTGCTGTTCCTGTTCCAAGTTTGGTTAGCTTGGCTTTCCTCTTGTTGTGTGTGCTGGTTCGGAATCTCACCACTATCCTTATCTATCCTACTCTCGTAGTACGTCCGTCTCCTCGGGCACAGTTTCCTGGTAGGAGGGGCATAGAGGGAGGAGCCAGCCCACACTATCAAATTCTTAAAGTGCCCATGGCTCCTAGTGGACCCGTCTATACCCCATGGTACTAAATGGACCTCAGTATCCTTTACGGACTACGAGAAAAGGATTTACCGGTAGGTAATAAAAATCCTATTTTTATTGTCAGTTTTGATATATCTTATTGTTATCATTATGTCATACCCTCCCATTGTACCTTTTTAATAGGTACAGTACCTTTTTTTATGTTCTGTACCGATTTGTGGCTCTCCAAACTTCCATTGAAAGTATAGGAAAAGGCCCTTTACCCGTGGCCACACCCCCCTCTTCTAATTTGTACCGATTTTTATGTGAAAAATGTTGAAGGGTATGTTATGTATAATACACACTTTGTATATGTGCTTTGTAATACTGGTAGTATTTGTGACAGCATTAAATATTTATACCCGATGTTTGTACTTTTTAGTATGTATTTGCAGCAACTATTTAGCTGCTTTTAATAAATCCTATGTACACTCACTATGGGGGTCATTCCGACCCGTTCGCACGCAGCATTTTTTCGCTGCGGTGTGAGCGGGTGCGGAATGCGCATGCGCGGCAGCCGCTGTGCGTATGCGCATCGTTGCGCCGGGTTACGTCGCGGCTACTGACGGAAGCGATCGCAGCGGCGGCCACTAAGAAGATTGACAGGAAGGAGGCGTGGATGGGCGGATCCGGACCGTTGGAGACCATTTTCGGGGAGTGGTGAGTAAAACGCAGACGTGTCCAGGACAACGGAGGGCGGAGGTGTGACGTCAAAGCCGGGCCCATCATCGCAGGGATCATCGCACAGGGTAAGTATGTCCAGCCCTAGTCTACTTCTGCTTGAATTTGTTTTAGCTTAGCAGGGCTGCAGAAGCGATCGCAGCCCTGCTAAGCTAAAATACACTCCCCCATAGGCGTGGACTATTGATCGCAGCAGCAGCTAAAAGTTGCTGGCTGCGATCAACTCGAAATGACCACCTATGTTTGAATTGATGTGTGTGATTAACCAGCATCACCTGCACATCGGGGGTAATTCCAAGTTGATCGCAGCAGGAATTTTTTTAGCAGTTGGGCAAAACCATGTGCACTGCAGGAGGGGCAGATATAACATGTGCAGAGAGAGATAGATTTTGGTGTGGTGAGTTCAATCTGCAATCTAAATTGCAGTGTAAAAATAAAGCAGCCAGTATTTACCCTGCACAGAAACAAAATAACCCACCCAAATCTCACTCTCTCTGCAAATGTTATATCTGCCCCCCCCCCCTGCAGTGCACATGGTTTTGCCCAACTGCTAAAAAATTTCCTGCTGCGATCAACTTGGAATTAGCCCCATCATTACTACAAGTGGAGAGATTCTATCAGAAGGCACCTGTGGCTATTTATATGGTGACCTGGACTATCTACAGCAGTTCTTGAGAAAGGAGGCAGACCTCCGAAACGTGTTGATGCTGTAGCATCTGTGAACAGTACAAGGAGAAGAACGTCACACATCCGCACGCTTGAGGCTGTTGCCAAGGACGGAATCACAACACTAAAAGATACCTTTTGGTGAACGTTGCCTATACATTTAAAGTGTAATTTCAATAGAGAGAGACACAGCAGTGACAGTGTATCGGTTGATTTGATTTACTTCTGACAACATACATTCGGTGTGAAGTATGTGCAGTTAATCCTGAACGCAAAAGTTTTATTCTGTAGCATTCAGCGCTCTGTACTCCACTTCATTTATTCTGTTTCCATATATTCTGTGTGTGACTGCAACTGTATTTGCATACAAAATGCTATGCTACAGTGTTTTCCTGGAACGTTTCATTTCGGATGCAGATAGAGCCTGTCACAACTGAGGGCCTGAGCGGACGGGAGGAAGCCTCAGTTGTAGGGGCTGAGGTAAAACTAAACTTGGGAGGTTTAATCAGACCCCTAGACATGTAAGTAAGGTGTAGGAAGATTGCCCGAAGGCGTGACCATGACAACCAGGATTTAAAAGTCAATAAAAGTTTATTAACAGAACTCCGTATTCACAGCAGTGGTAAATGAATAAAGATATGCAGTAGATAAAATAAAACAGTTCCTGGATCACTATAAGCGTGGCAAGAGCCACAGGGTACTGGTAGGATAAGGTACAGTTCTTAATGTCCCAGTGATGGAGTGTCCTTACCAGACCTGTCCGTAGTAGTGTGAGTAGCCGAGGAACACACCAGCAGATGTAGCACTTGAAGCTGGTAACGCTGTAGCTGAGAAGACTGCTGTGGATGCTGGATGGAACCAGCCAGGTGTTGAAAACACGGAGTAAATGCTGGATGGAACCAGCCAGGTAGATAACACGGAGTGGATGCTGGTTGGAACCAGCCAGGTAGTTGAATGAAGCTAGGGAGCGAGGATATAGGAAATGATGGTATGCAGGTACCGATGGTTTGCGGATACCGCTGGTATGTAGGTATCCGCTGGAGAAGCACCGGCACTTTAAGAAAGCTGAACACTGCTGGAAGCTGACCGCTGGAAGCAGATGGATCTGTAGCTGGAAGCTGGAGTAGTCATGGAAGACTGCAGAGTCAGGCTGCACCGCAAGGTGGTAAGCTGTGCGGGTCTCTTAGTGGTAACTGGAGACAGGAGCTGGAAACCTGGAACAAAATAACCACAGGAGAGAGAGAGACTGGAAACAAGGTTTGACAACCAAAGCACTGACGATTTCCTAGTGCAGGCTCAGTCCCTTTATACCCTTAGGTGTAAAGGGATTGGATGACTTAATTATGCAGATCTCAGCAGAGCTATGGATTGGAGGTCAGGATCATGTGACTGAAACTAAGATGGCTGCGCCCATACCGGCCTGTGGAGGGAAAGCTGTTTGTATTCACCACATGGAGATTCCTCAGTAATGGCGGCGGTGAACATAGAGAACGCCAGCTTGCGTCTCAACCTTCAGCATGGACGGCCGCGGCTGCAGTAGGTGAGGAGTGCCACATCCCCTGTATGCATTAGGAATATGGAGATGATGCCCGAGGCCCCGCCGGCAGGTGACGCCATGCCAGTCGCCCGGGCATTGAGGAACAATATCCACGGATCAGCAGAGATGAGATATGACGTATGAATGCTTGCATCACAGCTGGGAACCGGGCCTAGGACGCTGGGACAGCCTTAGGAGACACCTGAAAGGTAAATAATGGCGTCCAGATACCCGGATCGTGACAGCACCCCCCCCTTTAGGAGTGGCGCCAGGACACTTCTTAGGCCACTGAGGAAATTTAGAGTGGAAATTCCGGACCAAGGCAGGAGCATGGACATCTGAAGCATTGGTCCAAGAGCGCTCTTCAGGACCATAGCCCTTCCAATCAATGAGGTATTGTAACTGACCATAGCGGAAACGTGAATCCAGAATCTTGGCAACTTCATACTCAACTCCCCATTGTGTCTGGACTTTAAGAGCCGAAGGTAGTGCAGACTGGAATCGATTCAGAATCAGCGGTTTCAGAAGGGAAACATGGAATGTCCTAGGAATTTTCAAGAATGGGGGTAACTGGAGTTTGTAAGCAACAGGATTGATGACTTGTTCAATTTGAAAAAGACCAATGTAACGAGGAGCAAACTTCATGCTGGGAACTCTCAACCTCAAATTCTTCATAGATAACCACACATGATCACCCACTTTGAGAGCAGGAACTGCCCTACGCTTCTTATCTGCAAACTTCTTGTATCTAGACCACAGGTTCTCAAACTCGGTCCTCAGGACCCCACACGGTGCATGTTTTGCAGGTCTCCTCACAAAATCACAAGTGAAATAATTAGCTCCACCTGTGGACCTTTTAAAATGTGTCAGTGAGTAATTAATACACCTGTGCACCTGCTGGGTTACCTGCAAAACATGCACTGTGTGGGGTCCTGAGGACCGAGTTTGAGAACCACTGATCTAGACGATGCTTTGAGCAGAGCCGCTCGCACATTTTTCCAGTTATTTGAAAACTGGCGTAAGGTGATATCCACTGCTGGTACAGAAGTTGCTGGAAGCGGCTGGAATTATGGAACTTTAGGGTGGAATCCATAGTTGATGAAGAATGGTGTTGAAGAAGATGAGGAATGATATTGATTGTTATGGCTGAACTCGGCCCAGGGAAGGAGTTGAATCCAGTCATCTTGCGAGGAAGACACATAGATGCGGAGGAAAGCCTCCAAGTCCTGATTCACCCTCTCAGTTTGACCATTGGTCTGAGGATGGTAAGCTGTAGAGAACTTTAATTTGACTTGGAGAACTTGACACAAACTTCGCCTTAATTTGGCTACAAATTGTACTCCTCTATCAGAGATGATCTCCTCGGGAAGACCGTGTAGTCGGAAGATCTCTTGAATGAATACTTGAGCCAACTTGGAAGCTGACGGAAGACCGGTGAGAGGAATGAAATGTGCCATCTTGGTAAACCGGTCAACCACTACCCAGATGGTGTTAAACTTGTTGCACATAGGCAGGTCTGTAACAAAGTCCATCGACAAATGGGTCCACGGTCGACGGGGAACAGATAATGGAACCAGTTGTCCCGCAGGCGACTGGCGGGATACTTTGTGTTGAGCACACTTTGGGCAAGATGCAATAAACTCCATGATGTCCTACTTCAGAGTTGGCCACCAATAAGACCTAGAGATAAACTCAAGGGTTTTCTGAATGCCTGTATGTCCGGCAAAGCGGGAAGCATGTGCCCAATGCATGAGCTTCTTCCTTAACACCGGCTTCACAAAACTTTTCCCTGGTGGAGGCGTAGAGTCCATCCTTACCGTGGAGAATGAAAACGGATTGATAATAGGATGTTTGTCAGAAGACTCCGACTCATTTTCTTGCTCCCAAGAGCGGGAAAGGGCATCGGCCTTGCGATTCTGAGAGCCCGGACAGAACTGGAGTTTAAAGTTGAACCTGGAAAAGAAAAGTGCCCATCTGGCCTGACGAGGATTAAGACATTGTGCGCCTTTCAAATATAAAAGATTCTTGTGATCGGTAAGTATAGTGACCGAATGAGAAGTTCCCTCCAGCAGGTATCTCCACTCCTCCAGAGCGAGTTTGATTGCCAGCAACTCCTGATCGCCAATGGCATAGTTGCGTTCAGCTGGGGAGAACTTCCAGGAGAAGAAGCTGTAAGGATGTAGATGACCATCTTTAGCTCTCTGGGATAACACCGCCCCTACTCCAACGGAAGAGGCATCCACCTCAAGGATGAAAGGAGAGTTGATGTCGAGCAGTTTCAAAACCGGAGCAGAGATGAAACATTGCTTTAATAGATGAAAAGCTTGCATAGCTTCTTCAGACCACTTGGACGGATTAGCACCCTTCTTGGTCAACGCAGTGATAGGCGCCACAATGGTGGAAAAGTCTCGTATAAACTTTCTGTAGTAATTGGCGAATCCTAAAAACCTCTGGACCCCTTTGAGGGTTACAGGTATCGGCCAATTCTGGATTGCTTGTAGTTTCTCAGGATCCATTTCTAGTCCGGAATCGGACACAATGTAGCCTAGAAACGGAATGGACTTGACTTCAAAAACACACTTCTCTAATTTGCAATAGAGATGATTGACACGGAGATGGGACAGAACTTCCTTTACCCAGATCGATGTTCCTCTAGATTATTGGCAAAGATAAGTATATCATCTAGATAAACAACGACATGACGATATAAGATGTCTCTGAAGATCTCGTTCACAAAATGCTGGAAGACAGCTGGAGCATTACTTAATCCGAAAGGCATGACGAGGTACTCATAATGTCCATCACGGGTGTTAAAGGCGGTCTTCCACTCGTCACCCTCTCGGATCCGGATGAGGTTGTGGGCACCCCTCAAATCCAATTTCGTGAAGATGGTTGCTCCACTAACTCTATCGAAGAGTTCTGTAATCAAGGGTAAAGGATATCGGTTCTTGACGGTAATGTCGTTCAAGCCTCTGTAGTTGATGCGTGGCCGCAGGCCACCGTCTTTCTTCTTAACGAAGAAGAAACCTGCGCCAGCTGGGGAGGAAGAAGGTCGGATGAAACCCTTCGCCAGATTCTCCTTAATATATTCTTCCATGGAATGCGTCTCTGGTAAAGCAACGGATAAGTTCGGCCTCGAGGTGGAACCTTCCCTGGGATGAGATCAATTGGACAGTCCCATTCTCTATGAGGAGGAAGGATATCAGCAGAAGCTTTACTGAACACGTCCGTGTAGTCTTGATACGGAGGAGGTGGAACATCAGACGACCTGGAGGAGGAAGAACAAACAGGAAGCACTTTGGACAGACAGGTCTCAGTACAGGAAGGACCCCATGCCAATATTTGCGTAGTCATCCAGTCAATTGATGGGTTATGGAGACGAAGCCATGGAAGGCCTAAAACCACTGGATGTGTGGCTCGTGGAATCACTAAAAAGGAAATAAATTCTGAATGAAGAACTCCTACTCTCAGACGAACTGGTAGAGTTCTTAAGGAAATAACTGCGTCAAAAATCTTACTGCCATCCACGGCAGTTAAAGAAATGGACGAGGAAAGTCTCTCAGTGGGTAGGGACCACCGCTTAACATATGCTTCAGTTATGAAATTCCCAGCTGCTCCGGAATCTAGGAGGGCAATGACGTTCCTATAACGTTTAGCAATTTGAAGCGAGACTGGGAGATTACAATCATGAGGAGATGGAGAGGAGAGCATTACTCCTAGCCGGCCCTCTCCTTGGCGAGCTAGGACTTGAAGTTTCCCGGACGTTTGGGACAGGCATTGATTGCATGAGACGGAGCTGCACAGTAAAGACAGAGGGACTCAGAAAGACGTCTTCGACGCTCAGCTGGAGATAGACGGGAACGACCAATTTGCATGGGCTCATCTTTGGATGGAAACGGTTGACGAGGAGGAGGAGCAGAAGATTTTGGAGTAGAAGACCTTCCCCGCTCAGTTGTACTTTCTCTAAACCGTAGATCAACTTTTGTGCATAGTGATATTAGCTCATCCAACTTAGAGGGCAAGTCTCTGGTAGCTAATTCGTCCTTAATGCGTTCTGATAAGCCATGCCAGAATGCAGCATACAGGGCTTCGTCGTTTTATGCCAGTTCGGATGCCAGGATCTTGAACTGTATTAGGTACTGTCCCACAGTACGCGTTCCTTGGCGTAAACGGAGAATCTCAGAAGAAGCTGAAGTTACACGGCCTGGCTCGTCGAAGATGCGCCTGAATGTTGTTACAAAGTCAGTATATGAGGACAACAGGGTATCTGATTTCTCCCATAAAGGTGATGCCCAATCAAGGGCTGAGCCACTGAGGAGGGAAATAATATAGGCAATTTTAGTGCGATCACTAGGGAAACTGCCAGGTTGTAGCTCGAAATGAATTTCACATTGATTGAGAAATCCCCTGCAAGATCTTGGAGATCCATCAAATTTTGCTGGCGTTGGAAGATGAAGACGTGGAGCAGAAATGGGTAAGGTGGGTGGGGTTACAGCTGGTGTCACTGTGGTGGACGCACCGGACGCACCTGATCCACGGAGGGTCGTTTGGATCCCATCCAGCCGAGTAGAGAGATCCTGGAGACAGCGGATGATGTGGCCTTGTGCAGCCTCCTGATGTTCGAGTCTGGCTGCCAGTTCTTGCATCGGCCTGGCCGCTAAATCCTGGTCTCCGGCTGGATTCATATGGTCAGTGCTTACTGTCACAACTGAGGGCCTGAGCTGACGGGAGGAAGCCTCAGTTGTAGGGGCTGAGGTAAAACTAAACTTGGGAGGTTTAATCAGACCTCTAGACATGTAAGTAAGGTGTAGGAAGATTGCCCGAAGGCGTGACCATGACAACCAGGATTTAAAAGTCAATAAAAGAGGGGCGTGGCCTGGCTAGCATAGAGGAAGGTCGGGTCTCTGCTGAGCTCTGGCTGGCACTGTATTAAAACCCACTTTTTGACCAGATTTGGAGGCCCACCGACAAGGGACTAGTCCCCTAAGCCCCACCACTACACCCAGCACCTGGAGGAAGAAGCTGCGGAATCGGGGGGGCCCTGCGTTGCCCCCTGCGGATTGCGGCCTACCTCCGCCCCAGAAGCCGGGGCCTCGATTTTGGAGCTGTGCCGGCGTTTCCTGGGACCCGGTTCGGCGACCCTGCAGACTCTCCCACCCACCTGAAAGGCTCTCCCTGGCACTGGGGGACTCACCCACCGGGCGCTGATCCTCGCAGGAGACCAGGGACCGGACGATCGGCTGGAGGTAAGGGCCGAGAAGTGTCTGGCTGGCAGCCGGCGGCCATCTTGCGGTTGGCGCCGCCCGGCCTCTAGACTTTACCTGGCCGATTCCCGACCTCTCCAGGCGCCTGCCCTTCCTCCCCCGTCTCACACAACACTGCTAGCAAGATCTAGCAAGATCTCTTCCCCCGCTGGCGGGGATCGACGACCGGGAGTCCTCCGGTGGGCCTAACTCTCACTGATAAGCGGCGGCCATCTTGGGACTGGCAAAGCACACATCTCACTCCCTGACTGGTGCTGGCTGTAACTAAGGCTCCCTCTTGTGGCGAATACTGGTATAGTCAACTCAGCCACTATACTTTATCTCTATAACCCTGCCTGTTCTCTTATCTCCTGAAGCCAGCACCTACTCCAGAGAAAGGCAGACGGAATAGCTCTAGCGGCTGCGTGCGGCGATTATTATACCCCGCACCCAACACTCAGACCACCCCAAACACCACGAGATCGGAGACCAGAAGCACTCCCACTACTCTTGCCGCACCACCCTCGGGACAAAACCAGATCCCTTACCCCTCTGGATTAACAGGCCTGATTGTCATCCCACCCAGCTCAGATCTGTTCCTGCAATCACACCCTCCGGCTTTATGACCTCAGTGACCTCCACAATGTGAGCGCTCTCTAACCTGTCTGTCGCCACTCATGCTTGTCTAAATAACACGAAATATCCATCAATGTGACTGAGCACCCCTGTTTCACTATTACCAGCCGATTGGACCCTCCCCTGAAGCACGTCTCTCCGAGTACTCTAAGTGCGCTGCTACTGACGAGAAATGGCTCCTACAAAAAAAAAGGAGACAATTCCCCCGAAAGTCGCCTACCCCTCGCGAAAATCTCTCCAAATCTCCCCGCTACAAAATGCTCCTTCCCCCTCCGCCACACTGGACCCCTTGGGATCTAGTGTCCTGTCCACAGCTCTCTCAGTTTCGGGAGTAGACTGCGAGTCGGATGCCCCCCTAACCGTGAGATCCCTCTGCCAGATACTTTCCGCCTTCAAGTCTGAACTCTCTAAAGATCTGACCTCTGCCATCCGTGAGGTCAAAACTGAGCTGATATCTCTGGGAGATAGGACGGATCATTTGGAACGCAAGATGGAGGAATTGGTTACCTCCCACAACGACCTACTCTCATCTCACGATCGCCAACAACAAGATCTAGACCAATTCAAATCTAAATTGGCAGATATGGAGGACAGATCAAGGCGGAACAACATCAAAATTCGAGGCATCCCAGACTCAGTCACCAACTCTGAACTGGAAGCCTACGCCACTGTCCTATTCAAGAAACTCCTCCCAAAGGCGGATCCTTCGGAACTCCTGATTGACCGCATTCACCGCCTCCCCAGACCCCGAACTGTCTCATCCGACCTCCCTAAAGACACCCTCCTTCGAGTCCATTTCTTCCCAGTTAAGGAACGCATTATGAGGGCCGCTAGAGAATCCAAAAATTCAGACACTCTGGGGGGACTTCAGTTGTTCCAGGATTTCTCTGCCGCTACCATAGCAAAGAGACGTGCTTTCACCCCTATCACCCTTGCTTTGAGATCCCACGATATCCACTACCGCTGGGGATTCCCAGTTAAACTGATAGTCTCGTATGAAGACTCGACCTACATAATTTCCTCCCTAGATGCAGGTGTGAAATTATTGATGGACTGGGACATTTCCATCTCGAAGCCGTCTTCATCGTCTCGTGCTGCTAACTTCAGCCATGATTGGACGAACACCTGAATCACTGGACTGCCGAGCTGGGTCTTTTCGGAATCCATGCACCAAAACCTCCGAGTCACGGAGGCTGTAGACCTCCTCCCCCCCTAGTGTGGGGAGTTGAAAATATCCTTATTATGCTCTTTTCTACAAATGCAATGTTGTGCCTTATTATAAGTTTGTTTTCCAGGTCTATAAGTTACGGGGTTACTCCCTCACATGTTGTTCAACTGTTGTTATATCTTAAGGGGCGACACTTTGCCCAGTTATTTACTGACACATACTAATTACCTGCCTATGCCCTAGGGTGCATATGTTTCCTAATTAGAGAAGCCTTCAATAGATGCCTATGCCCTAAGGTTACTTTCTCAGAAGTTGTTTTGGAGTGGCGGCGCAGGTTAATCCAGCCCGCCTTCACCTTTTTCTGCACTACTGCATTCCCCAGAATTTTTTTTCCCTTCCCCTGCAGTAGTCATGCAGGTCCAATATACCGGACCTTTTCTTTTCGTTGTTTACCTCTTCCTCTCCTGTTTTAAACCCGACCCATCCACTTCTCGCATGCTCCCCTCCTCCTCAAGCTCCAGACTTGAATCATATCCCTGGCTACCAGTGCCTATTAGCACTCGGAGCAGATACGCTCCAATAGATCTCCATAGACCCCTCTTTCTCATGTCTAATATAGACTTTCAATGTTGAACCTTATATCTCTCAATGTCAAGGGACTGAACTCTCCCAACAAACGTAGGCTGGCCCTCTCCTTCTTCCACCAGCAAAAAGCTGATGTCGTAGCTTTACAAGAAACCCACTTCTCTTCTGTTAATCCCCCCCTCTTTAAAGACAGCCATTTCCCAGTGGGGTACTATGCTAATGGCCCATCCAAAAGAAACGGAGTAGCCATCCTTTTTAACAAAAATGTCTCCTTTTCCCTACACTCTCAACTTTCAGACAAAAATGGCCGATATATTATCATAACTGGCCTCCTCAATGACAAACCAGTTACCCTGGTATCCCTATACGCTCCTAACTCTAACCAGGTCCCCTTTTTGCGAAAATTATTCCTCAATATACGGAATGCTCTAAGAGGATCTTTGGTAGTTTTGGGGGACTTTAACCTTGTTCTAGACCCTAAATTGGACAAGTCCCGCCAATTCCCCCAGCCTGTTCCAACCACTATCTCTGGCCCCTCCCTAGCCTTCCGCAACCTGCTTGCAGAATTCGATTTATACGATGTCTGGAGGACACAATTCCCCTCAGGTCGAGAATACACATTTCACTCCCTTGTCCATAACTCCTACTCCAGAATAGACCTGATTCTATGTGATAAATGGTCTCTCCAGAGAACTAATAACGTAGATATCTTACCAATCACATGGTCGGACCACGCCCCAGTTCTCTGGAAATGGAACCTTCAGGGCAACTACAACCCTCCCCGACAATGGCGCCTTTATCCCTACCTACTAAATAACCCTTTGTCTAAAAAAATAATCTCTGACTCTATTGACTCCTATTTAACCACTAATTCTCCCCAAGATACCTCTCCTATCAATCACTGGTGTGCTTTTAAAGCCGTCACCCGTGGAGCCGCCATTCAGGCCGGAGCCACTCTCAAAAACAAGCCCTTCAAAAGCAGAAGACTCTGGAGGCTGACCTGTTAGACCTTGAGACTAAGAATAGGGCCCATCCCTCCAAAACACTTAAAACTGAGATCTCTAATGTCCGAGGACAACTACAAAAGCTACTCCTCGCACGCACCCAAGCGGCCTTGAATAGAATGCGCCACAAGTTTTACCTGCTAGGAAATAAAACTGGCAAAATGCTTGCGCGCAAACTCCGCGTTCAGCAAGCCAGAAATAGAATTAAATGTATTTATTCTCCCACCAAACAAAAGATCTTGAACCCAAAAGATATAACGAACCAATTTGCAAGCTATTACGCCAAATTATACAACTTAGCAACTGACCCGTCCACCCCACAACCCTCCCCTCCGTCTATCTCGTCCTTCCTAGATGACCTTTCCCTCCCTACTCTTACGCAGGACCAGCTCTCTTCTCTGAATGCCCCTTGGTCGGCGGATGAAATCTCTACAACTATTAGATCCACACCCAGGAATAAAGCCCCCGGCCCAGACGGCTTTGTCTCTGACTTCTATACTACTTTCCATGACGTCCTTTCTCCCCTCCTGACCTCGCTATACAATACATTCTCAGATCGAGGCTCCCTTCCCCCAGAACTCTTAGAAGCGCGTATTGTTACTATTCCTAAGCCCGGCAAAGACCCCGCCCACGTACACAACTACCGACCAATAGCGCTACTAAACTGCGACATCAAACTATACGCCAAAATGATTGCAACACGCATTAACAAATTCCTACCCTCACTGATACACCCGGATCAGACTGGCTTCGTCCCTGGGAGACAAGCGTCTGACAACACACGTCGGGTCTTCAACCTGATAGACTCCCTATCTGAAGACCAGGGCCTTCTCTTGCTTTCGTTAGACGCAGAGAAGGCTTTTGACAGATTAAACTGGACATACATGCGCCAAACCCTCCTTAGATTCAGATTTAGGGATCGTATTCTTTCCTCTATTTTAGCGTTATACAGCTTCCCCACGGCCCGGGTGTTCAATGGAGGCTTCCTATCCGACCCTTTCCCTATTACAAATGGCACCAGGCAAGGCTGTCCCCTATCCCCCCTGATCTTCGTCCTATCAATTGAACCCCTAGCAGCTAAAATAAGAGACAATCCCAACATTCCGGCGATTCAGTTCGGTTCATCCCTCCATAAACTGAGCCTCTTTGCAGACGATGTCCTCCTATTTATCTCCAACCCCACTACAACTCTTCCAGTCTTACACTCTGTCCTAGAAGCCTTCAGCCTCGCTTCTTACTATAAACTAAACACTACTAAAACGGACGCCCTCCCCTTCAATTTATCTCACTCCACCCCAGCACTCCAAACTACCTTTCCATATAACTGGCGAACTCATACAATTAAATACCTGGGTATCAACATCCCTATCTCCACTACAGACGCCTTCTCTGCCAACTTAACCCCCTTGATGAAGTCATTAGAAGCACTTACGAAAGCCTGGTCATCCTATGAGGTCTCTTGGCTGGGACGAATGGCGGCATTTAAAATGTCCCTACTCCCTAAACTAATGTATCTCTTCCGAACTATACCATACCCCTTCCCAAAGAAAGCCATCCAAACTTGTTCCTCTATCATGACTAAGTATATCTGGTCTGCAAAACCACCCTTAATGGCTCTTTCAAGAATGACCTTGCCAAGAGCGTTTGGGGGTCTTAATATACCTAATATTCTTCTATACCAAGAAGCCTCCCTCCTAGCCCCCATTAAATACTATTTCTCAACCCAATTGCACAGTGGTTGGATGGAGCTGGAGCAAATTCGATCAAACCCAATCCCCCTAGCTGACCTTTTCCGTATCCCAAAATCGCTCCGACCTACGCAACCGTCCCTCCTTCCCTCCACGCAAGCTGCTCTACAAACCTGGGACTCCCTACCGACCTCCCTAACATCGCCCATTTCCCATATTTCCCAGATATCCATCACCACATTAGCATCGATGATTCCACATCTCAACCTATCCAAATGGAGACGCGCAGGAGTATTATCCCTAGGAGACCTCCTCGATGGACTTTCTCTAAAATCTTTTTCTACTCTCCAGTCACATTACTCTCTTCCAGCTACAGAACTCTTCCACTATGTGCAAGTAGCACACTGGTGGAAGACGATTCCTCCTACCTACGCAACGCTCCACACATCCTCACATACTCTCTTTTCTCGTCTCTCCTTACCAGATTCCAAAGGCGACATCACATACTGGTATAAACTTCGGATTACCCCTACCTCTCCTTCCAAGTCAAACGCCCAAAAGAAATGGGAACAGGACCTAGGAAAAACCCTATCTCCAAACGACTGGCGTCAAGTCTTTTTAACCTCGCACTCCATGTCCCAGTGCCTAAACCACACTGAAATGCATATTAAACTAGTGAACAGACTATACCAAACCCCGGACCGAATACATAAATTCTGGCCCTCTCACAGTAATAAATGCTGGAGACTATGCGGCTCGGTAGGATATGTCTTCCACATATTCTGGTCGTGCCCAAAGATCACTAAATACTGGTTAGATGTATTTGAGCTAATAAACAAAGTTCTGTCCACCCACCTAGCTCCAGACCCAACTCTAGCATTATTACAAGTCGTCCCCGCTTCAATAACGCCACCTGCCAGTTATGTCCTGGGCCACATCCTGATAGCCGCTCGAGCAAACCTAGCCCAAATGTGGAAACAATCCACTCCCCCTACCCTGCTAAGAGTTATACATAAGACAAACCACCATTTCCATATGGAGACAGATTCAGCTTCCTCCTCCCCCAACTTCTCTTCCCTCAAAACGCGCTGGCTCGCGTGGCAAACCTTTATTTCCTCGATTGAAGGGTCTCAGTATCTTCATAAATCCACCTCACCCCCACTTAGCCCATTCGGGATCTAAAATACAACACCTATCATCACACCCCCCATTACCTAGGCAGTTACACCTTCCCCTCCCTGTTAAGAGTCGACCCCTACTAGGTCTCCCCCCAATACCATCTTCTAAAGCGTACCTATAACTTCTGCTCAACAGGATTAGGCCACTACTACCTTACTGCAATGTATAGTTTTTCTATATGTCCCAACTTCTCTGTTCTCTGATGTATTATGTATACAAGGCTCCGATGTAACACTCTCCAATTCTAGTCTGGACCCCTATTCTCCCCCCCCCCTCCCTCTTTCTTCTACATCCCTACCATACCGACCCTTACACTGTGTTGATGTATCACCCCCCCTTTTTTCTTCGTTCTGTACCCCATAAAAATGTTTATCTTTTCAATAAATACTATTGATTCAAAAAAAAAGTCAATAAAAGTTTATTAACAGAACTCCGTATTCACAGCAGTGGTAAATGAATAAAGATATGCAGTAGATAAAATAAAACAGTTCCTGGATCACTATAAGCGTGGCAAGAGCCACAGGGTACTGGTAGGATAAGGTACAGTTCTTAATGTCCCAGTGATGGAGTGTCCTTACCAGACCTGTCCGTAGTAGTGTGAGTAGCCGAGGAACACACCAGCAGATGTAGCACTTGAAGCTGGTAACGCTGTAGCTGAGAAGACTGCTGTGGATGCTGGATGGAACCAGCCAGGTGTTGAAAACACGGAGTGAATGCTGGATGGAACCAGCCAGGTAGATAACACGGAGTGGATGCTGGTTGGAACCAGCCCGGTAGTTGAATGAAGCTAGGGAGCGAGTGTCACAACTGAGGGCCTGAGCTGACGGGAGGCAGCCTCAGTTGTAGGGGCTGAGATGTACCGGAACCTGGGAGGTTGTATCAGACCCCTGGACATGTAAGTAACATAATAACTGCCCGAAGGCGTGACCACGACAACTTAGATAAAAGTCAATGATGTTTATTATGACAACTCCGCATCACAGCAGCAATAAAGGAAAACGTAAAAGTCAGCAAAGAATAAATACAGTTCCTGAGTACTACAGCATGGCAGGAGCCACAGGGCACTGGTAGTGTGAGATAGTTCTTATGATCTTCTAGATGGAAAGTCCTTACCAGGCCCGGCTGTAGTAATGGAGATAACCCAGGATTGTACCAGCTGGTGTTCCAGGAAGAGCTGGGTTGCTGAAGGTAAAACAGCTGCTGTGGATACTGGCTGGAACCAGACTGTTGTTAGCACGGAGTGGATACTGGCTGGAACCAGTTAAATAATAAATGAACTTTGGGAGCGATGAAATGTGAACTGAAATGTAGAACTTGAGAGCGGAGAAATAATAATTCCGGTGGAGAGTGGTAAAGTGTAGAAAGGACACCGGCCCTTTAAGGGAAGCTGTATTCTGCTGGAAGCTGAGGCTGGAAGCAGGTAGTGTTGTAGCTGGAAACAGATGAATCCACAATGGATTGGAGAGTCAGGCTACACCGCAGGTGGAATGCTGGTGCGGGTCTCTATGGTGGAAGTCTTGAGACAGGAGCTGGAACCTGGAAGACAATCATAGAAGAGAGACAAACAGGAACTAGGTTTGACAACCAAAGCACTGACGTCTTCCTTGCTCAGGCACAGTTTACTTATACCTGCAGCAAGGAAGGGGTTGGCTAGGCAATTATGCAAATCAACAATACAAACAGCAGATTGGTGGAAATGATCAGATGACAGAATCCAAGATGGCTGCGCCCATGCAGACACTTGGAGGGAAGTTTGGTTTGTAATCCATGTGGTCTGGGAAACAGTAATGGCGGCGCCGGCCACCGGAGACAGGAGACGCCAGGCTGATAGATGCACATTTAACCACGCGGGCACAGCGGAGGCCGCGGCTGATGAAAACACCACTCTGACACTCTGCATGTGGAAACTCAGGAACAGCGGAATCTGGTCCTGGAACGCTGAGCCCGCCTTAGGAGGCATCTGAAGGGTAAGTAATGGCGTCCAGATACCCGGATCGTGACAGCACCCCCCCCTTTAGGAGTGGCCCCAGGACACTTCTTAGGCTTTAAAGGAAACTTTGCGTGGAAATTTCGGACCAAGGCAGGAGCATGGACGTCAGAGGCATTGGTCCAAGAGCGTTCTTCAGGACCATAGCCCTTCCAGTCAATGAGATACTGAAGTTGACCGTAACGGTGACGTGAGTCCAGGATCTTGGCCACTTCATACTCAACGCCTCGTTGAGTTTGGACTTTCGGAGTTGGTGGAAGTGAGGAATGAAACCGATTCAAGATTAGCGGTTTCAACAGGGAAACATGGAATGTCCTGGGTATTTTTAAGAAGGGAGGTAACTGGAGTCTGTAAGCAACAGGATTGATGACTTGATCAATTTTAAAAGGACCGATGTAGCGAGGTGCAAACTTCATACTGGGAACTCTTAACCTCAAATTCTTCGTGGATAACCATACCCGATCACCCACCTTGAGAGCAGGAACTGCTCGACGCTTCTTATCCGCAAACTTCTTGTACCTGAACGATGCCTTGAGCAGAGCTGATCGTACGCTCTTCCAGATATTGGCAAACTGATGCAAGGTGATATCCACTGCGGGAACAGAAGTTGCTGGAAGCGGTTGGAACTCAGGGACTTTAGGGTGGAATCCAAAGTTGGTGAAGAATGGTGTTGAAGAAGATGAAGAATGATACTGGTTGTTATGACAGAACTCGGCCCAGGGAAGTAATTGAACCCAGTCATCTTGAGAGGAGGACACATAGATGCGGAGGAAGGCCTCCAAGTCCTGATTCACCCTCTCAGTTTGACCATTGGTCTGAGGATGGTAAGCCGTGGAAAACTTTAACTTGACTTGGAGGACTTGACATAAACTTCGCCAGAATTTGGCTGTGAATTGAACTCCTCGATCTGAGATAATTTCTTCTGGAAGACCGTGGAGTCGGAAGATCTCTTGTATGAATACTTGAGCCAACTTGGAAGCTGACGGAAGACCGGTGAGAGGAATGAAGTGTGCCATCTTGGTGAACCGGTCAACTACCACCCAGATGGTATTGAACTTGTTGCACATGGGCAAATCTGTAATAAAATCCATCGACAAATGGGTCCATGGTCGACGGGGAACAGATAGTGGAACCAGTTGCCCCGCAGGCGACTGGCGGGATACTTTATGTTGAGCACACTTTGGGCAAGATGCAATAAACTCCAAAACGTCCTTTTTCAGAGTTGGCCACCAATAGGACCTAGAGATAAACTCCAGGGTTTTTTGGATACCTGTATGTCCGGCAAAACGGGAAGCATGGGCCCAATGCATGAGCTTCTTCCTTAGTGTCGGCTTCACAAAACTTTTCCCTGATGGGGGCGTAGAGTCCATCCCTACCGTGGAGAATGCCAACGGATTTATAATAGGATGCTTGTCTGAAGACTCTGACTCATTTTCTTGCTCCCATGAGCGGGAAAGGGCATCGGCCTTGCGATTCTGAGAGCCCGGACAGAACTGGAGTTTAAAGTCGAACCTGGAAAAGAAAAGTGCCCATCTGGCCTGACGAGGGTTGAGACATTGTGCGCCTTTTAGATATAGAAGGTTCTTGTGGTCTGTAAGGATGGTGATTGAATGAGAAGCTCCCTCCAACAGATATCTCCACTCCTCTAGAGCGAGCTTGATGGCTAGCAACTCCTGGTCGCCAATGGCATAGTTGCGCTCCGCTGGGGAGAACTTCCGTGAGAAGAAACTGCAAGGATGTAAATGACCATCTTTAGCCCTCTGAGATAACACCGCTCCTACTCCAACGGAGGAGGCATCCACCTCTAAGATGAAAGGAGAGTCGACGTCAGGCTGTTTCAGGACAGGTGCAGAGATGAACCTCTGTTTTAAAAGATGAAAAGCTTGCATGGCTTCTTCAGACCACTTGGACGGGTTAGCACCCTTCTTGGTGAAAGCAGTAATAGGCGCCACAATGGTGGAAAAGTCTCGTATAAACTTTCGGTAATAATTGGCGAACCCTAAGAACCTCTGGACCCCTTTGAGGGTTAAGGGTACTGGCCAATTCTGGATTGCTTGTAGTTTCTCAGGATCCATCTCTAGTCCGGAACCGGACACAATGTACCCTAGAAACGGAATGGACTTGACTTCAAAGACGCATTTCTCTAATTTGCAGTAGAGATGATTGACACGGAGACGGGACAGAACCTCCTTTACCCAGAAACGATGTTCCTCTAAATTGTTGGCAAAAATGAGGATATCATCTAGATAGACCACGACATGACGGTATAGAATGTCTCTGAAGATCTCATTGACGAAATGCTGGAAGACAGCTGGAGCATTGCTCAATCCGAAGGGCATGACGAGGTACTCATAATGTCCGTCACGGGTGTTAAATGCGGTCTTCCACTCGTCACCCTCACGGATCCGGATGAGATTGTATGCACCTCTCAGGTCCAGCTTTGTAAAGATGGTAGCTCCGCTAACTCTGTCAAAGAGCTCAGTAATCAGGGGTAAAGGATAGCGGTTCTTGATGGTAATGTCGTTCAAACCTCTGTAGTCGATGCACGGCCGCAGACCACCATCTTTCTTCTTTACAAAAAAGAAGCCTGCGCCGGCTGGAGAAGAAGAAGGTCGAATGAACCCCTTTGCTAGGTTCTCTTTTATGTATTCCTCCATAGAATGCGTCTCGGGGAGAGACAACGGATAAGTTCGGCCTCGAGGTGGAACCTTCCCTGGAACGAGATCAATCGGGCAGTCCCATTCTCTATGAGGGGGAAGGATATCAGCAGAAGCTTTACTGAACACATCCGTGAAATCTTGATATGGAGGAGGTGGAACATCAGACGACCTGGGGGAAGAGGAACAGACAGGCAACACTTTAAACAAACATGTCTTAGTACAGGAGGAACCCCATGCCAGGATTTGCGTAGTCGTCCAATCAATTGTAGGATTGTGAAGACGGAGCCATGGAAGGCCCAGGACCACAGGATGTGTGGCTCTTGGAATCACTAAAAGTGAAATAAGTTCGGAATGAAGAACTCCCACTCTCAGACGAACTGGTAGAGTCCTTAGAGAAATAACTGTATCAAAAATTTTACTGCCATCCACAGCAGTTAAGGAAAAGGACGAAGGAAGTCTCTCGGTGGGTAGGGACCACCGTTTAACATAGGCTTCGGTAATAAAGTTCCCAGCTGCTCCGGAATCCAGGAGGGCAATGACGTTCTGATAACGTTGAGCGACTTGAAGCGAGACTGGGAGGTTACAATCTTGAGGAGATGGAGAGGAGATCATTACTCCTAGCCGGCCCTCTCCTTGGCGAGCTAGGATTTGGAGTTTCCCGGACGTTTGGGACAGGCATTAATGGTGTGAGACGGAGCTGCACAGTACAAACAGAGAAACTCGGAGAGACGTCTTCGGCGCTCAGCAGGAGTTAAACGGGAACGGCCAATTTGCATGGGTTCATCTTTAGTTGGTGACAGTTGGCGAGGAGGAGGAGCAGAAGATTTTGGAGCAGATGATCTTCCACGCTCAGTTGCTCTCTCTCTGAAACGTAAGTCAACTTTCGTACAAAGTGAGATTAACTCATCTAACTTGGAGGGTAAGTCTCTGGTAGCTAACTCATCTTTAATACGCTCGGATAAACCATGCCAGAATGCAGCATACAGGGCCTCGTCGTTCCATGCCAGTTCGGATGCCAGGATCTGGAACTGTATAAGATATTGTCCTACAGTACGTGATCCCTGGCGTAAACGGAGAATCTCAGACGAAGCTGAAGTTACCCGGCCTGGCTCGTCGAAGATGCGCCTGAATGTTGACACGAATGCAGTGTAAGAAGATAGCAGGGTGTCGGACCTCTCCCATAACGGTGATGCCCAATCGAGGGCTGAGCCACTGAGAAGAGAAATAATGTAGGCAATTTTTGTACGGTCACTGGGGAAATTGCCAGGTTGTAGCTCAAACTGAATCTCACACTGGTTGAGAAATCCCCTGCAGAATCTTGGAGATCCGTCAAATTTTGCTGGCGTTGGAAGATGAAGACGTGGAGCAGGAATGGGTAAGGTGGGTGGGGTTATAGCTGGAGTCACTGTGGTTGACGCACCAGACGCGCCTGATCCACGGAGAGTGGTCTGAATCCCATCCAGCCGAGTAGAGAGATCCTGGAGACAGCGGATGATGTGGCCCTGTGCAGCCTCCTGATGTTCTAGTCGGGCTGCCAGTTCTTGCATCGGCCTGGCCGCTTGATCCTGGTCTCCGGCTGGATTCATTAGGTCAGTGCTTACTGTCACAACTGAGGGCCTGAGCTGACGGGAGGCAGCCTCAGTTGTAGGGGCTGAGATGTACCGGAACCTGGGAGGTTGTATCAGACCCCTGGACATGTAAGTAACATAATAACTGCCCGAAGGCGTGACCACGACAACTTAGATAAAAGTCAATGATGTTTATTATGACAACTCCGCATCACAGCAGCAATAAAGGAAAACGTAAAAGTCAGCAAAGAATAAATACAGTTCCTGAGTACTACAGCATGGCAGGAGCCACAGGGCACTGGTAGTGTGAGATAGTTCTTATGATCTTCTAGATGGAAAGTCCTTACCAGGCCCGGCTGTAGTAATGGAGATAACCCAGGATTGTACCAGCTGGTGTTCCAGGAAGAGCTGGGTTGCTGAAGGTAAAACAGCTGCTGTGGATACTGGCTGGAACCAGACTGTTGTTAGCACGGAGTGGATACTGGCTGGAACCAGTTAAATAATAAATGAACTTTGGGAGCGATGAAATGTGAACTGAAATGTAGAACTTGAGAGCGGAGAAATAATAATTCCGGTGGAGAGTGGTAAAGTGTAGAAAGGACACCGGCCCTTTAAGGGAAGCTGTATTCTGCTGGAAGCTGAGGCTGGAAGCAGGTAGTGTTGTAGCTGGAAACAGATGAATCCACAATGGATTGGAGAGTCAGGCTACACCGCAGGTGGAATGCTGGTGCGGGTCTCTATGGTGGAAGTCTTGAGACAGGAGCTGGAACCTGGAAGACAATCATAGAAGAGAGACAAACAGGAACTAGGTTTGACAACCAAAGCACTGACGTCTTCCTTGCTCAGGCACAGTTTACTTATACCTGCAGCAAGGAAGGGGTTGGCTAGGCAATTATGCAAATCAACAATACAAACAGCAGATTGGTGGAAATGATCAGATGACAGAATCCAAGATGGCTGCGCCCATGCAGACACTTGGAGGGAAGTTTGGTTTGTAATCCATGTGGTCTGGGAAACAGTAATGGCGGCGCCGGCCACCGGAGACAGGAGACGCCAGGCTGATAGATGCACATTTAACCACGCGGGCACAGCGGAGGCCGCGGCTGATGAAAACACCACTCTGACACTCTGCATGTGGAAACTCAGGAACAGCGGAATCTGGTCCTGGAACGCTGAGCCCGCCTTAGGAGGCATCTGAAGGGTAAGTAATGGCGTCCAGATACCCGGATCGTGACAGCGAGGATATAGGAAATGATGGTATGCAGGTACCGATGGTTTGCGGATACCGCTGGTATGTAGGTATCCGCTGGAGAAGCACCGGCACTTTAAGAAAGCTGAACACTGCTGGAAGCTGACCGCTGGAAGCAGATGGATCTGTAGCTGGAAGCTGGAGTAGTCATGGAAGACTGCAGAGTCAGACTGCACCGCAAGGTGGTAAGCTGGTGCGGGTCTCTTAGTGGTAACTGGAGACAAGAGCTGGATACGTGGAACAAAATAACCACAGGAGAGAGAGAGACTGGAAACAAGGTTTGACAACCAAAGCACTGACTATTTCCTAGTGCAGGCTCAGTCCCTTTATACTCTTAGGTGTAAAGGGATTGGATGACTTAATTATGCAGATCTCAGCAGAGCTATGGATTGGAGGTCAGGATCATGTGACTGAAACTAAGATGGCTGCGCCCATACCGGCCTGTGGAGGGAAAGCTGTTTGTATTCACCACATGGAGATTCCTCAGTAATGGCGGCGGTGAACATAGAGAACGCCAGCTTGCGTCTCAACCTTCAGCATGGACGGCCGCGGCTGCAGTAGGTGAGGAGTGCCACATCCCCTGTATGCATTAGGAATATGGAGATGATGCCCGAGGCCCCGCCGGCAGGTGACGCCATGCCAGTCGCCCGGCATTGAGGAACAATATCCACGGATCAGCAGAGATGAGATATGACGTATGAATGCTTGCATCACAGCTGGGAACCGGACCTAGGACGCTGGGACAGCCTTAGGAGACACCTGAAAGGTAAATAATGGCGTCCAGATACCCGGATCGTGACAGAGCCGCTATTACTCACAGAATATAGGCATACTGCGTATCATTTTAATCAGCAGACACTGCTTGTGTGTCCTATTGCATTACATTGCTTCTAAAGGTGTGTACACACGGTGAGATAAATCTGTAAGATTTTGACTATATAGTCAAAATCTTATGAAAAGTTAGTGCATATCTCATGGTGCTAGGCAGCTTGCGATACAGATTCGATCCTGATGCGCGCTCCCGTGGGGTCTGTATCGTAAGGCTAGATAGACTGTGCAGGCAAGTCAATCTTGACTATCTAGTGTACTGTCTAGTTACAAAGTATAGCCAAAATTGGCACTTAGGGTGCATACACACGGTGAGATTCGGACTTATCCGATTCTCACCGTGCGACAGGGGGCCGGGTCGGCACTTAGCCAGTATCGCAAGCACATAATGAGTGTGCTTGCGATGCTGGCTATGTGCGATTTTGGCTAAGTGTCAATCCTGACTATCTCTTCTATAGAGATAAGGTGTGTACACACGGTAAGATTTTTTCATTCGATTCTGACTATATAGTCAGAATCGGATGAAAAGATAGTGCAGATCGCAAGGTGACAGTCACCTTGCGATCCCGATCCGATGCCGATGCGCGGCCCCGCGCGGTCGGCATCGGCAGAAAAAATAGGCTGTGCAGGCAAGTCAATCCTGACTATCTCTATAGAAGAGATAGTCAGGATTGACACTTAGCCAAAATCGCACATAGCCAGCATCGCAAGCACACTCATTATGTGCTTGCGATACTGGCTAAGTGCCGACCCGGCCCCCTGTCGCACGGTGAGAATCGGATAAGTCCGAATCTCACCGTGTGTATGCACCCATAGTCAGGATTGACTTGCTTGCACAGCCTATTTTTTCTGCCGATGCCGACCGCGCGGGGCCGCGCATCGGCATCGGATCGGGATCGCAAGGTGACTGTCACCTTGCGATCTGCACTATCTTTTCATCCGATTCTGACTATATAGTCAGAATCGAATGAAAAAATCTTACCGTGTGTACACACCTTTAGTCAAAATCGTACATAGACAAAATCTCAAGCACAGATAGTCAAAATCTGTCCTATCTGTGCTATCTGAGCTCTAGGGGAGTTCAAGGGAAATCTCAGACAAAATCGAACATAGCAGGGATCTCACCGTGTGTATGCACCTTAAAGGTGCATACACACGGTGAGATTCGGACTTATCCGATTCTCACCGTGCGACAGGGGGCCGGGTCGGCACTTAGCCAGTATCGCAAGCACATAATGAGTGTGCTTGCGATGCTGGCTATGTGCGATGTCAATCCTGACTATCTCTTCTATAGAGATAGCCAGGATTGACTTGCCTGCACAGCCTATTTTTTCTGCCGATGCCGACCGCGCGGGGCCGCGCATCGGCATCGGATCGGGATCGCAAGGTGACTGTCACCTTGCGATCTGCACTATCTTTTCTTCCGATTCTGACTATATAGTCAGAATCGGAAGAAAATATCTTACCGTGTGTACACACCTTAAGACACATTTTCATGGCAAAAGATGCAAAAAGATGCTCTGCGCTATCGAGTCCTGCCATGGCATGGCGCGACTTGAAGGGCTGTTTAGCGTGACTGCAGCAAGGATGTAAGAAGACACATCTGTATAACTACATACCTTATATAACACAAAAACAAGTTTTATATTTTACAATACAGTTTAAAAGTATTTACAGCATGGGTATGGGAAAAGAAAGACCAAGCCTTCCCTGCAGCAAGAGAATGTAGCAGGTGTAATTTGTATATGCCTTAGGCGTACATGTGTCTGTATGTATATGCTCAGCCTTGTACAGGCCCGAGCAGGTAGACATTTTTACCTTAGATGTCGGACTTTTACAATGGGAATTCACCTGATCTTCCCCTTTATGGCTTGGGGAGTCATTCTGCGGTATTCAAAAATAAAACGAGATCAGAAGAAAATGAATTATACAGCTTGTTCTTCCATCTCTGATAATCCTATTACTCTGCAGTGCTGTAAATAGACTTAAAATGAGATAAAAGATATTGTGCCCGTTATCTTTTTCCATGCATATGTCCATTTTGTCTTTTTATGCTGACCTTAATATAAATATTTTGCACTAAAAATGAGATAAAAGTAGAGTGATACATTACAAGTAAGGATCTAATTCAGATATGTACGCATACCGGTTGGTTTACATACATCTCCGATTGTGTGAGATTTGTCCATGCACAGATGCTGCACTGAGCATGTGCAGATCTCATTCTGGGAGAACGCCTGCAGTGCCCTGGACAGAGCAGCCTGGTGGACAGGCTGCAGCCATTTGAGTGCAGAGCAGGGGCAGCAGCAGGCAGCGTTACAGAAAACGGAGCATGTCGGCCCCATTTTCTGGGTGCGCTGAAACCAGTGACTGCATCCGTGGATGAAACTCATTGGCTTCAGCTGTGTGAATTTCCTGGTCATCGTGAGTAACCTGAGGGTAACTGAGATTACCAATGTTCACGCAGATGATCTGATGGATCAGAGAGGCTGCCAGGAGGCATCTATTTACACAAGACGTCTCTTGCAGTATTAGCATATTATCTCACAGCTGCTGAGTACAAAGATGCAGCAGCTGTGTGATTTCCATCCATTTCTAAGTCAGGCCCTAAATCTGTCATGATACAATTCTGTCATTATCAGCATTTAATATTAGCGTTCTATCATTCTGCCACCACTCCCTGCTGAGAGATGTATTTGATGAGCAATTCTTTTGATATTTGTTGTACTTTTAGAATTTGTATGTATTACATGTGTTTTAATTCAATTCATAGATGCAAGTGTAATACTGTGTTTTAAGAGTCTTTCTGAAGCCAATTAATGTTTAGGAGAAGTAAACTCTGCAAGTTAGAACTTCTCACCAAACCTATAAATATAAGTCGTGATTTCGGGGGATTTCTTCATGTTTTACTTTAGTAATCTTTTTGACTACTCTTATCGATTTGAAAACATTCCCTACTATTGGTGATAATTCAATAATTATATTTATGATAAATTACACAAAACAAATGTACATGGATTGTATATTGAGTATTGTTAAAGATCGTTACTTATCATTTCACAACAAAGCTACTTTGCTAAATATCTCTGCTGAAATTACTATTGTTTAACCTTTTTATACGTCTTCTCCTCAACTGTTTTGTTTTATGCACATACAGTAAGTCAAACACTTCCATAAACAATTAATATGCTTTTTAACATGATTCTTAAAGTAAATTGCAAACTATAAAGTATATTTTTCTAATGTGAAAAACAGTAAGCAAACTATACCCAGACTAAATTCTCTTCTTACCTCTGAGACAATCTTGGCCTTTGGCGGACGTTTACCCTGCATTTTTGGTCTTTCTGCAGTAGGATGCGCCAACTTTACAGAGGAAACTCGGAGTCCATCCAGAGTGGAGGTATCTATTGTATATGGAATGAAAACTAGTCAAGTTCAAAATAGCCATAGGCATAATCAAATTTCCATATAAAATACTGGGAGAAACTGCAATTAAACCTCTAGATTGATGGCTCTAGAAATATGCTGTTAATACACCTATCCTCTAATTGTGCCAAATAGCCCTGATTGGCACACCACAGACTGTGTGACTTAGCTGCACCATGCATCCTGCCAGAGACTTTTGCATAAAATCTTATTTGCATTACTAATGCAACAAAAGTACAATGCAGGGTTACCCTGAATATGGATACTAACATTTCATGCAGTTTATGTGTGCAAATCATTCACTAAGTTGGGTAAAAAAGACAAAAAAGGTCTGATACTAGTAACCAACATCATGAATGGCGCCACACATTGTCATGCTTAGTGGGGTATCCTATTATTAACAGTAATGTTTTGCACAGATGAAAATGGCTTTTATCGAGATTTTTACCCAATTGTCCTTATCAGCTATTCAATTATAGCGCGCGGACCTACAAATGTGTCCTAATACATTGTCACCCATAATGCAAACTAGTCGCGGCATAGCGTATTGAAGCAGGGACGAGGCATCGAGCAGGGAGAGCTGTAACAACTAGCGGGCAGCAGTGCACAAACTTCATACAGGGAGCCGGCACAGGGTGTACAGCGCTGGTAGCGGGAGCACAATGCAGCGGGAAAGCAGCAGCAGGAGGACACTTCTGCTGATGATAGCGGACAATGGGGAAAGTATGGCAGCAACAATGTAACTGGACATATCTGTATGTGTTACTTATTGGGGATTTGCTTTCGCATGACTCACAAAATCCCCAATGAGGGCCAGCATTGGGGCTAATAGGATAGCCCCGGGCAAATCAATTAGCTGCAATAAGTTACCTTATTAATCTGCAACTACTTACTATAACCAACTCCTTTGCAACAAAAGTACTGTCCCAAAGTACCCAGGACACTGTTAGAGAATATACATGTGGCTACGATGCCAATAAGACGCAACATTTAGTTAAACTTACTTGTCTCTTTATATCTTTCTTTCTTCTCTTCTGCTGGTTTTGCCAGTGATTCTGTAGAGGGCCTGACAAACACAACAGTTCTATTAAAAAGAGTCTGCTATCGGTATACATGTATCAAGTCTATATTGTAAGGATCTACATGAGTCCCACACAAGAGAAAGTGTTTGTGAATAGTAACCTGTGAGGGAACACGGTGCACTAATTGGGGTTCCATGTACTGCAAGGTAAAATTTGATACAAAAAACCATGAAAAACTCATATCAATCTTATCACGTGTCGACCATTTCCATGTCGACTTTTCAAACCTGTCGACCATTTGGTTTTGACCTAGAAACTGTCAACCTTTTGACAGTTGACCTATTATAACATAACCAGACAAACAGTGGTGCTAGTAATTGTAGATTAATTATATTTTACTTCTTATCTCATTTTACTTCACATCGTCATCATTTTAATAATCATGCAATACTGAATAAAAGTTTAAGATAAGGTGGAAAAAACACATGTATGGAGCTTCATAATAGTATTTCTTAAATGACACTATTTAATAAGTGTTATTCTGCATGTCTCATTCATGCATTCCTCCAAGTGTTTCACAACTGCGAACCTTTTGTAATTGAAACTGCAAGAACCACTGATAGACCAGAAATGCAGGATAAAGCTTAATAGAGTAGCACATAGTATCAGTGTCACGGAATTGGGACATTGGATTTTACATAGAAAATACGTAATGTAGAAGCAATTACAAAAGCTTAAGTCGTGGGTCTCAATCGCAACAGTGCTTTTGTGGGTGCACGCTGTGTAACATATGCGCCGTAGCAAAAAAAGATCAACTACACGAACATTGACATTGCGTGCGATTCAGAATCAGGCCCATGTTGTGTATACAGTTTTGCACTGTGAAATGGCTACACAATAGATGCATTTTATTAAATCAGAATCAGAATCAGAATCAGTATCAGGTTTATTGGCCAGGTATACTTGCGTATACTAGGAATTTGTCTTCGGTTTGCTTTACAACAGCCAAGTAGGTAACAGATAAGCAGGTGGGGGGGTAAGCAAAGTCACACAGATAGGGTATACGGTAGGAATACAAGTGAGTTACATGTACGTCTAGTCAGTCAATGTTCAGGAGTTCAGCAGGCGGACCGCTTGGGGAAAGAAACTTTTGAGGCTTCTGGCGGACCTGGCGGGGACGGCCCTGTAACGCCTGCCTGAAGGAAGCAAGTTAAACATGCTGTGGTCGGGGTGTAGCTGGTCCTTTACTATCTTCGTTGCCCGCTTTTTAGCTCTGGACAAGTACAGGTCCTGGACTGAGGGAAGGTCGGCCCCGATGATCTTCTCTGCGGTTCTGACCACCTTTTGGAGCCTGCATCTGTCCCTCGCGCTGGCGGAGCTGTACCATACGAGTATCGAGGAGCACAGTACTGACTTCACAATCGCGGAGTAGAAGAGGAGCAGAAGCTTCTGTGGGATGTTGAACTTCCTTAGTTGCCTGAGAAAGAACAACCTCTGCTGCGCTTTCCCAACAGTGGCGTCAGCGTTGGACCCCCATTTAAGGTCCCGGGAGATTGTGGTCCCTAGAAACTTGAAGAATGCAATATCCCTGTGGGTAATGGGCCTAATTCAGATATGGATGCTGCTGCAGCAGCGTTCGCAGCCTGAAGCCCGGTAAGGTGTGAGCACACACAGCAGCCGCACTGCGCGTGCGTACACAGTGAGATGCCACGGCATCTCACTTATGCGATCACCTCTGCCTGATTCACAGGCAGAGGCATTTACGGGGCTGGAGGGGGCGTGGTGGCGTCATCAAAGGGCATCGACTCGGTGTTGGTCGGCGCAGTCCGGACAACACAGGCGTGTCCGGACTGTTTGCAGGGTGGGCCGGGGTGGCTGCGTGGCGTCACGTGCAGCCGCTGAGACCTGAAACATGGCTGGTAGCCACCTGCCTTCGCAGCTAGGCTGCATAAGCATAGGGCTACTCGAAACATGCGAAACCATTGCCGCCGTGTGATGCTTTCGCATGTCTGTGGGGGAGGGGGGGAGGGGCTACATCTGGCATGCGGGGCAGACTTGCCCTGTGCTGGGTGTCCACCTGCATGTCTAAGAATCTGATTGCAGATGTGCGTTTTTTTGCATATCTACGATCAGGTCTGAATTGCCCCCAATATTCCACCCCATTGGGGAAGGTATATTTTATTTATTTAATTTAATTTTTAAAGCTAATGTGTCATCATGCATTAACATGAACCTTTTTTAATGCATTTTTCCATTAAAAGTGCACATAACATTGCCACATAAGTAATGTGCAACAACAAAAGGCGACTCGGCACCAGAGAGATAATTTACTTCAAAGAGTTAAGGGGGTTACTCACGGAGCGATATTCTAAGCAATCTGACTAGATTGCTTAGAATTTAAGCCTGATCGCTCCATGAGTACCCCTTACAGCGATAGCGATGCGCAGCCCCGCTCATTGCTATCGCTGCTGCTAGATTGGCCTGCATGCAGGCCAATCTAGCTGGTCGCTCACTTCACCCGGTGGGTGAAATGAGCGGACCCCCCGTCTCCCCCCGCACGCTCAGCACAGATCGCACTGTGCTGAGCGATGGGAGAGATGTGTGCTGAGCGGTTCGCTCAGCACACATCTCTCATGCATCGGCCCGTGGGTACTGGGCTTAAGTATAACCAAACGGGGACAGTTAGCCTGACATGTGTCACTATTGCAGTGTCCGAATTGGTGGTGCGCCCAGAGTCAGAAGGCAGTCTAAGTAACTATGGTAGAGAAAAGAAGACTCTAGTGTGGGCGCACTCTTAAGGATCGGTAAATACCAGGTGTCAATATGTTTGAACACTAATAAAACATAACTTTTATTATATTACCACTAAGAGGACATGTATCTCACAGTGCCACATTACCCAAATATGTGAAAAAGGATAAACAGAGATATTAGAGACAAGTAAGGAACAAGATAGAAGATCTAGATTTTATTAAGTGCTTAAAAATTGTTGGTTAAAAGAAAAAATATTTAATGTTCTGGTCAATGAATCCCTTACTTGGGAATAGGGGTATACAGTCATATATCTGGGCTGTACCCTGCCACCCTGACCAGTACAAAAATTGTATTGATAGGGCCACACGTGGCAAACAAAAGGGGAGCACCGTGCCCCACCTGGGTTAAGGCAGCACCGTATACTAGAGAAGAGAATATTATGTCACTAGGAAGTAGTAATTAGAATGATTAACTTAATAGATTGTGCACACTGGCAGATGACAGAAGAAAGAAAAAGGGGTGCTTCTGCTGTTGGTGTTGAAAGTTCCTCCAGTCCCGGTAGATCCTACAACACCCGGTATTCACCGGAAGTCCTCCAGGTACTAACCAGGCCCAGGCCGCTTGGCTTCCGAGATCGGACGAGATCGGGCATATTTAGTTAAGGAACTTATGGGCAAGAAAAGGCGAGCATTTAAAAAATACAAATCTGACGGGGAAGCAGAGTCATTTCAGCACTATAAGGAATGTAACAAAATTTGCAAAAAGGAAATAAGAGCGGCTAAAGTAGAAACTGAAAAACTAGTAGCAAAGGAAAGCAAAGCGAATCCCAAAAAATTATTTAAATACATTAATAGCAAGAGATTAAAGAAGGAGAGTATAGGCCCTTTAAAAGACAAGTTGGGAGTCTTAAGCAAAAATGATAATGACATAGCGGACACACTAAATGAGTTTTTTCAACAGTATTCACTCGTGAGGACCCAATTCAGGGACTAACGCACAATCTCAATAATGAGAATATCACACTGATAGGTACTTATTTAAGCGAGGAAGTAGTCTGTGACCGATTAAAACATTTAAAGATTAATAAATCACCAGGGCCCAATGGTATTCATTAGAGATGAGCGGGTTCGGTTTCTCTGAATCCGAACCCGCCAGAACTTCATGTTTTTTTTCACGGGTCCGAGCGACTCGGATCTTCCCGCCTTGCTCGGTTAACCCGAGCGCGCCCGAACGTCATCATGACGCTGTCGGATTCTCGCGAGGCTCGGATTCTATCGCGAGACTCGGATTCTATATAAGGAGCCGCGCGTCGCCGCCATTTTCACACGTGCATTGAGATTGATAGGGAGAGGACGTGGCTGGCGTCCTCTCCGTTTAGAATTAGAATAGATTAGAGAGACACTTGATTTACTAATTTTGGGGAGCATTAGGAGTACTCAGTAGTGTACAGTGCAGAGTTTTGCTGATAGTGACCAGTGACCACCACTTTTATTTATAATCCGTTCTCTGCCTGAAAAAAGCGATACACAGCACACAGTGACTCAGTCACATACCATATCTGTGTGCACTGCTCAGGCTCAGGCCAGTGTGCTGCATCATCTATTATCTATCTATATATAATATTATATATATCTGTCTGACTGCTCAGCTCACACAGCTTATAATTGTGGGGGAGACTGGGGAGCACTACTGCAGTGCCAGTTATAGGTTATAGCAGGAGCCAGGAGTACATAATATATTATATAGTGAGTGACCACCAGACACACAGTGCAGTTTATTTAATATATCCGTTCTCTGCCTGAAAAAAGCGATACACACAGTGACTCAGTCAGTCACATACCATATCTGTGTGCACTGCTCAGGCTCAGGCCAGTGTGCTGCATCATCTATATATATTATATATCTGTCTGACTGCTCAGCTCACACAGCTTATAATTGTGGGGGAGACTGGGGAGCACTACTGCAGTGCCAGTTATAGGTTATAGCAGGAGCCAGGAGTACATAATATTATATTAAAATTAAACAGTGCACACTTTTGCTGCAGGAGTGCCACTGCCAGTGTGACTAGTGACCAGTGACCTGACCACCAGTATATAATATTAGTAGTATACTATCTCTTTATCAACCAGTCTATATTAGCAGCAGACACAGTACAGTGCGGTAGTTCACGGCTGTGGCTACCTCTGTGTCGGCACTCGGCAGCCCGTCCATAATTGTATATACCACCTAACCGTGGTTTTTTTTTCTTTCTTTATACATACATACTAGTTACGAGTATACTATCTCTTTATCAACCAGTCTATATATTAGCAGCAGACACAGTACAGTGCGGTAGTTCACGGCTGTGGCTACCTCTGTGTCGGCACTCGGCAGCCCGTCCATAATTGTATATACCACCTAACCGTGGTTTTTTTTTCTTTCTTTATACATACATACTAGTTACGAGTATACTATCTCTTTATCAACCAGTCTATATATTAGCAGCAGACACAGTACAGTGCGGTAGTTCACGGCTGTGGCTACCTCTGTGTCGGCACTCGGCAGCCCGTCCATAATTGTATATACCACCTAACCGTGGTTTTTTTTTCTTTCTTTATACATACATACTAGTTACGAGTATACTATCTCTTTATCAACCAGTCTATATATTAGCAGCAGACACAGTACAGTGCGGTAGTTCACGGCTGTGGCTACCTCTGTGTCGGCACTCGGCAGCCCGTCCATAATTGTATATACCACCTAACTGTGGTTTTTTTTTCTTTCTTTATACATACATACTAGTTACGAGTATACTATCTCTTTATCAACCAGTCTATATATTAGCAGCAGACACAGTACAGTGCGGTAGTTCACGGCTGTGGCTACCTCTGTGTCGGCACTCGGCAGCCCGTCCATAATTGTATACTAGTATCCAATCCATCCATCTCCATTGTTTACCTGAGGTGCCTTTTAGTTGTGCCTATTAAAATATGGAGAACAAAAATGTTGAGGTTCCAAAATTAGGGAAAGATCAAGATCCACTTCCACCTCGTGCTGAAGCTGCTGCCACTAGTCATGGCCGAGACGATGAAATGCCAGCAACGTCGTCTGCCAAGGCCGATGCCCAATGGCATAGTACAGAGCATGTCAAAACCAAAACACCAAATATCAGTAAAAAAAGGACTCCAAAACCTAAAATAAAATTGTCGGAGGAGAAGCGTAAACTTGCCAATATGCCATTTACCACACGGAGTGGCAAGGAACGGCTGAGGCCCTGGCCTATGTTCATGGCTAGTGGTTCAGCTTCACATGAGGATGGAAGCACTCAGCCTCTCGCTAGAAAACTGAAAAGACTCAAGCTGGCAAAAGCACCGCAAAGAACTGTGCGTTCTTTGAAATCCCAAATCCACAAGGAGAGTCCAATTGTGTCGGTTGCGATGCCTGACCTTCCCAACACTGGACGTGAAGAGCATGCACCTTCCACCATTTGCACGCCCCCTGCAAGTGCTGGAAGGAGCACCCGCAGTCCAGTTCCTGATAGTCAGATTGAAGATGTCAGTGTTGAAGTACACCAGGATGAGGAGGATATGGGTGTTGCTGGCGCTGGGGAGGAAATTGACCAGGAGGATTCTGATGGTGAGGTGGTTTGTTTAAGTCAGGCACCCGGGGAGACACCTGTTGTCCGTGGGAGGAATATGGCCGTTGACATGCCAAAAATCAGCTCTTCGGTGTGGAGGTATTTCACCAGAAATGCGGACAACAGGTGTCAAGCCGTGTGTTCCCTTTGTCAAGCTGTAATAAGTAGGGGTAAGGACGTTAACCACCTCGGAACATCCTCCCTTATACGTCACCTGCAGCGCATTCATAATAAGTCAGTGACAAGTTCAAAAACTTTGGGTGACAGCGGAAGCAGTCCACTGACCAGTAAATCCCTTCCTCTTGTAACCAAGCTCACGCAAACCACCCCACCAACTCCCTCAGTGTCAATTTCCTCCTTCCCCAGGAATGCCAATAGTCCTGCAGGCCATGTCACTGGCAAGTCTGACGAGTCCTCTCCTGCCTGGGATTCCTCCGATGCATCCTTGCGTGTAACGCCTACTGCTGCTGGCGCTGCTGTTGTTGCCGCTGGGAGTCGATGGTCATCCCAGAGGGGAAGTCGTAAGCCCACTTGTACTACTTCCAGTAAGCAATTGACTGTTCAACAGTCCTTTGCGAGGAAGATGAAATATCACAGCAGTCATCCTACTGCAAAGCGGATAACTGAGTCCTTGACAACTATGTTGGTGTTAGACGTGCGTCCGGTATCCGCCGTTAGTTCACAGGGAACTAGACAATTTATTGAGGCAGTGTGCCCCCGTTACCAAATACCATCTAGGTTCCACTTCTCTAGGCAGGCGATACCGAGAATGTACACGGACGTCAGAAAAAGACTCACCAGTCTCCTAAAAAATGCAGTTGTACCCAATGTCCACTTAACCACGGACATGTGGACAAGTGGAGCAGGGCAGAGTCAGGACTATATGACTGTGACAGCCCACTGGGTAGATGTATGGACTCCCGCCGCAAGAACAGCAGCGGCGGCACCAGTAGCAGCATCTCGCAAACGCCAACTCTTTCCTAGGCAGGCTACGCTTTGTATCACCGGTTTCCAGAATACGCACACAGCTGAAAACCTCTTACGGCAACTGAGGAAGATCATCGCGGAATGGCTTACCCCAATTGGACTCTCCTGTGGATTTGTGGCATCGGACAACGCCAGCAATATTGTGTGTGCATTAAATATGGGCAAATTCCAGCACGTCCCATGTTTTGCACATACCTTGAATTTGGTGGTGCAGAATTTTTTAAAAAACGACAGGGGCGTGCAAGAGATGCTGTCGGTGGCCAGAAGAATTGCGGGACACTTTCGGCGTACAGGCACCACGTACAGAAAACTGGAGCACCACCAAAAACTACTGAACCTGCCCTGCCATCATCTGAAGCAAGAAGTGGTAACGAGGTGGAATTCAACCCTCTATATGCTTCAGAGGTTGGAGGAGCAGCAAAAGGCCATTCAAGCCTATACAATTGAGCACGATATAGTAGGTGGAATGCACCTGTCTCAAGTGCAGTGGAGAATGATTTCAACGTTGTGCAAGGTTCTGATGCCCTTTGAACTTGCCACACGTGAAGTCAGTTCAGACACTGCCAGCCTGAGTCAGGTCATTCCCCTCATCAGGCTTTTGCAGAAGAAGCTGGAGGCATTGAAGAAGGAGCTAAAAGGGAGCGATTCCGCTAGGCATGTGGGACTTGTGGATGGAGCCCTTAATTCGCTTAACAAGGATTCACGGGTGGTCAATCTGTTGAAATCAGAGCACTACATTTTGGCCACCGTGCTCGATGCTAGATTTAAAGCCTACCTTGGATCTCTCTTTCCGGCAGACACAGGTCTGCTGGGGTTGAAAGACCTGCTGGTGACAAAATTGTCAAGTCAAGCGGAACGCGACCTGTCAACATCTCCTCCTTCACATTCTCCCGCAACTGGGGGTGCGAGGAAAAGGCTCAGAATTCCGAGCCCACCCGCTGGCGGTGATGCAGGGCAGTCTGGAGCGACTGCTGATGCTGACATCTGGTCCGGACTGAAGGACCTGACAACGATTACGGACATGTCGTCTACTGTCACTGCATATGATTCTCTCAACATTGATAGAATGGTGGAGGATTATATGAGTGACCGCATCCAAGTAGGCACGTCACACAGTCCGTACTTATACTGGCAGGAAAAAGAGGCAATTTGGAGGCCCTTGCACAAACTGGCTTTATTCTACCTAAGTTGCCCTCCCACAAGTGTGTACTCCGAAAGAGTGTTTAGTGCCGCCGCTCACCTTGTCAGCAATCGGCGTACGAGGTTACATCCAGAAAATGTGGAGAAGATGATGTTCATTAAAATGAATTATAATCAATTCCTCCGCGGAGACATTGACCAGCAGCAATTGCCTCCACAAAGTACACAGGGAGCTGAGATGGTGGATTCCAGTGGGGACGAATTGATAATCTGTGAGGAGGGGGATGTACACGGTGATATATCGGAGGGTGAAGATGAGGTGGACATCTTGCCTCTGTAGAGCCAGTTTGTGCAAGGAGAGATTAATTGCTTCTTTTTTGGGGGGGGTCCAAACCAACCCGTCATATCAGTCACAGTCGTGTGGCAGACCCTGTCACTGAAATGATGGGTTGGTTAAAGTGTGCATGTCCTGTTTTGTTTATACAACATAAGGGTGGGTGGGAGGGCCCAAGGACAATTCCATCTTGCACCTCTTTTTTCTTTTCTTTTTCTTTGCATCATGTGCTGATTGGGGAGGGTTTTTTTGGAAGGGACATCCTGCGTGACACTGCAGTGCCACTCCTAGATGGGCCCGGTGTTTGTGTCGGCCACTAGGGTCGCTAATCTTACTCACACAGTCAGCTACCTCATTGCGCCTCTTTTTTTCTTTGCGTCATGTGCTGTTTGGGGAGGGTTTTTTGGAAGGGACATCCTGCGTGACACTGCAGTGCCACTCCTAGATGGGCCCGGTGTTTGTGTCGGCCACTAGGGTCGCTAATCTTACTCACACAGCTACCTCATTGCGCCTCTTTTTTTCTTTGCGTCATGTGCTGTTTGGGGAGGGTTTTTTGGAAGGGACATCCTGCGTGACACTGCAGTGCCACTCCTAGATGGGCCCGGTGTTTGTGTCGGCCACTAGGGTCGCTAATCTTACTCACACAGCTACCTCATTGCGCCTCTTTTTTTCTTTGCGTCATGTGCTGTTTGGGGAGGGTTTTTTGGAAGGGACATCCTGCGTGACACTGCAGTGCCACTCCTAGATGGGCCAGGTGTTTGTGTCGGCCACTAGGGTCGCTTAGCTTAGTCACACAGCGACCTCATTGCGCCTCTTTTTTTCTTTGCGTCATGTGCTGTTTGGGGGGTGTTTTTTGGAAGGGCCATCCTGCGTGACACTGCAGTGCCACTCCTAGATGGGCCAGGTGTTTGTGTCGGCCACTTGGGTCGCTGAGCTTAGTCATCCAGCGACCTCGGTGCAAATTTTAGGACTAAAAATAATATTGTGAGGTGTGAGGTGTTCAGAATAGACTGAAAATGAGTGGAAATTATGGTTATTGAGGTTAATAATACTTTGGGATCAAAATGACCCCCAAATTCTATGATTTAAGCTGTTTTTTAGGGTTTTTTGAAAAAAACACCCGAATCCAAAACACACCCGAATCCGACAAAAAAAATTCGGTGAGGTTTTGCCAAAACGCGTTCGAACCCAAAACACGGCCGCGGAACCGAACCCAAAACCAAAACACAAAACCCGAAAAATTTCAGGCGCTCATCTCTAGTATTCATCCAAGGGTTCTAATGGAGCTTCACTCTGAACTGGCAAAACCGCTATCTTTGATCTTTAAGGATTCAGTTATATCAGGTATGGTTCCCAAAGACTGGCGTATAGCGGAAGTAGTGCCTATATTCAAAAAGGGAAGTAAAGCTGAACCAGGTAATTATAGAACAGTTAGTCTTACATCTATAGTGGGGAAAGTATTGGAAGGTATTCTAAGAGATAGTATTCAGAAGTTCCTTGAAACCAATAAGGTCATTAAAAGGAATCAACATGGGTTTATGAAGGACAGATCCTGTCAAACCAACTTACTTGGCTTTTATGAAACAGTAAGCGCAAACCTAGATCAGGGTAAAGACGTGGATGTAATCTTTTTAGACTTTGCCAAAGCGTTCGATACTGTACCACACATGAGACTTATCTACAAGCTACAAGAATCAGGGCTAGGAAGCACAATATGCACTTGGGTCAAAAATTGGTTAGATAATAGGAAGCAGCACGTTGTGGTTAATGGATCTTTTTCAACTTGGACTGAAGTGCTAAGTGGTGTGCCACAAGGCTCAGTATTAGGACCGCTATTGTTCAATATTTTCATTAACGACCTAACAGAAGGTCTAGAGAGCATGGTGTAAATTTTTGCAGATGATACCAAATTGTGTAAGGCTATAAATACAGAGGAGGATGCCGAGTCTCTTCAGAACGACTTAGTTAAATTAGAAGCATGGACAGCCAAATGGAGAATGCGCTTCAACACAGACAAGTGTAAGGTAATGCACTGTGGTAACAAGAACATAAATTACACCTACCTACTAAATGGGGTAAAATTAGGGGATTCTGAACTGGAAAAGGACTTCGGTGTCCTCATAGATAGCAAGCTAAGCAGTAGTACCCAAAGTAGGACTGCAGCAAAGAAGGCTAATAAGATACTAGCATGCATAAAACGGGGTATTGATGCTAGGGACGAGAGTATTATACTCCCGTTATATAAATCACTAGTGAGGCCACACCTTGAATACTGTGTACAATTCTGGGCACCGTACTACAAAAAGGATATCCTGGAGCTTGAAAAGGTACAGAGGAGGGTGACCAAACTAATTAAGGGCATGGAGACGATGGAATACAAGGAAAGGCTTGAAAGACTAGGCATGTTTACATTGGAAAAGCGGAGACTAAGAGGGGATATGATCAACATCTACAAATATATAAGGGGACAATACACAGAGCTTGCGCGGGACCTGTTTTTGGTTAGATCAACACAGAGGACTCGTGGACACTCGCTCAGGTTAGAGGAGAGGAGATTCCGCACAATACGGCGTAAAGGCTTTTTCACGGTAAGGACAATACATGTTTGGAATTCTCTGCCCGAGGGAGTTGTAATGGCGGAATCTGTCAACACCTTTAAGAATGGGTTAGATAAGTTCCTAATGGATAAGGATATCCAGGGGTATGGTGCATAGTCATGCATTATCTCCTACAGTAGCGGATCTTGCCACGGGCAAGCAGTACTTTTGCCTGGGGCGCCGCCTTCCGGAGGGCGCAGGGCGCCTTCCGGAGGGCGCCGCACCAGGGCAAGATCCGCTGCTGCAGTGTGTGCCCCCCGGCCCCCGCTGTCGCCCTGCTGCCGCTAGCCGCTGGGAAGGGAAACTAGACGCGTACGCGTCTAGTTTCCCTTCGTGGAGAGGTCCTTTACTGTGCGGTGCGCGATGACGTCATCGCGCACCGCACGGCCAAGGTCCTCTCCACGAAGGGAACTAGACGCTAAGCGTCTAGTTTCTCTTCGTTGAAAGGACCTTTGATGTGCGGTGCGCGATGACGTCATCGCGCACCGCGCATCATTCCAGTCTGTACAGGGGGCGCAAATGACCACGCCCCCTGTATGAAGCCACGCCCCCCCCCCCCCCAATGCCGCCCGGGGCGCCAGAAGCCCTGGAACCGGCCCTGATCTCCTATATAATAGCCCTGTGATTCTGTGCCTGGGTCTCTAACGCTGGGCGTGGCTAGGAGCTCTCATTGGGTTAGTGGCAGATCTATCACACCCAGTCCACAGCCGATTGGGCGAGAAACACCCTCCCACACAGGTTACATCCAATGGGTGGCTCTGCCCTTTGCTGCTGTGTTTTCACAGAGCAGGATTAGCAATGGGACTGATGGAGCTGCAGCTCCAGTCCCACACCCCAAAATAGGCCCACTGCATCTGCAGCAACATACCCTCCAACAATTTACACATAAACATTGATACACATTCGTAAAGGGGGCGTGGCCACGGGTACAGCGCCGTGACCACGCCCCTTTTCCTATACTTTTAATGGAAGCTTGGAGAGTCAAAAAAACGTACAGACCATAAAAAAAAGGGATTGTACCTGCCAAAAAGGTGCAGTTGGAGGGTATGCCACTGCATCTGCAGCAAGTCTCCGCACTGTAGATAGGGGAAAAAACATCCTTTTACCGCAGCATCCTATGGGGGTCATTCTGAGTTGTTCGCTAGCTGCATTCGTTCGCTGTGCAGCGATCAGACAAAAACTCGGCACTTCTGCGCATGCGTATGCAGCGCAATGCGCACATGCGGCGTACTATTACAACGAACGATGTAGTTTTCACAGGGTCTAGCGATGCTTTTCAGTCGCACAGGCAGCCGCAGAGTGATTGACAGGAAGAAGGCGTTTATGGGTGTCAACTGACCGTTTTCAGGGAGTGTTCAGAAAAAGCCGGCCGAACGCAGGGCGTGTTCATGACGTCAAATCAGGAACTGAATGGTCTGAAGTGATCGCAAGCGCCGAGTAGGTCTGAAGCTACTCTGAAACTGCACAAAATATTTTTGTACCCGCTCTCCGATCCCTTCGTTCGCACTTCTGCTAAGCTAAAATACACTCCCAGTGGGCGGCGGCATAGCGTTTGCACGGCTGCTAAAAACTGCTAGCGAGCGAACAACTTGGAATGACCACCAAAGTCTTGCTGCCAGTCCACCTGCCCCCTCCGGCATCAACAATCCCCACTCCCTAGCCGCCCCGCAGGTGGAACAAAAACTGCTGCGGCCACCGGCATAGATGTATATGAAAGCGGCACAGCGGAAGCCTTTCATAGGCCTCCCTGCGCCGCATACTCTCTGAGCCCCGGAGCCTCCTCTGTGCGTGAAGTCACAGAAGTGCCTCCCTGCCACAGCCACGCCCAGATACCCAGATGCCCAGACTCCGCAACACAGAACCTGGCCTGCCGGCCCGGAAGCCCCGATATGGTTAATGTAATGGATACAGAGGGTAATATCGCGGAGGGTAATGTATGGACGCTGAATTAATGTAAAAGGTGACAGTGCTGTGTAGTGCAATGGGTGTGCAGTCAGGGCCGTTGCTAGACTGTTCGCCGGCCCCCTGCAAACTATAAATTTGCACCCTCGCATACTTTACAAACGCACAGCGCACATAATTACCCCTGTAGTAGTGACGCTTACACATTTAATGCCCCCTGAACCAGTGACGCTTACACATGTCACGCCCCCCCTGTACCAGTGACGCTTACACAAGTAATGCCCCCTGTAGCAGTGACGCTTACACACGTAATGCCCCCTCTACCAGTGACGCTTACACACATTATGCAGCAGTCACACATACACACACAACAGACACATATATACACACATACTGTACATACATTACACACACACACAGTCACACATATATACAGTATACACAGACACTGTATATACACACACATTCACTCTCTTTCCAGACACTTATCTAATGAAGTCTAGCTGGCCGAAGCTGTAGCAGCTCATCCTCCTGCTGCAGCATGGTCCCATGTAGCTCTGCCCACTTTGCCTCCCTCCCGGCCACTGAATGTCACATAGGGGAGGGGAGGGGGTAGAGGAGGTTTTGTGCTGATGGCGCCGAGGGGGAGAGGAGGCTTTTTGCTGCCGGCGCCGAGGGGGAGAAAAGGTTTTGTGCTTCCGGCGCCGCTGCATGTGTGACACCAGCCGGCGGCAGCAGCAGCAGCAGGGATAGCAGCAGAAGCTCAGCACAGGGATGCAGAGCAGGGAGAACTCCTCTCCTTCCTTGTGCCCCCCTGCACTGCATCCCTTTGCTGAGCGCCTGACCTGTGTGCAGTGTCACTGACACGGCACAGCACAGCACTCTCACCTTTTACATTGATTCAGCCAGTCACTCAGTTCTGCCAGCCAGTCTCTATTGTTAGCACCAGTGTCCCAACGCGCCATATTACAGGGAAGTAGACACACTAAATAAACTACAGCTCCCAGAAGCCCTTAGCGCGAAAGCATTCCGGCCCTTAGGGCTGCTGGGAGCTGTAGTTTATTGCGTACATCTTCTTCCCTGTAATGCGGCGCATTGGGACACCGGTGCTAACAATAGTGACTGGCTGCTGTGCGAGTCTCCGGTACAGCCACTGCCAAAGGGAGGACAGCAGCTTAGCTGCTGACAGGAGGAGAAGCAGGATAACCATTACTCACCCCTCCACCACTCACAGTACTCCGGCCCCATCCGTGCCACCCACACGCACCTCCTCCAGCACCCACGGTAGCTCCGGGCCCCCTCCCCCATCTGCAGCAACCTCTCCCCCGCCCCTCTCACTGCATCCGCCCCTCCCCCACCCGGGGCACCCCCGCAACTGCTCCTCCCCCACCTGCAGTGCTCCGGACCACCCGTGGCACCCACGCACCCTCCCCCACCTGTGGCACCACTGTATCAGCCCCTCCCCCACCTGCATCACCACTGCAACCGCCCCTCCCGCGGCACCCCAGGGTCCCCTCTGCATCTTCCCCGCACCCACCACTCCCCCAACCACAGCACCTACTAGGTGATTCACCAGGCCCTGCGTACGCTGTTCACGCCGTTGTAAGGGGCTTCGACCCCTTAACCATTGCACGCCCTGTGTCCGTGCACTATTTAGCCACTCACACAATTATGATTGGATGTAATACTCCACATAATAAAAATATTGTACGCCACAAGGGAGTGCAAGGGTTAAGGGGGCGAAGCCCCTTACGACGGTGTGAAGAGCGGCGCGATGAATCACCTAGTAGTTACTATAAATAGGGATAAAATGTAACGGCTGACAGCAGCATCAGTCAGAAATTTTAGTCAAATCATCATGCATAGGAGACCACAAATAGGTTGAACTCGATGGACAATTGTCTTTTTTCAACCTCAGATACTATGTTACTATGTTACTATGTATATATGGGATGGTGCGGTAGTAGGATCCCAAGACTGATAGAGGCACCAATGAGAGAGCACCGAAAGAGTATGATAATGGTAGTCTTGTATATAACAAGGGATGTAAACTAAAGATGGGTGAATCTGCTATCTGTGTTAGGCAGGAATGAACCTGGATCTCCGATGAGAGTTCACCAAATAAGGGGAGTATTGGAAAATATTGAGACCAGTGTGCACAAGGAAGTATTGAATAAGAAAAATATGTTCAATAGATGAGAATGGAGTTTGGAATAGTCAGTCTCAGCAAGTAGCAATATGTTGCAATATCACCTTATAAATAAAGAAGGATACAACTATTTGCAACAAAGATGAGTTTTTAAGCCATTCTCACCACAGTATTGCTGCGGATGGTATTGCTATCTTGTACTCATTATTGTATCACACCCAATTAGTTTCACTAATTACCCAATTATACAGTGCACACATAGCTCTAATCACAGGTACTGAATTAAGTGCATTACAACCAATGGTTTTATTTGATTCAACTGGAGCCTGGTGCGAGATTCACTCTGGACAATTGATGGGTCAGAAAAGCATGCTAGATTCTAGCCTAGAAAAAACATTATTGGGCTGCGTTTTGTATATAGATCAGAATACTCCATGTGTACCAACAAAAATACCTCCGCAGATATACTTGTGTTATCAAATATAATGTTGTATAATAACAGTAATAGCATCCATCCTAATAGTTGAACAATAATATAGTACAAAAAATTCACTCTGTAGTGTAGGTATATACCACAAAAAGCTGACCCCAACACACACTGCAATGACCTGGCTGGCTACTGAAATCTAACTGCAACACACACTGAAACTGCCTGGCTTGCAAACAATTAGTAGATATATTGTATATTGGCCGGCACTAGCCCCTGGATCCTGGGGCAGTGCCTGTACGTTGTGTCGGGATAATGCTGTTCTGCAGTGCGGAAAGGAATTGGAAGCCAGAGGAGTTAACGGGCAAAAAATGCTCCGAAGTTCCTCCGGCTGTTACCTGGATCCTTGTCAGGGATCAGATGCTGCTATTACGGTGTTCCTTAGCTCTGGTGGGCTGGTGGCTGGTCAACCCCCTTTTGTAAGTGAACAAGCCCGCTTGTCAGGTGAAACGTTTTCCAATCCAGCCACCAGCCCACCTGGTGTCTCTAATATCTCTATTTATCCTTTTTCACATATTTGGGTAATGTGGCACTGTGAGCTACATGACCTCTTAATGGTAATATAATAAAAATTATGTTTTATTAGTGTTCAAACATATTTACACCTGATATTTACCAATCCTTAAGAGTGCGCCCACACTAGAGTCTTCTTTTCTCTACCATAGTTACTTACACATAAGTAATGTGACAGCACTTTTGCACATACTGAACCATTCCAGTTCAAGAATAATCTAGGGTTCAATAAAACCGAAGGCCTCTCCCACCAAGCACTGATGAGGTCACTGGGTCATCATCTGATATTGGTCACACATTAACACACACTCCATGAATAATTGTAAAACTGATTAGCACTCTAACATATGGCAAGATAAAAAGTAAATGCAAAAAATGTCTATGGATGAATCACATCCATAGACATTTTTTGCATTTACTTTTTATATTAAAAGATAAATACTTATTTAGGGGTTAAATATGGAAATAGTCACAAAGGTTCTGTTTTGGCAATATAATTCCTAATCTATATATTCAGCAGAATGTATTTAATCGCTTAATGGACATCACATGCGACTTTGCCAGGCAAGTGGTTAATACACGTTTTTGCTGCAGCTTCTCAATCTTCAGTGGGCTGGGTATATTGAGTCCCATTTCCTACGCCGCATCAAATTGCCGACATAGAAGCTATTTTGGCTCAGTCCACATTTCATGAAAAAAAAATTCTGACGCCTCAGGGTGGAGCAGTCATATGAGGAGAACACATATTGCAAAGATAAAGAAGCTGCAATAAAGGTTAGTGGAAGAGTGTAGATAGTAAATAATTGGATGTAAGAAAGTTTATACTGAGATAGATCATATTGAAATAATTAGTCATTAATAATTAATATCACCTGCCCCTTGTAAGCATACACTCCCCGTAATCTCATCTTACTTGTTGGCAGGACTGGCATTGGCTTTGGTCTTATGTGGCACTGGTGGGGGTGGTGCTGTTTTCTTTGGCTGATGGGTCACTTTAGGAGCAGGCTCTACCTTGGTCTCACTTTGCTCTGAAACAAGGTTTATAGTGAATATATTAAGTTTTCAATAGACTTTGCACATAGCGATGTCTTCAAGCATTCAAAGTTATAAGCTTCAACAGAAAGCAGAGCCACTATGTGATCTTAATGGGATCAGTACTAATTGCCGCCGGTCGGAATCCCGGCGGTCGAAATACCGACGCCGGAATCCTGACCACACAATCCCGACAGGGGTGGTGAGCGGAACGAAGCCCCTTGCGGGCTCGCTTCGCTCGCCACGCTGCGGGCACGGTGCCTCGCTACGCTCGGCACACTATTATATTCTCCCTCTATGGGTGTCGTGGACACCCACGGAGGGAGAATATGTCGGGATTGTGGCGGTCGGGATTCCGGCGTCGGTATTTCGACCGCCGGGATTCCGTCCGGCGGCATCCTGACCGCATCCCATCTTAATATATGTCAAAAACGGTATACAAATAAAGTGAATAGTATATATGGAATAACTGGAGTGTTTACTTTTAACTAAATAGATCAGAGGTTCAGAGGTGCCGTGGCTCCCTGGGGTGCCTCGAGACACTTGCAGGGGTGCCCTGGGTTGGTGGTCCAGGACCAATTCAAATTATTCATGGTCAATATAATAGGCAAAACCAGTGCTGGTGGCTGCCAGTCATAAAATATGTGGCCAAACAGAAGCAAATCTTGTCCCTCACCACACAACTGACCCTAAGGATGACATATAAACGCAATCTACTTAATGTAATATTTCTTTCTAAATTTCTCAATTAGAAATTTTTGGCCTACTGAAATAGATCCATCATGCTTACTGTAGTGTTAAGAGGGTGGATCTTTTTTAATACTGCAGACACAGGGGTAAATTTACTAAAGCTTCTAAACCAGAGAATTGGTGATGTTGCCCATAGCAACCAATCAGATGCTTTCTATCATTTTCTAAAAGGCAATAGAAAAATAATAGAGAGCATCTGATTGGTTGCTACATCACCAATTCTCTGGTTTAGAAGCTTAGGTAAATTTACCCCACAGTGTGATTGACAACTTGGCAGACTTTCCTGCTGTGCATTAGACTCAAACATTAGCGGATTCAAACAAATATAGATGCAGAGTTGAACGTACAGTAAGCCTATTTGCAGAGTATACCTTGCTCTGTTCTAGCTCTGGAACTCAGCATATGCAAGTTTACAATGCAAAGTACAGCGAGGAAGTCTCAACATACAGTCACCGCGAGCTAAGCAGTCATGGCCATAAGCGTAAGTACCCGTTTAAGGATTAATATTTTGTATCTAGTATATGGTAAGTATAAGTGCACACAGATGACAGTGACTGGTAGAAAACCAAATGTAC